>NC_140565.1:15673005-16223005 GCF_057381845.1 Rhamphochromis longiceps | reverse complement strand
CCTCTTTCATTGTCTTGATTCATCATTGGGCTTGGTGGCAAGCTAAAACCTGCCTGCTTAGCGTCATGCCAGTGTCTAGATCGTATGTGGCTATCTAGAGCAGATTTTGCTTTAAACAATGCTCTGCAAAAGGGGCATTTCTTGTGAGACTGGGAGGGCCCTATAGCCCTAAACTGCCCCTTTCTCTCTCGAGCACGGGTGTTTTGGAACCAAACTTGCACAACTCTCTTTTTCAAGCCAACTTCCCGTGCAATATGGTCCAACATCTTCCTTGTTGGGTTAGAGTCAAGTAGGTATTTGTCATAAAGAATCTCCAATTGTTCTGGTGTGATGGTGGTTCTTAAACGCTTATCTCTGTGTTGCTCTTCACTACTGTTACCGCCATCTTTGTCATTGGCACTTTCTTCTTTGTCATCAAGTTTCCTCTTCATCGCCCCAGAGCCTGCAGCAGAAGCTAAGCCAGAGCTACTCTGAGATGGGATTTGGGAGAGACCTCCAGATAACAGCTGGCTAGCCATGAGGGGGTTGTTGGGGTCAAATATCATATAGGGCATATCAATGGGTCTTTCAAGGAATTGTGAGTGAAGAAATTGGTTCTGAGCAGCCAAGAAATGCATGTGTTGGTGCTCCTGCCACAACTCTAGAGTGGGGAATGCTATCTTACACTGATCACACTGGTACTGAAGCATCTGATGGGAAAGGCTATTTGTAAGTGAAGACAGTGCCAGGGAAAGTGGACTTGAGGGAACTGCAGCTGCCTGAGGCTGGGAATGGGGTCTTGACATTTGTGCCTGGGGGGCTTTTTGTGGAGGTGGCTGCGGTGTGCAAGCCTTAGATGGTCTTGGTTCTGGTAGTGACTTTACCACTGGTGAAGGGGCAGTCTCGTTCTGTTTAACTTCAGTTTCAGGGGTCAAATCTGGCTTGGGGGAAATTTTGCCCATGGTAGTACGAGGAGAGGACATCACAGGGGAGCTTGAGCCAGAACTGCTGGGAGTTCCTGTTTGGGAATGCTTAGGTATGTCTAAAGGTCCCTGGGTGATCTTAAATGGACCTTGCTCAGGAGAATCTGAATACTCCTCGCATTGGTTGTCGTCATTAATTTCCTCATCTTCATCCTTATAACACTGCTTTTTCTGGTGAGTGATAAGATCAAAGATGCGTGGGAACACAATGTTGCACTTCTTACATTGGTACTGCATGTTGCTGGTTCTGATGTATCGTTCATTAGTCAGCTCTTTTTTCTCACTGTCTTTAGAGTCTGCCTGGTTCTCATAGCTCTTTCGAGCTTTCTGGCGAGCATTCTGGAACCACACCACAATGACTCGTGATGGCAGGTTGAGCACAGTGGAGAGCTGCTCAATCTCATCATCTTTTGGATAGGCATTAGTGTCAAAGAAATCTTGAAGTACCCTTAACTGGTAATCAGTGAATCTGGTTCTGGAGGACCTCTTGTTCATCATTGAGTCTGCTCTGTGGTATTCCTGTGCACTTAGTTGGGGCTCCAATCGAATGTCTTCCAGTGTTGTAATGGGAGGAATACTGAAGTTGTAGGGAGAGTCTTTACTCCGCTGCCTTTCTTTGAAAAGGGTGTTACGGAACCAGTGCTTTATAACTTTTTGGGGCAGGCCAGACTTCTCTGACATCTCCTGAATTTGCTCTTCATTAGGAGAATTGTTAATATCAAAGTTTGCGCGAAGAATCTTGAGTTGGTCATCGGTGATGCGGGTGCGCGGTCTCTTAAATTGAGAGTGGCGGAGGAAGTTTGGATCAAGACCCAGCTGTTGTTGGCAGAGTTGTGTAAGGTCCGTGGACAGCGAATCCATAGTGGGCAGCTGGAGGGCCAGCTGAGGGGGTAGCCCTGGGTGCTGGACAGACTGCATCATTAGAGGCGGGAAAAGGGGCAGATCCAAGGGAACAGGTAGCTGCACTTGGGGTGGTGCAGGGGGGGCAGTAGGTGGTGGAGGTGGGGGCGGTGGCTGGGGCGTTTGTGTCTGGTGAGAGGGTTGGTGTGAACTCTGATGGGAAACAGGAACCGGTGAAGGTACTGGAGTTTGAGGCTTGGCCACAGACATGGCAGCAGGCTGAGGAGCTGTCACTGGGGTTGGAGCAGGAGGAGGTGGCGGAGGAGGAGGAGGAGGAGGTGGTGGCGGCGGTGGTGTCTCTGGTGAAGAAGGGTTTATTGGATAAAGTTTGTCATAAGCCTCTCTGTACTGCTGGGCAAACTTTTCAAGTTCCACATATGGGAAAAAGTGACTATGCACATGTTCTTGGTGGCTCTTGAGAATAAGCATGTTAGAGAAGAGCTTTCCACACATCCCACACTCAAGCTTATCAGTATTCATTTCTACTTGTTCAACTCCATCTTTGCTTTTCCTTTGGTTTTTTTGTCTGTTTTCATTGTACTGGATCACCAACTCGAATCCAAAATTCTCCAATAGCGCTTTTGCTGCATTACCTCTTGCTCCTGACACAATACGTGGAGGGGGAATCAGAGGCTCTGAAAACTTTGACTTTTTGGGTTCTTTGTTGTCCTTTCCTACATCATTCAATGCATCACCTCCATTTTCCATCTTCGCCCTGTTTTCCTGTTTTTCCAGGTGGTCCTCTGCATCTCTAGACATTTGTATTTCTGAAACTGAGACTGTGCTAGCTTCCATTTTTGCTTTCTGGTTCTGCAGTTGCTGGTTTTTCTGCTGCAGAATTTGTGACTGTGATTGAGAAGCCTGCTGCTGCTGTTGCTGTTGAACCTGTTGCTGGACTTGAGCCTGCTGTAACTGGTGCTGTTGTTGCATCTGCTGCTTCAGGTCTTCTAGAAATGATCCAGTAAGACCAGGCATTCCAAAAGCTGCAGCTGAGTGCAGCGCAAGTTCTGGGCTAAGGTTGAATTCTGCCCCAGGTATGTAAAATGGGAAGAGGAACTGCGGCTGTTGAAACTGCAGTAATGCTTCTGGGGTCATTGGAAAATGGGGGAGAAAAGCTGGATTGAGGAACTGAGGCTGGAAGAAAGCAGCCTGTTGCTGGAGTTCATGTTGAAGCTGCAGCTGCAGTTGGGCTGAGGACTGTGCTGATTGTTGGCTGCTTGCCTGTGCTGAAACATGGTCAGTAGTTGCTGCTTGTTTTGAGTTGTTACTGCTGTTAGGTTCTTTGGGTTCAACAGTGTTTTCTTTGTTAGAAGAAGGTGTACCACTTCTTGCAGCATCTAAATTGCTTGCATTCCCTTGTGTGCTTGGGCCTGGACTTTTTGAAGATACTGGACCGCTAGTTCCAGATATACTGCTGCTGCTGCTGCTGCTCATGTCATTTTTGGCTGTTCTTGCTTTGGTCTGATGTAGAACTGACCTCATGTGAATTTCAAGTGTTGAACTTTGGCTATATGCAACATTGCAAATATTGCATTTAAATGGTTTGTTGTCAATGCTGTTGCTTGGCTCTTGTGGAACTGGGCTTGATGCCTCTTGAAGGACCTTTTTCAATTTATGTAGGTGGGAAACTGAGTTATAGTGTACTAGTAGGATGTTCTTCTGGGTGAAGGACTCCTTACATACTGTGCACTTGTAAGGTCGAGAAGGGTCCAGAAATTTTTCCATTGTAAAATTGGGCCCCTTTCTAAATGGTAGGGTCCGTTTTGGTTCTGCTCCCATGTCATCTAGCAGGGAGCTACTGTCACTTCCTGTGGGACTGGGCCTTTCTTCCTGGTCCATTTCATCATCTTTGTCCAAGTCATGTTCAAAGGCCTGAGCTTCCTCCAAGGCCCTGGCCTCACTCTCTGTGATATCTCCATTCAGTGGCAGATTGCCTATGAGTTGCTGCACCTCAGCCTCACTAAGTTCAGGGTGCCCATTTTCTAAATGCTTCCTGAGGGCCAGGAATGTCCTGAAGCTGCGCTGGCAAAGGCTGCACATAGTGGCTGCTCTGATGGCATGGTACTGAGAATGTATCTGAAGCTTCTGCATTGTTTTGAAGGCCAAACTGCAGTGGTTGCAACGATATTTGTAGACATGACGATCTGATACAGAGAGCTGTTGTTGCTGTTGCTGAAGTCTTTGGAGCTCACTGAGATGCTCCTGCAGATTATCAGGGGATTTGCTATCATGTCTTAATCCACTGGCTCTCTTCCAATCTGGGGCCTCTGAGGCCTCCTTTGGGGGCTTGAGTTCCTCACGCTGCAGGTCTAAATCGTTCTTGTCTTGATTGGCCAGCTCATCCTTTGAAATGTTTCCTACGCATAGAAAATACAATGTAAGGTTCTCGTCAGTCAGTATTTTTTGACAAATATATAGAAAATTACACACTAAAGTTCTTCAGTGGACCTTTACCATCATCTGGGCAACAAATTAATGACAGAAAGAAAACAGTGTATGCTACATATTCTGCTCACCATGAGACTTTCCTGACCCATCTGTGAGAGAGGTAGAGGAATCCATTAACGACATACTTCTCTCTTGTTCAGTCTGGGGGTGCATTATATTATTTGGTGTTGCTGTTTCAGGTCCAACAACCTGCAAAGACCAAAGATTGTTATTATACCAAAAACTGATATAGAAAGTGCAGAGGAAGCGTGCCAAATTGTTTCTTGTATTGAAATCAAAGCTTATTTTAGGGAAAGAATTTGCTTCTCTCGGTGGACAGTAACAACATTCAAGATTATGGGAGCATCTCAAGAGAGAACATTTAGCAACAACAACAAGTAACATCACAATTTCTTTTTGCTTTGAATGTGCAGTTTGCTCTCACACACACACAGTCTAACAGACACATTCAAACAAATTGTATTTCTAGTCATTACTTCTACATACAGTCAGAATGAGCTTTTCCACACAATCGGGTGCCACGCTGTGAAGGTGAGTGAGATGTAGCTGCAGGTGGATTTTGTTGCTAAGGACATCCTGGCACAGTGGGCAGCGGATCACTGGCTGCATGGAATGCTGGGACATAACATGTAGCTGCATACGGTTGGCATCTTTACTGCTGTAGTTGCAGTACGGACACTGCTGAACCTAAAAAACAAGACAGCACAATAACTAGGTGGGGAAATAATGAAATGATTTTAAAGAAAAGGAAAATATTTTCCTTTAATTCAAGAGCAGAAGTTACTTATTACGCTCAATGTACTTTAGTGGGTATCATTCTTGCACTGCACGGCCATTAAATTAGCCAGCCATCCGCCTCACTGGTCACACCTTACTTTTTAAAATTCCACTAAATCTGTCAAAACGAGAATTTTTGGTAATCCTCACTATCTGCCACCCGGCCCCCAGTTACCATGCCCAACTTGACCTAGAAAACATAAATCAACCATCTTTCATGTAATTTGTTTAAATCTTTTAAGTCGTGCCATTTTATTAGTAGAAAACAAGATTGGCCAGAATTTCTAATCAGGAGATTGCAGATGACAAAGGTGTGTACTCTCCTAAGCTATGCCTTGCCCTCATTACAGCGAGTACTCTGAGCATAGCTGCCTCCCTACCACCTGTCTTAATAGAATCCATTTCTGAAATGACTAAGTCTTCCTTCCTACCAGAACCAGACGAGCTAATACTTCATAATCTAATTTAAAAACACATATAATTTAAAGAGATGCAAAAAGGGGAAAAGAAGCAGGCAAGGAGTCCTAAGGCTAGTGCAGGTATTCCACTTAAGGACACAAAGGCCGGCCTATTGTGCTTGATGCTGAAAAGCTATGTCAGAGGGGGAATAGTAGGATGCATTTAACCCTTTGAATGGCGCCAGGAATTGCTAAATGCTTGGCTTAACATTTCTGCTTCTTATAGTTAAGTATCTTCCATTAGCTCATCCCACAGTGACAGTGAAGGTTAGATTTCATTAGTGCTTATGAAGACAAACCTGCCTCAGTGGCTATTAGCTTTCTGTAGATCCAATGACAAAGTCCAACTAGTATATGGAATTTAAATAGCCATTTTGAATAGGTACATAGATAAGCACCATAACCTAGATGGATTTTCTTTAGCAAGGTGAACACAGTATACAGATCCGCAAACACTAAATGAGGAACAGATAAGAACAACACAGGTGACATTTTCTAACGCAACTGGGAGTTTCCTTTTAAAACTTCACAAACCTGGTCATTAGCTGAGGTCTTCCCTTCAGCAGACTTTGGCCTTTTAGGTGGGCTTTCCATTTGGCGATCTGGCAGGAGAGAATGTTTAACCATAGCATTCGGTCTGGTAACCTCTTTAGACACGGCATTCACTCCTAGCAGGTGGTGGCGAGACAAAGAGAATAGGGGACAGAGAACGCAAAAGGTTAAAAGTGAATGGATTTCATCAACTAAATATTCAGTATTTATATTCCCAGTTTAAATGTCTGCATTTGTATATTTTAATATTCCAAATATTTATGATACACATATTTTTTTAAACAGAAATACAACAATATTAATGGCAAACTTGTTTTTTTCCAAGGTTTTTGGAATACAGGAGAAGAATATTAAGTAGAGCATCTAATATATCCTGCATATTACATGAGAAATGGATGTATTAATCTGTAACATGTGAAATATACATGATAAAAATTGATAAAATTCTCACATCCCTCGCATTGGAATTGGATCATTTGTGAACATAACATAAATGTGTGGTTTGTCATGTTTGCTATCTTTTGTAACAATGAGCTGCCCCACTTTCACCTCTCCCATTCAGAATATGCACGATTTGAATGGGCCAATAAAATCTAATTGTGACATTTTGTGGCTGTATGGGATCATAAAACAATCATTAAATAATTACTGCTTTACAAATAACTGAATAACATCAACACATGTATTGTAGGTGATGGCTTTAAAAAAAAGAGTCTGACACCAGGACAACATTAGCATGGATACAAGCATGAAGAGTATTATTCACATTCACATATGCTGACGTGCCACTGCCCCGAGGACATGTAAAATAGGAAAAACTCGGGCAGGCTCATTATCACAGCACGACATACATTAAATGTTATGGTAATATTATACACTTCATTAGTTCATATACATTTCCCCAGCTGCCTCGACAACTCCTGTGTCTGTATAAGATGCTAAATTTTCAGGGCTTTGTCACGGCTGGTGGTACAGTACCAGCGCTACTTGTGTGTGTCTGTTTGTATGTGTGCGTGTAAGCGTGTGTGATGTTAACAGCAGGGCTCAGTGTGGAGAGATCAGCCTCTGGTTGTATTTAGTAAACGCTGCAGCCACTGATAAATCTTTCATTAGCCTCATCCTAAGATACAGGCCGTGCAGGCCCTGCTATACTCTGCCACTGCAATTTACCCACTCTGCACAACACAAAGACACAGCAACAGCAACGCTCCCTCCCTCCTTCCCTCCCTTTTCCTCGCTCTCTTCCCTAAGCTACCCCCACCCCCACCCCTCCCCTCCTCCCGCTTCCCCTCCCTCGTCTGGTCACTCAAGGCAATATGTGAGCCTCACTCTTGCGAATCAACGCTTCACGCTAGATGCACAAATGGAAAAAAAGGGAAATCAAAGCACTGATACATGGAGAGGGGGCTAAAAAAAACATTTTGTATTTCATATTATTCTGTGGCTCGTGTTTGTATTGGGCTCATATCAATTCCTCCGGCCCGTTCATGCATTTTAATTCTGTTGCATTAAGTAGGCGTTCCACTTATTTTATTTGTAATCCCCTATATCTGGAGCCTGAAATATTGGCCTGTCAAGGAAAGTGACAAGAGAGAAGGAGGGAGGGAAGAAAGGAAGAAAGAGAGAAAGGGGAGAGTGAAGAAAAAAAAAACACACACGCACACAAGGGCACAATGTGAATTTCCAAGAACATCCGAGAATTGCTCTGCAGCTCAGAAGAGCGAGGTAATCTCGTCTTCCACTGCTTGTGATGGCCCCTGCAGGGCTAGCGTGTGTGTGTCCGCGCGCGCGCGTGTCTATGTGCAAATATGCGTGTGTATTTTGTGCTTCATATCAGGCCTCTGACACTCCATTGGTCAGATCGGTGCAGGCTGGAAGTGCCCGTCATATCACATGACCTTTCCCGAGTCCGTGCCCCGCCTCCTATATTTACTATAACCATTTCTAATTTCAACTTTCAATTTTTGCCTCCGTCTTCCAGTCAATTTGCAACTAAATTACATCCCTGAGAAAGGAGATGAGGCGATTGTTGGACGAGAGCCTGCAAACACATTTACAATGTGGAGGGTGTGGGGGTGGTGTGTGTGTGTGCATGTGTGTGTGTGTGTGTGTGTGTGTGGGGGGGGGGGCACACATCACCATTGATTACTGTCATGTTGAATGTAAATGCTCGTCTGTGTGTGTGCAACATGAAGATCTGTCCTTCTGTTTTGAATGTCTTTGACCCGCTGCTTTAATCAACACTTATGCTTATGCTCAAACTCATATGAAGAAAAAACAGTTGGTTAACCCTGAATGAGAGAGGAGTTCTTTCTATGGTCACTTAGGAGCTTTCAATAGCAAGCTCTGCCAGTGAATAATAAACCTATTTTGAGGCATAGAATTGCATTCAAAATTGTAGAGTGTCTTCCAAGAATATAATTACCAATAGGACAAATAAATACAATGGCAACCGCAATCCAAAAACTATCCATAAAACCACGAGAGGAAAATCTAAATATCCCTAAAACCTTGTTCTTAACAAGCCACATATTCTTGCAATGAATAGTGCTTGGATAACTTAAGTAAATCAAGAGAAATAACAGGAGAGCACATGACTGAGAACAAGGGAGAATCAGAAGACTCTTCTCTCATTTTCTTTTGTCTCTGAGTCTGCACCCCATACTTAATGACTGTCCTTTTTCCTTTTCCTCCCCCTTGTACTTTCCCCTCCCTTCTCCGGCTCTCCTCCATCCCCTCTTCCACATGTGGGTTCCAGCAGCTGCAGCCTATTGAAATGGAGGGGTAGAATAAACCTGAAATTGCCCCTTCAACCCCCTAACCCCCTTCCACCAATGACAAATGTCTGCATGGAGCAGGACCTGAGTTGATTAGATAAATCAAAAGGTGATTTATGACACTCAACCCCTTTTGCATTGCAGGGGGAGAGAGCGGTACACACACCACCCATCTTTATTTGCAACTGTCAGGGATGTTTAGGTAGCCACATACGCACACATACACTTCTATAGACGCAAGTGGACGCTCCAGTGGAGAGAGGAACGGAGCAATGGGGTAAAAGGCAGAACAACGGGGAGAGGAGAGAACAAGAAAAAATGACAGAGAGGGACAGAGAAGTCCACGGCCTCGGGGTATTTTTATCCCATATAGTTCCTCGAAAGGCAGGGGAACCAACAATGCCATTGTAGCTCTTGCTTTTTCTGGGGATCCATTTGGAATCCGCCCTTTTGCTTAAAAAAAGATTTTTTGTACAAAGCAGACTGACCAAGTGAGTTTTTCACACAAACTGTCCAAGTATGTCACTGAATCATCATCGTGTCTTCAGGACTGACTATACGTAAAGTCGGCTGCATCACCGGGATCAAGTCGACAGTGAAATAAACCTGTTGTAACCATTTCCCCTGTTTTTCCCTCGTCCTCTATCTTCTTTTAACATGCTGCATCAATTCCATTGATGATTCCACTCCTGTCATTTCATTTAATCGAAATACAAAAAAGCCCAGCAAACACAGAGCGGAGAGCGGGGCGGTGGTGTGGGAGTGTGGGCTGGGTGGCTTGGATTTAGTATTCAATTTAGCTGTCTTGAGCCCTGGCAGACTGGCTAAGGTTACGGAGCAGTAAATCTAGGAAGGAGAGCTGGCCAAAGCGGGCCAGGGAGGGCTGGCCAGCATGATTTACTGGCCTACTGCTCTGAGGTTACACATTAGGCTGACCCCCGGTCACCTGATAACATTACAGCAACACACTCTGAACCCCAAACTCCCACTGAAGCACTCAGCAGGGCCCAGATCTTGCCGGAGGGAAGTACACAGAGAAGGAGGCTGGAAAAAGATTGAAATGGTGAGAGGCAGAGACATAGTCAGATGGAGAGAGAGTCAAAGAAAGAAAGGCTATTAAACAGCAGCTGTCTTGTAGTTTGTGTGTTTTTAATGACTAGCCTTCCCTTCTCTTCCATCTCCAGCTTGTGTTCTAATGAGAGATAAATATGAGCGTGGCCTTGTCACATTTGACAAATTGTCGGAGACATTCAACAAGCTGTCATTACACAGAAAACACACATAGTGCATGCACAAAGGAAATGCTGCAGGCTTGTAATTAAACATGCTAATATCTTTAATATATTTTAATCTCATATAAGAGAGAGAGACAGAAAAGGAGCACAGCTATCCTCTCAAGTTGGGGGAAATTTGCAAGATGCATGCACATTAAAAAAACAGACACACACACACAAATATTCAGAATATAAACAAGCTAATATAGAATTATTTAACATGAGATCTTGTTTGCACGTGAATGCGTTTCGTTTCGCCCGTATCTTCACGATTCAAAATTGCACACGCAATAATACATAACATCTGACTGGAGGAACAATGAGTAATTTCTGTGCTAATTTGAAGCAGGTAGAGATCTGTAATTTCCTTAGGCTGCCTGACAGGCTCATTTCTATGCCGGGGCCTTTGTTTAGTTGATTATTTATAAGAAGTGGGCCCCTGAGCCATGGTGGCGACATGTGCCATCTACACAAACAGCATAAAGCTATCTGGAAGTAATCCACACTGAGGACATTTGCATGGAAAATGTAACGTGGATTATAATTAATCTGAAGTGACACGGGATTAAAACAAGACAATGTAAATGAAGAAAGGGAAACAGCTCTTTTCGCTGGTTCCTTGCCCCTCCCCCACCCTTTCACCTCTCTCTCTCTCTCTCGCTCCTTCCCTCTTCTCCCCTCTCTATCTATCTATCGGCCCCTCTTTGTTTAAAGACTCTTGGTCTTGGAGATGAAGTGCGCAAATACACTGCTCACTTGGTCACACTGTAATCCCTTCCCTGGAGATACCATATGGACACACACACACACACACACACACACACACACACACACACACACACACACACACACACACACACACACAGATCTCAAGATTTAGGCCTGATGAAGGAAATGTTAAATCTGCCTACTTATAAAAAAAATCAAAACAAACAGACAAAACAAAAACAAGGCCCCAGAATAACAGCCTGATAACACACCAGGATCTCCCGCCCCCCCCACAACACCACCACCCCCACTTTACATTTTCTGGCAATTGACTTTCTCAAGTCTCCTTTAAAGCAAATGCATAATAAAACACCAAAAAAAGCGCCACTAGCAATATTATATCTGCCTTCCTAGACAAACTAAAACCTTACCCCCAAGGCGACTCCTAGAACAAATTATTCATAAAAATTAAAAAAAAAAATGGAATACATTTCTGCTTTATTAAATAAGCTTCACTACACTCAAGAACGCTCGCATACGTAGGCACGCTTAAGAACACCGTGGGTTTCTTTCTTTTTCCCTTTTCTTTTTTGCATGTGTGCTCTGGTGTTAAATGGCGCTGGTGGTAATATGCAGCAGTAAATGCATGGATGGTGGTTCCCCCCGCTAGTCCGTCAGACAGGCCTGTCACAGAGATAGAGCTGAAAGATAGATGACTAGCTAAACTAATAGGCCCCAGCCTCACTCAGCTCTCCTTCTGGCTCATTGAGCCTCACATTATGGAGCTAGGTATGGCATGCTAGGAAGAGAAGGTGGGGAGGGAGCTTCAGATGGATAGAGGGTGTAGTTGGAAGTGCATGTGTGTGTGTGTGAGTCGGGGGGCAAGAGTGAAAGAGTAGAAGAGACATTAGTAGGGGCAGAAAGAATGAGAACCCCATGCAAAGACAGAGCGGGGAAAAAAGAGAGAGAGAGAAGCCCCATGTAATATTCATTCCCAGCCATGGATTTCCATCTCATACATAAGAAAACCATATGAATTCATATTTGGGTAAATCAAATCTAACAAAGCCGGGGCCATCCTGACCACAGCTTCACAGCAGAGGCATTATGTGCTCCATACCTCGCCCAAAATAACAGCGACGCCAAGTCGCCTTTTACAGATTGTTGCCCCTCCCTGCTTCACTATACTTACAAACGAATAAACTGTTTCTCCTTTCCCCCTCTTTCTATCTCGTGCTATTTTTTTTTCTACCCAAGGTAATGCCTGCGATAGGTTCACAGATTGGACAACAATTAAGGGATGGATTGAGCCAGGAAAAAAAAAATGGGAGAGAAAGAAAAATGAAGGGAGAGTGCAGGGAAAAAACTAATTTAAGGGTTGCAGGGATGCAGTGCAATATTAGAAAAACATATACACAGGCCCCCCATCTAATCCTGCGCTTATGAAAAATTAATATGTCATCGGAGAGGGCACAAGAACGAGAAAAGATTAATGCAAGGCGCTTATAAATTACAAGCACGCAAACTGATTTGATTAAAAAATAATCTGGGGCCTGGACATTGCCTGGTAATATCCACAACACTCAACTTATCCTTCTCTCTTTCTGTCCTTTTTTCCTTCCTCTTCTTGTTTCCCCCACTCCCCCATCTCTCCTTTTTTCTCTTTCTGTCAGATGGAAACGATTAAAGCGGGTCACATGGAGGCTAGTCAGCAGCATTCACATGTTACACACACGTTAGAACCTTATCTGAGGGAGAGCGACACATGAACAATAACTTAAGACGAGAGGCTTGTGGTTCGTATGTGTTTTGTGCGCACAGTTTGCACGCGCGCAGACTTACGGTCAGTTTTCCTGCTGTCAGCCGAGTCTCGGTCGCTGAGGTTGAGCCCGGGCCTGGAGGAGGAGCGAGGAGGTCTCTCACTGTCCTCAGAAGTTTCTTCTGAAAATGCACACACACACACACACACACACACAAACAACAACTTCATTATCTGCAGAGCTCTCTAAAACACATTCGATGACTGTAAGGGCAGCACTGGAAAAAGAAAATTTCATGGTGTTTGACTCTGAAAGCTGCAGATGTTCTAACATATATTGCAGTGTGATATTAGAGAAATATTCCAGCTTTTATATGTTTGCTTTATTCCCATAAACACCTTTTTCTAGAATAAACGTATCCCACTGAACAGCATATCTCACCAGCAAATAATGTTATTGACTTAAACACATGCTTTGTTGAAAACAGCCGCGCTCTGCCACTTCTAGTGGGTGAAACATAATACATCCATGGCCTGAAAGCTGAAAGGTTGTGTGACAACAAAATATGGCCTCCGGGGAAACGGCTTCAGTCATTTCGGGTGCCTCTCTTCAACATGCACTTCTCAAAAAAAGAAAGAATATTATTTACTGACATTGCATAATAATGACTTTTTGTCCATATATTTCATTTTAAATAAGCATTTTTACTTTTCTTCTATTCATTTAAAGTGTTATTTCAGGTTAGACAAATATTACAGCATGGTGGAAACACAAATTATGCTGTTGTAATGTAAAAACATAATTATGTGGAAACGCTATCATTCTGCTTTATTGCGACAACTGGAAAAAATACACAGCTCTACCAAATTGAGGCACACATTAACACTGACAGCCTACAACACACATCCTGCTGTAAAATCCGGGGGGAAAAAATAGGAAAAATGAAAAGCAAAATAACATGAGATTGTGTAGGTCATGCTCACCACTACCCCGTACAGAAATAGTGTGTCTGTGTATTTTTGCACGCCTTGCTAAAAAGTATGTGTGTGTGTATTTGCGTGTGCACGCCAAAACACAAACCAACACACACGTGCAGCTCTGCACTATTAGCAGATTAGCCTACCCATCTCTGAGAGTTCAGCCCCTTGTTTGATAATTCTGTGTATCTGCAGTGTTCTGCCAGTGGATTAAAGTGTGTGCATGTGTGCGAGTGTGTACGCATGTGTGTGTGTGTGTATGTGTATATATGTGTCGCCAGCACAAGCTAACACTAATCCTAGCCGAGCCCCAGCGCTCCCTTTCATCCAGCCATCATTTGTCTCCGGCTGGGCTGATGTCACTTTGTAATGAATTTTGAGCAGTCTGAGAGAGGCCAGATAACCAGGCATGCGCATGCACACATGGCACGAACACACACGCACACATATAAACACACACGCGCACACATATATATAAATATACACACAATATAGTGCCCTCCTCCATCTCAGGACTAGCACACACCAATGCAAAATCAAACAGAAACACTTGCAAACAGGCATCAAATCACACACACGCAGAGTATCACGTTCACGCAGACACACACAGAGGAAAAACCGTTACAAATTTCATGTCTTTTAAATGGGGGAAAGGGGGGTCTCGCTCTCAACACAAACCCCTCACTCTGCCAGAGAATGAAACCGGTGTGTGTCTGTGTGCATGGGTGAGTGTGTATAAAAGAGCTGAGCTCATCAATCCTGTACTGCCTTAATAACCATATTTTATAACACACACACAGCACACGCAGGCACACTCACACACATATTCACAGAAATCAGGCAAAGGGTGCATTGAGGTCAGCTTGCATTTGCATACAATCACTTTGGCCATTGTACGATGAGCAAAAGAGGTCTGCAACCCCACCACCACCACACACACACACCCCTTTGGAAACATGATATGATTAACCCTTTCAAATACCATGTGGTGTGAGTACACACACACACATGCAAAAAAGCACATACAGACACACAGACTAAGCGCTGGCGCCATTGCTTTAAGCGGCAACACATTAAGTGGACATTATATACAGCATGAAATTTTCATGGCAGATGCTGGCATGTGATTGAGGAGGAAAATTGCAGTTGTGTTTGTGTGTGTGTGCCTGTATTCATGAACACTGTTATATTTTTGCATTTGCACACGTGGCTGCTGTACACGCTGTGTACACACAGTCTGTGTGTTTGTGTGTGTGTATGAAAGACTGGGACTGCACTCTGCTCCTGATGTTTTATTAATACATCGGTGACAACGGAGATGAAATATCTCCTGTCAGCCAAGAGAGGCCGGGCTGCAGAAATTGCAATTTTCACTGCTGGTGCTGCAGCGTCCATCTTTGTATTTTAATTCACCTCACCTTCATACGGAGGGGGGAGAGGACGCACACTGTGTATCCATGTGTGCGCGTGTGTGCTGGTGTAAATGCTGCACGTGTGTGGCGGGTACCAAAGTCCTTCATCACTGGTTTATCTTTTCTCTATGCTTGACTTTTGTTCAAAGCCAAGGAAAAGCAAACGGTACAAATCGAACAGCATGTTTCACATAAGCATGCGGTGGGAGGGGTGGAGGGGTAAGGGTCAAAACAGAAATACTGAGAAAAAAAACACGCGTTAGTAGATCTTATATACTGCAAGGTCAAGTTAGTGTGTCAAAATAATAAAAACGTTTATAAAGTAGAAGGAAAAAAGTGATTTGTTACATATCATTTATTCAATTAATTTAAAAAGATGGTCATAAAAGTTTAATAGCAATTATTTTTATTTGATATTATCCCTATAATGCACTACGGGACCATATCATTTATCCCATAAATAAATTTGCCATCTGTGATGATAAATAAAAATGTGTGAATTACAGCTAGTTCGTTACCATTACATGACAACTGTGTTTTTTTTTACTTCTGAATATGATCTTCATAATGACTTATTGCACATTTTTGTATTCGCCCATTAAGCTGGTCAAACTGCAAATTAATCAAGTCATTCTTCTAACAGATGACAGCAAGCAGAGGAGGAAATAAGCAGAGGTGTGGACTCGAGTCACATGACTTGGACTCGAGTCAGACTCGAGTCATTAATTTTATGACTTTAGACTTGACTTGAAAAAATGTTCTAAGACTTGTGACTTGACTTGGACTTTTACACCAATGACTTGGGACTTGAATTGGACTTGAACCGGTTTACTTGAAAAGACTTGATATTTTACCCCAAATACAAAATTTAACATGCATATTATATAGAGATTGAAAATGTGACGTCATTCACGGGTAGAACCGCAAAGGATTCTGGGAACTCGTGGCAAGCGGTACTAGCACACGCAGGCTTTCAATTAAAATCAGTTATACAGCGATAAAAAGAAACACAAAAATGGCAAGAAGCTGTTGTATTATTAACTGCAATAGCCGGTCGCATGACAGCCACGGGAAGCTGACGGGTAAAGAGATCGGTTGTTATCGGATTACCTCGTTGAAGAGAAATTGTTCGAGCCATGTTTCCGAAGTAACAAAGAGGCGACGGGTGGCCTGGATTGCAGCCATTCAAAGGTCAAATATAACGTCCCAGAACCCTCCAGCTCACAGGTTAGTCTGCTCCAAGCATTTACACAAAGGTCAGTGTTTTTTAGTAGTTAATACGTCATTTTCATAACATAACTGGTGATATAGGTTACAAGCAAGTCTGGCGCTGAACAGAAATTGTGGCGCTATGCTCCTTTGTTTATTGTGCATAAATAGTGAATTGTCCTGACACAATATTGCGTTTCGCTTCTGTTATTATGGTACACTGACAAAAACATATACTTTTATTCACAGGATAAAACAGGTTTTTTGTATCACTAATTGCCCAGTACGATTACAGCATACAATATTATTGTCACTGCTACATTTCTGTGATGCTACCAGAAATTATTTCCACTACTAATTAATTACCGTTGAGCTCAAAGGTCCTATTAATAAACGGTTAAGGAATGTGTATTTATGACGACGATTTGTGAGACTGGTAAACTTATGATACGTACGATGGTCTTTACTTTCTACACGGTGCATTTCAAGGTCCTGCACCCATCCGTCGGTAAACTGTACCTGGGCTTGTTGCAGTGACCGGAAGTTACTAAACTTCACGAGTGTGTGCACTCACTCCAAGAACCGTATGATTATAAATATGCATATAAATATGCTACGATGAGATAGCTGACTTCATCTAACTAGCAAATGTTGTCCAGGCTACGTTGGTGATACAGTTTTTTTAATGTGTATGATATTTTTGTCATGCGATTTTAAAGCCGGTCCTACAACCGCATCCAAGAATAACATGCAGCTTATCTCAGAACTGTCGGTGAAAACTATTCTTGGAGCTAGGTTTAATTGAGCTGCATTTTAAAGAGGTGCAATTTCACAATTTGTGTATATTTTCTAAGTTCACTATTTTGTCATGTGTTGAGAAAAACACAGATTTTAAAATTACATGGTCTAATATTTACATTTAGCATAACTGCAACATTATTTTTTCGTTGTTTTTTTTTTTTTAAAGACTCGAAAGGACTTGAAATTCAAAGTTTCAGACTTGTGACTTGACTCGGACTTTTACACCAGTGACTTGAGACTCGACTCTGACTTGCCTGACATTACTTGAGACTTGACTTGAGACTTGAGGATAAAGACTTGAGACTTACTTGAGACTTGCAAAACAATGACTTGGTCCCACCTCTGGAAATAAGTCAAGTGAAAGTGGTCTGAACTGCAGTGTGTGATCTTAACAATATCAAACCAGGGTCTTAACAAACCTCTAGGGGGCAGTCTACCTGTAGCCAGACAAAACACAGGAGAAACGTGAGACAATGAACAGAAAGACTGAAGGAGAGGAAGGAAGAGGGTGAAGAGTGGGTGAAGAAAGAGAAAAAAGAGAACAGGAGGGGGTGATCATCTGGGCCTCATCAGTGCTTTTTTCTCCTTTCCCCTTCTAGTCAGTTATATCTGTGGTGTGTGTGCGCGCGCATGCATGTGTGTGTTCGTGCGTGTGTGCATATGGGGAATGTGTTTCCACACTGAGGACATTCCCAGACGAGCTCTCTCAATACATCAGCACAGCGTCTGCCCTCTGACTGACCCTGACATTCACACACCACACGGGTGTGTACGTGAGCGCGTGAATGACTGTGCATGTTACATCGTGTTAGCGTGGATGTGTACCATTGATCACGCGAGTGAGACAGTGACTGCATATGTTTGCATGTGAAATGTCATGTGCAAGTATGTGTGTGTAAAGTGTGTGTGTTAAAGAGAGACAGAGCATTCTGCAGCGGGGGGACTCTTAACCATCAACTTAATCGCTACCAGAGGACACACAGAGCAAAAACTTTCGCAGTCACCTTCCACTGCCTCTGTGCATGCACACGCGCGCGTGCACACACACACAAAGTGGGCCAGACTGTGGAGGGTGTGTGATTTTGGCAGCCTGGTGGGATTCTCTTTGATGTGGGTCAGTCGGAACATTAAAGCCGGCCGGTGAGCTCGAGCTAACCACAAACCCTGGCTTCGATTACGCTGCAACCAACACAAGCCTATATTTAACTGTTAAAAAGGAAGAATAATTAAGTGTCTTATGATCAGAGATTCAACCTATCAATTTGATTTGAGATTTTATCAGTTAGTAGCCAGTGTAACCAGTTAGATTCCTACCCATAAATGTCTGTTTTGTTTATCCAATAAATAGTATCTGAAATTTGGCATCCGTAGTAGAAATAAAAAAAACCCAAACAAAACATGCTCATATTTTTTCAAAGCAGAGCAAAAAGCAAACAGATAGAAAAGCAAGTTTTAAACAGACGGACGCAGGAGGATAGAGTGGAGGAGAAAGAGATGTCTGAAAGAAAAAAATAGAGGACTAGACATATGGGAGATGGAGGCAATGAAGAATATATTGAAAGTGTGAGTGCAGTGTGTTTGTGTGCATGTGTATGTGTGTGTGTATGTGTGTGCCCTCTAGCTGTATAATGACCTGCTCTGAGACCACTCACTCCCCCTCCTGTCTCCCCCTAAGGGCCCATAACCGCCATGCCGGGTCATTATGTGCCCGGTGGAGGACTCGGTTGTACAGCACACAACAGTCGAGCAATGCCACGCCAGGAAACTGGACACGGAGACTCCAAAATGGCTGAATTCATTAGCTGGGTTGAGCTGCCTCTAATTTGCTTCCTTAGGGCTAGGACGGTGCTCATTAAAGGGGTAAAGGAGTAAAAAAAAAGTCTTGTTTTGCATTTTGTTTATCTTAAATCATGGATAACATAAAATTGGAGCATCAACTGAAAGTGTAATTGCTGCCAAAGAAAATATACGATATATAAGAACTGCTAAAATAACAAGACAAAGAATCTGTTATTGTGTAGCTTGGACTGCGTATAGCAGAGCATTTTCAGAGTGTTAAGTCTGTCTAATAATGCAGGCCTGATACTGGGTCCATTTTATCTGTGCTAATAATGAAGCCTTAATGTTTTTGTGCAACACATTTGACTCCCGTGTCTCCTCAACTTAGGCATGATGTTGATGCTGATTTCTTCTTACAACTCTGGTCACGTCCCCTGTGAGACCATGTGTGCGTATGTGAGCAACAGGGGGCCCTGTGATGTCACATTCCTGCGCCGCGCGCGTGGCTCTAGTTTGGCCTCTAGGTTTTAGGGGGAAAGCTTTGAAACATTACACCATCCCACACAGTCACAGCCACGCACACACACACACACACACACACGTATACGCACCGAAGCACACACACACATAGTCAAGGGCCAGTGGTAATACTGCCAGAGTAATAACCTTACAGACTTACTGATCCCCCCCCTCCCATTCTCTCACCCTCAAATCTTTATTTACCTTACTCTCCCTCTTTATCCCCCCTTTCTCCCTCGTTCTCCCTGTACCTTTCCCCCCGAATTTCAGCGCGTTTAACAAGCATTTAGATCTTAACCAGATGTTGTTAATGTAGCATGTCTAAAATACTAAACATCAACCCAGCAGAGAGGGTCTACAGCTCCTGCACAGGGCCTGGGAATAACTCACTCACTCACACACACACACACACACACACACACACACACACACACACACACACACACACACACACACACACCCGCACACGCTTTCCCTCTCTCCCCCTCACACACACACCTAACCATGAATATCTCTGCGTATAACACACATTTACTCCTACGCAGCTTTCAATGCATTTCATGCACATAAGTCCACAGCCCACATGCTAACATGTAAACACACCAGCACAAGCAAACACACATGTTTCCATCCACACTCTCAAATCCACCCACACTGAGCCATTTATTGTTAAAAACACGCAAACTTATTACACCAGCAAGAAAAAAAAGATTTTTATATTTATATTTTTATATTATATATATATATATATATATATATATATATATATATATATATATATATATATATATATATATCGAAAATAATGCATAAAACCATCTGCTTTCAGAGCCACCATAAAACAAGACTGTAATCCTGGATGAATATATATATATATATATATATAGTTTCAGGTCGACTCTGAAAGCCAGACAATAGGATTGTCACATTTAATTCGCTCCTGGTGTGAATGTCAATAAGTTGAACTGACAGAATAAGCTGAAAAAAATGACTTTTTGTGTAAAAAATGCTTGTATCAGCAGCTCCAAATTTGCTTTGTTGTTGTCAATTACGACTTCCTGAGACTCTTCATTGTATTTTCTTTCGCTCAAATTGCTCGCTCTGCTGTCTTGCAGGCGACTAACAAAACACCTATTACCCTTTTGGAAAAAAAAAGAGGGGGGAGAAAAAAAAATCATATGAATAAACATAGCCAAGATTAAAGGCTTGCATGTCTTGCTTGCTGCGCAGACAGAAACTGTTGTTTCGTGTTAAGAAGGGTTTCATTTTCAGTGCTGTGGGCACTGGGTGGATGGGTTTGTGTGTGTGTGTGTGTGTGTGTGTGTGTGTGTGTGTGTGTGTGTGTGTGTGTGTGTGTGTGTGTGTGTGTGTGGAGGGTGGTGTTAATGATTCTTTAATGGCAAATACAAAAAGGGTTTTCACAGGACAAAAATATGACTTCAAAAGTTTCACTGGTGGATAAAAAAAAAGTTGCCCCAACACCTGGCCTTATACAATAGGCTAACACACCTACTGTACACCTCCACACGTGCACACACACACACCTGCATCTTACACAACAGCCATATTGCATTTCGGCTTTTTGAATCACCTTAGGCTGAGTAGGTGAACTGAGGAGGCGGCACGGCATGCTTACTGAGGGATTTAAGAATAATTTGAAAAGAAGATTCCTCTCCTCTGTTTCATCTCCTCCCATCTCTTTCTCTATTCTCTGTTTCTTCCCGGTCTTTTATGATTCCTCGGGCCAATATTTATCTAGCCCCTGATTATAAACATCTGGCCAATAGGGCAGTCTGCGCAGCGGCAGCTGAGATGCGCACACATGCACGCACTTGGAGAGTCTCACACACATAGTGGAAATATCACACACACCTGCCAACATGAACCTGTCAGGTCCAGACCGGAGGACGGTGGGAGGGAGAAAAAGAGAGAGCAAGAGAGAGAGAACTAGGAGCTGAGGGTTAATGGCCTTCCCATCTCTGTGATAAGAATTCATTCTGTTCTATTACCAGCACTTATCTACAGAGCCTGCTGTCTTTCTCCTCTCCCTCAAACACACACACACACACGCACAAAACAAGGGTCCGAGATCGATAGATGAACCTAATGAAGAAAGCAGCTGTTTCTCGGCATACCTGCTCAACTCTATCAGGCCAACAAGATCTCCCTGTCTCATTCATCTGTCTAGCTATCCATCCATTTATCTATCTATCTGTCCATCTATTTTTCTATCTTTTCACACAGCTATCCGTCCATATACCTATCCCATCTGTTCCTGTGCGCCACCATTTACCCGTTATCTCTCCATCCATCACTACACTGGTAAACAAAGATACGAGCAGGATAGATATAGTTTTCAACTGACCAGACCGGTCCTTGTCATGTATTCAAGGTTCATTTATTTTCCGAGAACTAATACGAGGCCTGAAAACAGGGAATCTAATAAAATGGCTGCCATGGTTTAAGAGAATGGCTGCGTGTGTGTGTGTGTCTATGCTTAAAATAGGCCTGTGACGGGCAGTGGCCAAATGGATAATGCTTAAACAGATCTTTATCCTATTGGGCTACTGTCCCGTTTTTAGCTGCATAAAACCATCTGCTTTCAGAGCCACCAAAAAACAAGACTGTAATCCTAGATGAAAAACAAAGGGAAGATTTGAGTAGACAGAAAGGACAGATAAACGAAATGTTTAAAAATGTGTATTTTACACATATAAAGATGACAAAAAAAAACCTAACCGTGTTTCCAGTCACTTTATTAATTTCAAATGGTTTTCGGTAACTGTATTTGTTGCCGATGCGGACTTCAGTCGAGCACCATGTAGCTTCCATTAGCGCTTAACCGTTTTTATATGTGACACGTCTTTTGTCATAGAGGCATGCGCAGAACAAAAAATGTGTTCATCATCAGGGCCTCTAATGTGTTAAGGTCAGAGAGGATGGCAGAACTCATAAGAAGCAACAGAAGAAGGGAAAAAAATATCTTCAAGCCAAAATATTCATTAGGTTGCTCAGATTCATCTCCAAAATGACTACATGGAACCTGTAACACATAGTCACACATGTTCACACGCAACACACACACACACATGCATAGACCTGGGCCTGGAGATGGTATTGTACTGCCCTGGAGATGGTATTCGCAGACAGTTACAAATAAGGAGTGTTGGCTTTCCTCTGACTTTCTCAAAAACATGCAAAAAATGTCCATTTCATTACTGGCTAAACAATGTCATATGGGCCCCCACTGGCCCTAATAGAAGCAGACAAAGACAGAGCAGCACACATATGCTTCGAATAAATCAGATTACTGAAGGAGAGTGGGGAGAAAAAGAGCGAGAGAAAGAGGGAAAGAAAGAGAGACACCGCCAGACACTTAGAGGATTGATAATATTCCCTTTTCTTACTACTTCCACCCCTCCCTTCCTCCTCCTCCCTCCCCTCCTTCACTTTCTAAACTCCCCCAACCACCACCCCCCTCCCCCCAAGCAGGATCTGTTTTAGATTTGAGCCAGTACTAGAGCCATATCTCTACCTTATCTCTGCTAGCCGTCAGAAAACAGAAAGCACTATGTTTCCATGCATTAGACTCCCGGCCCCTGACACGCCACTTGAAAATCTCACAGCCCTTCAAAATGGCTGAGCAGGAAAATAAAACAGCAAAGATATCATTTAATCAAATGAAATGCAGGTTACTGGGGTGCATTGATATCATTTCTGGAGTGTGCTCTGATACAGTGTCATATCAAAGAAAATGTCAGCCGTGAAAATTATGGAAATGCGTTTTTGGCATCGTGACAACAAATGTCACCCAAAATCTCCCAAAATGAGATCACTGTTTGAGTGCTATAAAGTATCATTAGCTCTTCTTTTCTTTTTCTTTCTTTTTTTTTTTGGGGGGGGGGGGGGAGGGAATCCATCACAATTTAAGGGTCTGTGACATTTTCACCCCCTGACCACCTCTGGGTATCAAACCCCATCAAGACATCCTGTTGTGTTTTTGGCTCCAATTACGCCGAAACACTTCTCGAATGACTGTAAAGGGAAATATTGATTCCCCTTAAAATTGTAACAAAAACAGAAGGGAAAAAAAAATCACAGACAGGGTGTGGAATATATTAACAATATGAAGAAAAAGGAAAAATCAATATTCAAATGACTTCTTTTATTGATTTATAATTAAGTCTTAATTGCGGCAAAGGCTTGGACTTTCAAATTGCCTTGTGACAATAGCTGAGAAAGAAGATGGGGGAACATTATTGATACACGTTAACAGTAGTGATCGCCCAGACATTGATTCTTCCATTTTGTGGTGCCTTTGGCATGCACGTGCAATCTAAATTGCCGTGCACACACATACACACGTGCATATATAGACACATATATACACCTCTTTGGATAAACGCAACCCCACACCTAAGTGAACTTACACAGCATAATTAACCTTCATCCGGGAAAAGTCAGGACTGTCTTATCTGCAAACTTGACTGTGTATATGTGTGTGTGTGTGTCAGGGGAGTGTGCGCTTCAGCGTGAGTGTGTATCTGTCGTAATTACACCATTAGGTGTGGAACTGATTGACTTCAGATGGGGTTGTTAGAGGTATTATTCTGGACAAAATAAGTGAGTGAAAAGAATGTGTGTGTGAGAAGTGTGCGCTTATTTAAGCTTATATACAGATTTTTAAATTAAGTATTTACCTGATCCAAACGCGCGCGTGTGTGTGTGTGTGTTATCGCTTCATGTGCCTGAAGCCCATGTGGCCATGTAAAAGTGTGTTTATGCTCATATCTGTGTGTGTGCGCGCGTGTGTCCCCGCGGGCCTAATCAGGTATCAGATACCTTTTGTTTTGGGAGCTCATTGATGGATGAAATCTTTATCTGTGCTATTGATCAGGAGGGTGCAGGTCCTAAACTGTCTGTCTAGCTGCCTGCCTGCTCCAGCTCTAACAAGATTGCCAGGGCCGAGTATATCAGTTAACATTTAATCAATGGCAGCTTAAGACACTGGGGCTAAGGGAAAGAAGCCCACTGCTTCAGCCCCTGCCCCAAACCATTACTCTGGATTGAAGCTGAAAATACATGTGCATGTGTGTACGCGTGTATGTGTGTGTGTGGGTGCTCCAAATGATTACAAGGGATTGGGTATGGTTGATCACAGGTCTTCGGGGGACAGAGGTGTGTGTGTATACGCGTGTGTTTGTGCTGTGTGTTTACAGGCATGCGAGTGCTGGCTTGTCAATACATGTTAATATGTCAAAAACGCCGGAGGGCGCTGCTTGTGCCGCTCAGAAGAAAATAAGAAACTGAATGAAGTGGCTGATGTATAAGAAAAATTTCCATTCAAATCAAGTGAAGGCTTTCAAATTGAACACTCCTGTGCAAAAACACACACACACACACACACACGCACTACAGCAGAATGATATGACATATCAGGCAATGCATGATTTTTTTTTTCTGCCTGGCTTGCAAAAAGCCCCCTGATGGTAAAATGCAAAAGAGGGGAGTCAGCAAAAAACAGAAATATGATCAGTTAGACTTTTTTTTTTCCTTTGCTTTTTACATTTTTTTTTACCATCAGCTCATCTTGCAGTAAATGAAACCCCATCAGATCTAAGAAGCAGATCCTTCGCCGCCTATCTTCAGCTTTTTCTTTCGTTTTCGCGTGCATGATATCGCCATCCATCAGATCTCATTTTGTGAGAATTAAACATGCACTTACAGTGTTTGCCTATGCACCGTATCCGGGTGTAAAGTCCAGAATAAGTACAACGATGCGTGTGTGTGTGTGTGTGTGTATGGGGCGGGGTTTGCTTTGACGGGGGAAGCCCCCTCTCTCGTCCCTGTCTTTCGTCCAAAGCCTAGGAGATTCCCACCACCAAAAATCAATGTGTGTGAGAGCATATGTGCGCCTGTGTGTGTGTCAAGGTTTTGTAAGACAAATCTCTCCAGCATGCGCCGCTTTAGTGTTATTGAACCAGGCTTCGATCACTCGGCCACTGTGAATAATGCAAGGCAGGCTACTGCTCACTTACAGCACAGGATGCTCGTGCTGGTGTGTGTTGAGTGTGCGCGCGCGTGTGACAGGACGGTCCTTTTTCCTTCTTGCAAATGCAACAGGGCAGTTCTTCGACGTTCCTCCGCTTGGCCCTCTTAATCTCGTGTCAGATACAGGAACTCCCACATTGATACTGGTCTTTTTGAGTGTGTGTGTGTGTGTGTGTGTGCGCGCGAGTGCGTACGCTGGAGGCTTCTTCAGTAGACGGGAAGAGCTTAACTCGAGCAGACAGCTCAGGCCTGCACTTTGACACACCCTGACTCATTACATACAGCCCGCACACAGTGGAATATTGTCATTAAAAAAGACAATTAGATATGAAGTCAAGGGAGCATCACTTGCACACATGGAAGCGCAGCGCAGGAAATATAGGTGAACACACTCGCCTTCATATCCCCAGGTATACGAAGCAGAGATATTAATAATCATGATGTTGCAGAGTAATTAAAATGATTCCAAATGATGAGTGTGTGTCTGTGTGTTTTGAGTGTGTGCTTGTCTGTTAATTAAGCTGAATGATTTGATATGACGTAAACCGCACTGCTTTAATGGTGTCCTATACTTGATGTGGCTTGAGGGGACAACAGTTGATGGGGCTATAGGGAGAGACAGCATGAAACACACACGCACAACAGATACAGCTGCTCATTGGCCCTGCCTAAGAGGAGCATCCCTTTTTCGACATAATTATCTGTGTCATCACTTATGAGGCAATTAAACAAACATCAGTTCCTATTTCCTCTCCCTCTGTCTCTCCTCTCTTCTTATTCTGGATCTCCTCGCCCTGCCGCCATCTGTGCTCCTATCCCTGGTCCTCCAGTCTATATAGTTAATCCTCTCCTCCTCTCCTCTCCTCTCGCACATCGTCCTCCCCTCCTGTGTGACTCCAGACAAGGTTTCAATTTCAGCATGCTGATTGTCTCATTGCCGACTCTATGCATGTCTAACACTTACTGGCTCTCTAGGGATGGGCAATACACACCATAGAATGCCTATTACACTCCCACGCATTTCTGGGGAACGTGTGCCCATGTTTGTGTGTGTGTCTGTGCAAGGGGTGATGAGGGTGTAAAATGCCTATTACGCTGAGAGTCTGGTCTCTCTTACACTGGAGAGAATTCTCTGGCGCCTAAAGAGCAGAAAATTGCAACGCTCCTCTTCCTCACTCCCCATTAACCTGCTTTTGAAACAAAGGTCTGGCCAAGGTGTGTGTGTGTATATGTGTGTATCCCTGCCCATTAGACTTATGCACCAAGGTGAAACACCTTTTGCATCTAACCAAGCAGAAACAAAAGCATTTTTTTATGTCTATAGCTTTTTAGATTTTCAGTTTTATTCAACTGCCTTGTACAGGCTACTTCTTATATACTATAATTTTACACAGTAGAGAAAAACTTCTCTTCAGCCTCCTCTTGTCTCTCTTCAATCACTTGCATTTTGTGAAATGTATATATTTTTTGCCCTTAAATGAACTTGTCACTCACTCCTTCCCTCCTTCTTTCGATCCTTTATAAAAGAAAAGGATGGCAAGAGGAGATGGCATCTCTTGAAGAGCCTCGAGATGACTAAAGCAGCGGGCATATTTGTCTAATTTGCACAAAGACATCCACATCAAAGCACAAATCAAGAACCATGCTCATTCAATGGATTTTTATCAGTCTATCCATTTCTTGTTCTTTTTTTTTCCCCAGCACCCTCTTTTCTCTGTCACATTCCTCTTTCTCTCTCTATTTTCAGAATGTTATTAGGACATGATAAAAGCAAAAGGGATGTCATGACACAGGACCCCCTGTTAGCATTAGGAGGTGGGAGAGGAAACGAACGGGAGAGAGAAAGAGGGGGGGGGGGGGGGGGGGGGTGAGAGAAAAAAAAAGATGAAAGAGATTTGTCTGGAAATGATTGCTCACAAGGCATTGATTCTCTGCTTTAATCTCACACAGTGTGCTCAAATTTCCTATTAGGGAGATGAAGAAAAGAAGCAAGAGGGAGATGGGTCTTATTCACATAGGTAGGGAGGTGAAACTTGGCATGTCTCTCGGAGCTTCTTTGGGCAGACAGAACATACGTTTCCCTTTTTCTGAAAAAAATCAAAGTAATGTCCAGATTAGCCCCATTGTTATTTTATTTATTTGTTTCTTTTCTTTTAAATGTAACGCCTTGCTTTTGGACCATTAGTATGCTGTAGGTAAGCAGTTGAGACAAAAAAATACTGTTACTGCTACTGTAATGCTGCACAGTCGAATAGAAACACACACGACAAGCCACTGACAGCCGCTGTAAGTGCAAAGCTTCCTCCGGTTAGAGCAGATTAGCCTTAGCCAATTGGTAATCAATACCTGCTATCAATTCTATACCTCCCATTGATGGATGAGGGAAGAGAAACTGAGTGGAGAGTGTAGACGGACACAAGAAAAGAAAACTTTTTGCAGAAATGCTGCCCAGTAACTATATTTCTTAATGTTCCTATTTTTTTTGCATGTGGCTGTGAGCGTGTGTGCGTACAGGCTGCCTTCAGTGTCCATTTGTGAATTGTATCATCGCTGTCTGAGATTAGTGGCTGCTTGGACCAGTGAGCGTATTGCCTGGTTACCGTGGCTCCGGCTCCACACAACCCTCCTCCCATCACTGGATTGTTTGTCTTAATGCTGTGTGACATGGGCCATTGTTTTGTCCATCTGTGGTTAAGAGTTAATGGACAGGGGGTGTATGAAGGGATTGGGGAGGGAAAAGAATAGACGTGAGGGAGAAGAAAATAAAGAAGAACAGGGGTGAAGAGGGTGGGTGCGGGTGGGGGGTGGAAAAGGAAAAGAAAAACAAGATGGGGAGAACAGCTAAGTGGTGAAAAAAAAATATGGGAAGACAAAGGTCAAAAGAACCTGAGAGTAAGGGGAAAACTTGCAGTAAACCTGTGATTTCAATATGGTCCTTGGACTTTGCATTCACCACTTCCCTTTCCAGGAGTCTTCCAGAGGCTTTCAGGTCCATATGGAGTGGGGGGCCTTAAGCTCTTTGTGATATCATTGACGTGAAAGACGTTCTGGCCCTGTGACGCCAGTCCCCTCTTCAAAGGGTTAAGTCATATTTAGTATGCGTCCTCAGAGCCCCACGGCTTTGTATTGTAAATAAGACTAATGTGGCATTGGTCAGGTATGCTAATTCAGATAATCAGCGCAATTTCTGCAAATTATAACTGTCAGTGTGTTGGGCACAGAACCTTGGCGGAAAACATGAGGGAACAATTTAGACGGGGTAATACCCCTACACCAAAGAGCTGCTCAACTCAAAGAAAAACAATCGGCTGAGCCCATACCGCCCCAACACACCATTGCAAAAATAGTTTATGGTGAACGAGGCACTTTTTTTTCTGAGGCACAAGTCGGGCTCCTGCCCATTTTTTTTTTGTGTGCACACACACAGAGACCACAAAGTAATTATAATTTGCTTGGATGGAATTATTCAAAAAATGACCACATCTTTTACTCCCTCAGCCATAGAGAATATGGTTTTGGGAAATTTGGGGTAAATTGCTACTTGCCGAAAATATAATAATATACATATATGAATGTGTCTTATTTTGATTTGACAAATGATTTAAAATGCAGAGTATTGTCTCCAACTAATTGCACGGCAATAAAAAGCTACATGCTTTACAAAAATCCTCTTGGGCAAAATCACATCGCTCTCATCAGAATAGTCCCCCCCTGTATTTGTATTCGTGTTGGACACATAAAATAACATTCCAGGTTTTTATTATGCGAGGAATGAATCCCATCTGACTGAAATCTGTGGACTTTACCTTTTACAGTATGTAAGTAACTTCCTGTGTCACGGTAAATGAAGAAGAAAAGGTCAAAAATAAATGACTGCATTTAATCATCTGGATGTGAGCAAATCGATATGCATTATAACTGGTTGGCTTAAACTATCCAGAGCAGTTCTAAATGTACATATCTAATAGATGAATGCTTAAAGCTGTTCCTAATAAAGGGCTGAAGTGTCCTTTCATGAGCTAGTTATCTGGTTTCACCCTCTCCATTCTACAACTTAAAAGAGAAAATGGCGACCGCTATGCTAACTCTAGTGGTTTTGCTAGATCTGGGTGTGTGTTGCATCCTTTCTCTCAGTCCTCTGGCCATCCATGAATGTTTATGTAATGGCCACAAATTACTGAGACAAACCCTGAAAATAGACTTCTGTCTGAGGAGAGACCTTTCCGAAAAAAGACAACCACTGGAATGGCGAAACCATCCCCACCACCCGAAGGAAAAAAAGAAAAAAAAACGAGGCATAAGATGAATAAGTGAAACTGAGGGAGGAGGTAAAACCTAATACCTCAAAAGTTTCTTCAATGTCATCACATCGAAATGCTCTTTGGGATGCTCTTTCCCACATTGAAAATGGGATGATTTCTTTTTTCTTCTCTGTGTTTTTTGGTTCCTCGACTTAGCTCAGACACAATTTGACGGCGTGCATTTTACAACAAGGAATGTCTGTGCGTTCGGAAACAGGCAGGATGGCACACTTTCCCACTGGCCGTGCTTCCACCACCTCCTCCTGCTGGAAACACGCACACAAACACGCATCTATATCCACACTCAGCCACATATATATGTGGATAATAAGAGTCCATTAGGCTCAGGTTTTAGCCTACAGCTGCTATGTAAATGGTTAGCACTGCTACACTAATTTAACTAGGACCAAAAATGTCCTAGAGCCTTATCACTCAGAGAAAACAAAGGGCTCTGGACACACTCGCACGTGCACCCACACGCACATGATAAAAGTGTTGCTGGTCTAAGTCAGAAGAGATCTTTTGTTTAAAACAGGGATTCAGACAAAGAGGGTCTTCTCCCTCCCTCTTTAATGCATGTCGGGTGACGGTGGTTGGGGTCGGGAGAGAGGAGGGGGTTTACGGAGTGATGGAGATGTGCGGGTGGTGGGGTTGGTGTTGGAGGGATGGATGACAGGCTGGATTCTCAGACATAATTACCTCCATAAGATCCCATCTCCCTTTCCTTTTTGAGAGGGACAGAGGGAACAAGGAAAGGAGAAAAAAAAAAAGACAGAAAGTGAAGTATGCAGAAAAGGCCTCATGTTTCTGCTTGGTCTGGCTTATGAGGAGCTTTACACATGATGGAGCACAGGGCTAATGGGCGAGGAAACACATAGAAAAACACACCCATGCTTGCACGCACGCACACACACACGCCTCCTGAAAATGCTCTTTGTAGTTAAACAAATGCTCAAATGGTCGAGAGATTCAGAGCTGGCAAAAAAGGGAAAAAAATCGCTGTAACAACTAAGCTTCAGAGGTTGTTAATTTCTCAAAAAGTCCAGCTAAACAAATTGTTCAAATTATCAAACCGATGATGGAATACCCATGACTCGCAATCTGTCATATTTTTCTTTTTTAGCTGTTTTACTAAACAGCTCCATTCAGGACGTAACTTCATTACAGAGCGCAGAGAAGTACAAAAAATATCTAATTTTTCTAATAACTTTTGGACGACCCTCAAAGCAAAATGGCCTCTAAGTCCTCCATGTTGAGAGGCAATTCATTTATGCCCGCTCTTCTGATGCAAACTGGCATTTTTTATAAACTCAATTTTCTTGATCATTTCTAATTGCACACAGAGAGGGACGGTTTATCTCAGAAATGTAGACACAGTGGGCTTTTTGTCTCTGAAGGACGCAGTTGAGAGGTTGCGGTGAAAAGTTCCTGCTGTTTAGGCCGGGAGTGCTAACTGCTGCACATGCAAGGGTGCAAGCGGGCAAGCGAGCACAGAGTTCACTCGCTTCACAACGGTATTTACCAAAGGTAAAGGCGTGAGTTGGCTGGGCCCAGGTTACGAGAATTAAACACTCAAGAGGACAACAGAGACCGACAAGTTCTCAGAAAAACGCAAAGACACACAAATGCACACATACATCGGCAAACCTATGCATTTACAAGCTCACAAGTACTGCATGTACACTCCTGTCTTTGTTCAAAACACCTATATTCTTGCGGTGTGTCTCTCCAGTACCGTATCCTTAATTAGGCCATAAAATCAGCATCAAAATTGTTTAATGAAAGCCATTCACATGTACATAAAGTCCCAAGCATTAGAACTCTTATTCCCAAATGAGCCTATAATTATGTGGCTTGGTGCCAACTCCCAGACTTTAAGAGAAAGATACCGGTCAGCACTTAAATTAATCTTTTTCATACCAGTCTCTAATGAACAGAAAGTGCTCGAGTCAGGAGTTGTAGCCCAGAAAACTAACAGCACACGAATACACAAACAGAGGGTCCTTAAACTGAACGTTGGATGAAAATGTTACCTACTATAAAGCATTTTCCATTGCTGAAAAAAAAAACCCATTCGCATCATATATCACTGCGGGAGCAATCGCCTCTCTCGTAAGGCGGGCTAGCGTGTGATGCTAACAGGAACTATTTTGTAATCGGTTAAAAAAAAAAAATCCTAAAAATAAACAACAAATACAACAACACGGATTTTATTAGCAAACTACAGAACAAGAACACAAGCCCAATTTATTCCACTGACTCTCAGTGTTTGATCTCTCCTTGACATGGTTGTAACTTTGCTCACTGCGTACACCTGCCAAATACTTATGGGCTACAAGGAAGTAGCCTTTGAAACATTTACCACGTACCATGTGAAAGAATACCGTTGTTCAGAAGAAAGTTATATAGAGTGGGCAAAAGAAGGGCATCCAGAAAAGTCGCTTAGCATTTTGGACGGTGCCAGCGTCCGCTTAAGGTTTTACGCTATCTTCCTCATGGAAATTCACCATGTGCCATCTCAAAGCCAAGGTATAAAATGAGGGTCCAAGCAACAAATTTAGTGCGTTTTAAGAGTGGAACATTGGAAATTTGGTGCAGCGGCCAAATATTGCTTTTGACAGGTTTAAAACCTGCTTGGGCGCATTGGTTTGAGATTTAAAAAGGGAAGGGGAGGAGGACAAAAAAGAAGAAAAAAAAACGGTAAAAGGCCTGGAGAAAAAAATGGACAGGAGCTGGAGGAATAAGCAGGACAAAGAAGGAGAGAAAGAAAGAGAGGAGGGAGGGGGGCAAAAAAGAGGAGATGAGAAAGAAGGGGGGGGGGGGGGGGGGGGGGTTGGTGGCTATGTTAAAATGTAAGGTAATGATTTATCTAAGCATGCTTTTCTGCTGCACCCCAAATCTCACCGAAACTTTGATCCATGTGTAATTAAAACCAAACATTCACCAGCAGCAGTCTCCACTCCAGGACAGGGAGCTCGTCTCCTGTTAATGTGTGTGTGTGTGTGTGTGTGTGTGTGTGTGTGTGTGTGTGTGTGTGTGTGTGTGTGTGTGTGTGTGTGTGCGCTAGGACTCACATATGTTTCTAAGCGCTGGGCCCCCATCTGTTTTGGGAGTATATGTACAGTATAAACAGGACACTTTGGGGAGCGCAGATTCATGGTGGAATATACATGAGCTGACACACACACACACACACACACACCTAAACACACACACACAGACAGATGTATGGGCTAATGCTATGCTGGAATGCTCTTCAAAATGTGTTTACCCCCCCCCCCCCCCCCCCTTACTTTCCCCATTCCCCCCTGCACTACCACCACACCCCACTCCACCCGCTCCTGCAGGTCAAGCAAAGCAAAAACAAGTTAAGCGCTCATTTTCTCCCGGCAGCATTAACATAGGGATGACTAAATAATGGACCCTGACTCTCTGTCTTCTGGTTTAAATTACAACGCAGCCCCCTCCCCTTACACCCTGCAACCCCTTACCCACCATCCAACCCCCCACTCAAAGAAAAACGATAAATCTTTTTTTTTTTTTTCTTTCTTTCTTTTTTTTGTCTCTGAATGTTTTACAGTTCTGTTACACTTATTAGCTGCTGGCAGGACGGAGACTCTTAAATGAAAGCCAAATTGCTTTGGTCATGAGAAAGGAAATGAAAGCTCACTCCAGGGAGAGACTGTGCAGCCATAGCATACATGTGTGTGAGTAACGTATGTGTGTACAGGCCTTTCACTATGAGATCCTCCCAAGGTGAAATTTCATAAGCTGACTTGCCTGCTTGGGATGTCCCTGTGCACGGGACACTGTGTGTGTGTATGTCTATGTGTGTGTGTGTGCATGTTTCAGATATAAGAGCAGCAGCCTAATAGGAACAGTATGCTCATTTTGGAGAGATTAGGAGGAATGGACGGGCCTGTATCGAGAGACGTAATCTGGATATGAAGGCCAAAGGAAGGAGGGAATGAAGTACGGAGTGAGAGAGATTTGACAGAAGAAAGAGAGAGTGATGCAAGGGAGGGAAGAGATAGGAAGAGTCTAAGGAGTAAAGATTGAGGAATCTGACTTCAAACAAAGAAAACTGACCACTTCAGCTAATATCAAGGTTTTAAAATCTAAAAAAAGAAGAACAACAAAAATAAAAATAAAAGTGGAAGCCAATAGAAAATGTTAAAGTCAGGCCATGTGTGCACTCCACCAGAAAAAAATAAAAGATGTGACAAAAAGTTAATCCCCAAAGTATTAACTGAAATAGCCTTAAAACTAACAAATATTCTTAAGTATCACAGTTAAAGCAAACAAAGTAGGTTGAAAAAGCACAGACCTTGGCTGCTGGGGCACTCCTTGACATGGAACAGCTCATGAAGGCTCAGCCCATCCTCATCTCCTCCCAGGCCTTGCTGGTGCAGCTGGAGTTTCCTCAGTCCTTCGTTCTGCTGGTGGCGAGCTGAGCGGGCGTGCTGCACCAGGTTGAGGCGGGCCTTGGTGGAGTAGTCGCACAGCGTGCAGTAGTAGACACATGACTCCGGGCTATACGAACTGTCCAGCTTCTGCAAATGCTGTGGAACAGACAAGTAGAGAGTCTGAAGGTTAGATGCATTCACCTTTTAGGGACAGTTCAAAAATTTCAAAGCAGGAGCAACTTCATTGTTTTTTTTCCAGATATCTTTGTAACATTTTAAACTTGGCCAGAAAATCCTTCCTTCTATTATCCTTCCAGTTGAATTCCAAAAATTCAAACACCCAGAAATCCCACTTGCCTGGTTCTAAAAAAGCCACAAAAAAAAGTCAATAGTCAGCATTTCAGTCAGACCCATTATTGGCTACAGTGGTATTATAGATATTTCTGAAAGAAAAATACTAGAGAGCAAGATTCCTGACTAATGGCTCTTTTATATAAGTCTACTGCACAAGTAAAGATCTTCAAGAAGTACATATTTAAAAAAGGTATAGGCATAAAGGCAAGATATAAAAGGGACAGACAAACATGAAACTACCAAACAGAAATAGATATAACTTCTAAGCAGCTGAGCTTAGTTTAAAGACTAACATTTCCAATTAACTGGATATTGTCTAAGTAATGCAAAGACAGAAGGCCCCCCCCCACAAAAAGTCAGACAAGGTGTTGAGTTCAAAACACCGTTTTTGTCTTTAACATGCACATTGTCCAGCTCTCCATATTGTTAGCAGCTGCAGGGGTTTCTCATTCAATGTGTGCTGTCAGTTGCAAGCCCCTAATTTCCACTTGCCTCTTTAATGGCATTGCAGCCATGCAAAGCTACCCCCTACCTCTTGCCCTGCCCTTGGTGCATGTAGGTGCACAAACACCCACACACACACACACACACACACACACACACACACACACACACACACACACACACACACACACACACAGGCAGGCATGCACGCACAGCCCCCATCCCACCTTGCCCTACTCCCATACACCCAGTCAAGCCAAGCATATCAAGTGTGCTTCTGTTGTTGCTGCCGGGCTAATGAACAATGCACAAAAACAAAAGACCAGGCCAAGCTTTTATTATCTGATCCTCTGTGAAGGGGAGAAGAGAGAGAGAGAGGGAGAGAAAGAGAGCAACAAAGAGAGAGAGAGAGGGGAAAAGATAGCATGGCAGAGACACAGGGGTGGCTCGCAAAGGTTAGTTTATACTTTGTTAAGATTTATTCATACAGCCATGTGAGAAAGAGGTGCAGGGTTCTGTGCATGAATTAATGCAGATAATGACAAGTGTGCATGTGCTAGCCCTACTGAGTCTCTCACCTCTTCCTATAGGAAGACGTTTCATTCTGGAAGCAAATGAAAAGTTAGCCAGGTAATATTTCCTCCAGAGTATAGTTGCATCAAGCTATATGGAGCAGGAAGAGAGAGAGACTGGAAAAATGAATGTGTGTGTGTGTGTGTGTGTGTGTGTGTGTGTGTGTGTGTGTGTGTGTGTGTGTGTGTGTGTGTGTGTGTGTGTGTGGTGGGAGGAGTGGGTCGCAGGTGTATGAGTTCTAACCACCCCCCCTCCTCCTTTGACAAACAGGGATTAGCAACATAGCTACAGCCACTAACACATCTTTTCTCTCTGTCTCTCCCTCTTTCTTTCTTTTGTAGGAAATCTTGCGAGGTTTTTCTCACGAGACGGTGGGACGTCCCCTCGCAGTCAGAGGCCCTTTCAGAAGTCTTAAGTTTTAATTAAGTCGGAGTTGTCAGAAGAAAGCTCCCCTAGTCCAGAGCTCAGGGCCATTAATTACAGCTATCTTTGTTTCTCTGTGAAAGGAGGCCTCCCTCGCTCTTTTCTCTCTCTCTCTCTCTCTCTCTCTCTCTCTCTCTTTCTCTTTGCTTCTTTTCTTTCTTCCCCTCCCTACCTCGCAGGAAAACTGGGCTGTCGAGCCTCACTGTGGAAACACACTTTTGCTACGGAAGCAAGCACGCATATATCACATGCATAAACAAGAAAGTGTGACGTCATGGCTTTTCTTTCAATATGAACTTTTCAGTGTTTCTTTATAAACACTGGCATTAAACAGGAGGTGCTCAAAGTACCTTCTGTTGAAAACGACCTCTCAAAGCAATGCCATATGCTATACAGCATATGTAAAAGCCCGTGTAGTTGCACACATTCTGACTGTCATTCATCCTCTGATCAATTAGGACAACCACAATATCAAAACAGGATTAGCTTGGAACTGGTTCTTTCTGAGCTTAACCGTATCTGGACATTTAAACACACTTTTATTTTAACGTCATTCTGATAGGAATGGGGCCCAGCTACAGTTGAATGAAGCTGAAAGCGGGGCTCTTAGAGCTGAATAGAAAACTGGTAATCAAACAAAGCCTTTCTTTCCTCTTGTGACAACCTCGAGAAGTACGTTAAGAACAGCCCCATATGAAGACCATGCTAGAATTGGAAAGTGTGTGAGCACACATGGCCATAACAGTTAAGAGTCTTATCAAGAGAGGCAGAGTTTCAGAAAATACTTGATGGCTTAAACTGGTTCCTAATGGCAGTAGGAGAATTGTAGCGCTTGTGGCCTCAAACACCACACATCCTTTACTGCTGTAAGTTACATCGTAATGTTTTTAGGATGTGAGGCTTCAGCTGAGAGAAGCTGAATGATATACTTTAGGGTTGAATTGGGATGCCAGATAGGTTTAGACCTAATATTAATTCTTCCCCCATCAGCACATTCCAGAGGGTTTGTTTAAGACCTAAACTAGAGGGCTGTCTGTCGCTCTCTGGCACTCCGCAGGCCTGAAATGCAGGCGGTCTGGTGATCACAGGCCAGAACATCCATGATTTATGAACTTTTAAAGGAGCACTTTGACTCCTGCCAGGCGTGGGCTGTGTAATGCATATTCAAACACACAAACACACTGTTCCTGCTCCTGGGTTTGTGCCCCTGTGTGTCTACTTGCAATGTGCATGTAATTTATGCTGCTGCTGATCTGTATGTGTGTATACGCACATTCGTATCATATCGAGCGTCTTTGCGCAGAATGGCAAAAAGAGCCATCCTTGTCAATATGGCACCTCTCCAGCCTGCCTGGTGGTTAATTGTTGGGGATTAGTGTTTGGCAAACAACCAAATAAGCCAACACTCCCTGTGGGCCAATCAAAATCAGCTACACAGCACTCCCTGGGTGGATCTAAACAGGGCAGAGACATCTCTAGATGGCAAAGGGGGTACATGCACACACATAAAACCCCTTTCAGTCATCGAATATGCCACATTGCTGGCTTTATCAATATGTTATTGTCAATTGTCAGTATCAATTCTAATAGTGTGACTAGCGGTGAGGGAACATTTAGTACTCTCCACTCAAGCTTGATTTAGACTTCTGCGGGAAATCTACGTCCTAACTTGCGTAGTGACCAGAAATTCCTTTAAAAATTTCTTTAATTTACCGCAAATTTACTGCAAACGTCCACGTCACTACTGCCTGACATGTAGTTACATTTATAGTAAAGCTCACATATGAGAGCAAGAGTGGCTCTCTCAGTATGTGTTTCTCTGGTGTTGCAGCAAGTGATTGTTACCGTGGACCCAAAAAGGGCTCAGACAGAAAGCGAGAGACAGAGAGATCCCTCTTCTGGTCAGGGAATTGCAAAAATATATCATTGTGGCAAACTGAAAATAGAAATGCGTGTGAGGTAACATTTAAATATGTGCATGTTACTGTTGTGTTGCAATATGTAGATATATATGTGAATGTTACCAGGTTTAAGCGTGTGAAGACCGAAAGCGACCAGGGTGCTCACTCAGACATTAGCCGACACATTAAAACACAAGGAGTGCTTGTCCGACACACACACACACATCACAATGTAAATTACAATACTCAGGACTTCCCATTCGGCTGTCAGAAACACAAGACAGTCAATGCTGTCAGTGACTTACACACACACACACACACAGATGCAAAAACACCCTGGGACTTGTTTTTGGGAGAGGGGAGGAGAGTCAGTCTGACAGGTAAAGGAAGCTCCCTGGTGTAGCAGTTTGCTGCTGCTGCTGTGTGTGTGTGACTGAGGACGACAGAGGACTGCATTCATTATGCAGAATGAGATGTTTACAAAACACCTTTCTCACACACAAGTAAACACGAGAACACACACATCTTCCCCTCGGCTCGCTGCCTGGGTTTGCGGGGAAGGATAGCGGCGCTGCTGTCTCGTATCCATTTGTTCTATCTGGGGTGACAAAGCTGCCTCATTAACTGAATTCTTAATAAGCCAAGCCAAAAGACATCTCCTCACAACTTCTTTTATCTCCCTGTGCATGTACGAGTACGTGAAAGAGCGCGTGTGGGTATAATTTCAATCCACCGTTTCTTTTTTGCTCTATGACTGTGCGAATGTGCGCGTGCGTTTTTTTATGCATTAGTAATTTTAACTCCACATTTTTTTTGATATTATCTCATAAGTATTTTTTGCGTCTGTCTATAATTTCAGTCGGGCGTTTTTTCGTGTTGTTTTTTGTGTTTTTTTGTCTTTGCCTGTGATTGTGATGCGTTCTCTGGTAACGTGGAAAATAAATTCAAAAGTAGAACCAGGCAGCGGGGTTGCATTTTTCCTCCATAAAGCAAATGACAAATTAGAGTATTCGGTACAAACAGGACTCTTTCCTGTCATTAAGTGTAGAAACAGGCAGCTAATGAATACATGCTGAAAGTGAGAGGTCTCCGCCACAGCGGTTATGCCTTAATAACCGGTGCTGTGTGCATGTGTGTGCGTGCGTATGTAAAGAAGTGCATACATTCAGTTTTGTTTTTGATTCCTCTGAGAGTGTGCATATGCATGCAAATGTACACCCCGCACATTGTGAAAATAAAAACCTCTTTATATCTTTTCATCTGTATCTCCTCTTTTTTGGGGGGGAGCAGGGAGTTTTGTTGGTTGTACCTTTACCCCCCCCCCCCCCTTTTTTTTTAAGAACGTCACCAGCCTCCAGTGCTATCCCCTGGGCCCCTGAGGGCCATCAGAGACAAAAACAGCCCCACTTGGCCCAGCAAACAACAAAAGCATGTATTGTTCCTTGAAAGTATTTTAAACACATACCAGTACTGCCTGGAAGGCTGCCAAGTGTAGAATTCCATCAGTGCTACCAGCTCCCTAACACATGTTACTGCTAACCGACACTCAGCCCCCAAGACATAGATGTAACGCAAGATTGCTGCCAATGGATTCACTGGCAGACTGCACTGCTCAAAAGACTTGCGGAGAGCCCAGGTATGTGCCACCTTCCTTCCACAGATAAAGAAAACAGAGGCGGTGGTAGAGAGTCAGCGTCAGTGCTGCACAGACACAATAAATTAATATGCATATAGAAGTGCAAAAAAAAGTGCTGAGTGCACATGCACCAATTTACACACACACTCAGTGTGCGTCTGCAGTTACCCTCTCCTACAAAGCCACAGTGTGTAATCTAAAGATTCAACACAAGGCACTCCCAGCACACCTGAATCCAACCGACTCGACCTTCTTTTATTTCCTGATGGTCATCTTTCCTTTGCCTCCTGCCCAGGCTCTCATTTTCATAAATGCAAAAGAAAATATTTCCAAGAGCTAAATTGGCTCTCCTGTTTCTCTGGCTGCTGGCAATCACATGTGATCACAGCTCTGGGGCCGATCCATGAGGTGCAGGGGCCTGTGGATGAGCTTAGCTTAGGTCACCCAATAATAATAAGCATTCATCTCATAATCACTGCCAAGACAAATAAATGAATTATCACAATGAGTCTTTCATACGACATTTTCTCCACTTCTGTGCTGTCTCCCTGTCTCTTTCTCTCCCTTTCTCTGTTGCTCCTTACTTGTTCTTTCTTTCTTCACTTAATTTCTTCCTTCTTTACTATTTGCAGACAAATAGCGATAGAAGTTAGTAAGTGCACGGTGGCACGGTGGTTAGCACTGTTGCCTCACAGCAAGAAGGTCCTGAGTTCAATTCCACCATCAGGCCGGGGTCTTTCTGTGTGGAGTTTGCATGTTCTCCCCGTGTTTGCGTGGGTTCCCTCCGGGTACTCCGGCTTCCTCCCACCGTCCAAAGACATGCAGCTTGTGGGGATAGGTTAATTGGATAATCCAAATTGCCACTAGGTGTGAATGTGCGAGTAAATGTGAGTGTGAATGGTTGTCTGTCCTTGTGTGTTAGCCCTGCGACAGACTGGCGACCTGTCTAGTGTGTACCCTGCCTCTCGCCCTATGACAGCTGGGATAGGCTCCAGCGCCCCCCCCGCGACCCTGAAAAGGATAAGCGGATGGATGGATAGAAGTTTATAAGTGAAGTGTGTAACTGACATAAAGATCAATCTGAAGTTCACACCTACCTGACCTCTAGTCTCCCTCCTAAAACACAACATTGCTAAATTATAACACAATTAACTTCTTCTTGTCCTGATCAGTGGACAGCAAGGAAATTAACGTGTAGTTTCAAAAATTGCAGATTACAAAAGACAAAGACACCAGAGCAGATCTTCCTTACTCACTTAAGCTCAAGTGTATGTGTGTTGGGTGTCTTGAAAGCCAGCTCACCTCCATCCCCCATGAAAATGGATCAGTATTTACATTAGCATTAGATTTAGACAGCATGGCTCAGCCACTTACTGCCTATTAGCTATCCTGACCTTAGCCCATTAGGGTCTAAAAGCCCCCCGCTTGTCTCCATCACCACCAGGTGAGACTGACCAGACCTCCCTATTTCCCTAAACCATTGTGCCACTGATTTTATCTTTTCCACCGACTCAGAGTAGGAGACAGATCGTGAAATGCTGAGAAGAAGATCACTGAAGTGCTAGCATGCTTGTTAGCCTGTTATATTTTATACTGCCAGTGTGCTAAGACTTTCGGGTAGGGCTCATCTTTTTCCATTTTCCCAACACACCAAGATGCTTTTGAGGAATCAAAGCAAGTTCTAATTGACAGGGTCTACGAAAAACACGAGTAAAAGGGTTCCAAATCTGGGACTTTAGCTCATTTACCTGTATCATCAAAGAAGTTTGCGCTACACGGTTGTTGTTCTGTTTAACTGAAACTGAAAAGGAAGAGAAGGTAAAATAATTTTGGTGCTAAAAGGATCAGTGACTTTTTGCCAAGTTTGTTTTGCTTTGCTCTGGTGGTAGTGGGGACTTGCTACAAAAAAAATGTCTCCAAGAGAAAGTGTGACAAAAGGAATGACAGAAGCATACTGTGAACAACACTAAGCGAAAGATTTGATGATACACGGGGTGAAGAAAATCTGTGACAAGGAGAACAAAAGAACAAGAGATGGAAAGAGAGCGAGAGAGAGAATGATAGGGAAGAATCTAGACGAGTGTAGCTGGGTTCAAATCACTAATTACACATTCCTGAGCCTGTGAAGGGGAGTATTGTTTTCCAGTTAGCCCCTATCCTGTCGCATGGTTTCACTTAGCACAAAACAAAAGGTACAGGGAACAAAACACAAGCCTAATACCAGGCCCTGCTAATGACAGAGAAATGGGAGAAATTATCCCTGGGGTGGATCCTCGTGAGAAAATGGCTAGTGATTACTGGACAAAAGGGAGTTCATTTTGAAACTGTCACAAAATGGCAGACTGCCTGCTTCTTTCTTCTAATGGTCGTATTTATCAAATAGATCTGCCTTTTAATGCTTTTTTGATAGACATATCACTGTGCCCATCTACAACTATAGATTCTACATAGTGGTATATATAATGAATAATCAACTTCATAACAAAGAAGCATACAATTGTCCTTTGTATGCTTACATTACACATTCCAATTTAAAAAAAACAAAACAGTGTCAGGTCTTATTCCTTGGAAACAATATGAAAATGTGGCTTGTTGTGCAGAAAGGCTGCGTCCAGGTGTGTGTATGTTAGGCTGGTCTGTCTGCCAGGAACAGCACAATGAATGTACCTCTTCAGCAGACATGTTTTGCATATTGCCACAGGAAATCAGGTGCCTTGCAGGTGACCTACAACGTGGCTCACTTGATCCGCCGCTACTATTTTTATACAGAGTGCGACCATTTCTTTAGCAGTCGACATCAAAACTCTCCCAGTTAAACAATTTGGAGATATGTCACACAAACTCAGTCATTGAGCCCTGCATTTGCCAAGCTGGGTTCTTCTTTTGCTTCTGTTCCAGCAATGAAGAAGACTACCAATTTTTGCAAGAGACAAGGGGCGGCGTGAGGGTAAGCTGATAGCGGTGGCAGCACTGGGCAGAGTTGCCTAGCTAGTAGTGTTTGCCCAGGCCCCAGCCATCTAAAGGAAGGATATTGTTTTCCCCTGAAAAAGCCTCAGCCGCAGTCCGCATACCAGCGTCCACTCAACATACCAATGGGCTCTTTGAAGATTACTCAAATGTTTGCCTTTGTCCCCCCTCCCTCTGCTCCTGCCCCTAGTCCTATCCTAAACTCCTGCCAGAATGAGGAAAAGAGGAGAAAAGGGCAGCGGAAAAGGGAAGAAACAAAAAAGTCTGACTTGTATCTTCAGAAAACAATTGAAAAACGATACCGTCCTCTGCTGCACTCACGATACAAAATGGCTTCTGTAAACGACGGGCAGCTACTGAAAGGAAATAACAGCACTCTGGCAACCAGCACAGCGAATCCAGACACAAACAACAGAGAAGAGCGGCGTAATAATGTGTGACAGGTGAGGCACAAGGATCCAAGTCTCCCACCTGTCTGTCGATAAAGTGTGACATGCTTTTACAGGCGCTGCTCGCAGTCAGAAGTGAATATCATGATTCGAATCGGTTAATTTAACTAAATGTGCTGGAAACTACCCTCCCACCTCCACACCCCACGCACCCCCCAATACACACACACAAACCACATTAATCCTGAACAAGTAAGTGGGCTTTCTATCAGGTCTATTTCAAAGCATTAGGGATTACCTCGCAGAAACTAAGCTGCTTGAACTCACAGGAGGTCAGCGGTATTGTGCTGCTGCAAAGATGGAAGGCCAGTGGTAGAGACGGATAGACAGCAGGACAGGTCAGCTCCCCTTTCTGCAGCTCTCCGGCAACATCCCTAAATCCTTCTCCCTCCTTCTTTCTCTCCCTCTTTTCATCCCCGTCTCCCTCTTTCACCGTATAATCGAATATCTCCCACTACTTATCTATTCACTGAGCACCTAATGGTTAAAATCAATTACAGCTGGAATGCTGAAATACCGAATACGGGTCCACATGCTGATAATGACACAAAGAGTGTGAGAAGGAGAGAGACGGCAAAAGAGAGAGAGAGAGAGGGTGACTTGGGACCGTTCCAAGGGAGTAGCACAATTACCTCCAATCGATCGATTATTGATTTGAAGGGCGTTGAGGAGTATTTCAGTTCAACTTTGTCCATATCAATATCCTGATAGCTTCATGAGAGGGAAGAAGCACGGCTGCCTAAATACCATTTTTAAGCTGATGTAACGTTTTAGACTATTTCAAGAACGGAGCTACAAAAAAAAAGAGGCTACGATTTTTCCTGTCAGCTTTCTTGCAAATTAAGCGCACATTTTTAATGTCAGGTGATTTCAAAAGTAAAGCTAATGAACTTACACAAAAAGTATTTATCTGATCTCTCTGCCATGTGATCTGTCTGAGGCTGCTCTGATCAAATCAATGCATCAAAAGTGGAGACAACACGCCCCCGAGAGATCATGTTTGAGCTCATGCGCCTTCTTTGATTATTACTTTGTTTTCAGTTGTTTTTCTTCTTCTTCTTTCTTTTTTTTTCCCTAAACAAGCTTGTGTCTTTGTCCTAACAGGATGATCAAGACCCAAGAGAAAGGCGAGGATAGGGCGGAGTTTGGGATATTTAAAAAAAAAAGGTTAGAGGAAGACAAGTGTGTGAGTAGGGGGCATGTGGATGGAAAACGGGAGGAGGGAAGTGTGTATCTGAGCGTCTGTTGGGATATAGTGAGGGTGGGAATGTTAAGACGAGGGGAAAAAGACAAAAAGGAAAAGAAACTTCTGGTAACTCCTTTGTTCCCACATCCCAGCAATGCTCCCTTCCTTCTGGTGGTCTGGAAGACACTGACCCCCCCCCCCCCCCACTCCTTCTGCACACTTCACAATCCCCCCCTCTGCTATCGTTCCCATACCTGTCAGCCTCGATCTGCTTCACAGTCCCCTGCACATGGACGCGGCCCAAATGACCCACACCTCAGAGGGGTGCGAATGATTATGAAAGGGATCACATCTAGCTATTAATATGAGAAAACCAGCTCAGTCTGTTTTTCTGTGTCACACACAGAAAAAAGAAACACACGCACATGAACACACCTAGTCAACAAACTCATCAAAAAGTCAAGAATTTGAGGTAATTTAAGAGGGGAAATTAAACATTACATATGAGTGTCAGTCAAGTGCTGGACCAAAGCTGGACATTACGCACCCACACCCACAGATGTGTGTATAAACACTCGTGTTCTGCCGACCATCTGGTAAAGGCGTTGGAGGGAGAAGGGGCGAAACTCTTATTAATATCTATGAGGATTATTTGGCAGAAGGGGGGAGGGTGGGGAAGCCTGTCCATTCAAACCTCTCCGTCAAACAGAAAGCTACAGCTACAGAGTTCACACACACAAACACACCCGTGCACACACACCTGCTTTTGTGCTTTAATTAGCCGCTACCCTCCATCCTCCCTCCCCCACCCACTTCACCACCCCCGGACCTCTGAAAGATTTCTATTGTAATCTCCATGCAGGTGAAAGAGGAGATGATTTGAATAATCTACTAACTGGCATCAGGAAAAAAGAAAAAGAAAGAGGGACGGACAACCTTTCTGGCAAAAAACAACAACCAAACAAAACAAAAAAAAAACCACACAGAGGTGAATTAATTTATCTGCTCAGGTGCTGAACTCTTGTTGGCATCATCTGTCTCCATGACAGAATATGAAAATCTATATCTAGCAGTCAAGTAGCATCTAGCGTGAAGTGGCTGAGAACATTCCTTTTTGAAGAGAACAGCAACTCTTTAAGTCTGTCTGCGAGTCTGAGACAAGGACGCTGTGATCAAGAGCCTGTGTCTGGAACAAGCGTACACGGGCTCAAGTGGGAATGGTAACTTGATGACTACAATTGTGAACGAGTACGTCTCTATGAATGTATGTAACGCTATACCTCTTTATGGACATATGAATTTAAGAGTGTGCGCGTGTGTGTGTGTGTGTGTGTGTGTGTCATAAACGGTGCCATGCATTTGAAATAGATCCAGTCTCTTTTCTATTCCGGGTACCAGCACAATGACTTTTTATGCAAATCTATGGGAGTCAATCTCCTGTCCATTTCCCCATCACACAAGTCCAAATGACAGTCCAATAATTTGGGCTGCATATATATAGGGCCATTTGATTTTCAAATGAGAGTGGGCAGGGTTGACCCTTGCTAATAGCCAAGGCACAGTGGTAGACTTAATATCACAGATCACAATATCACGCAAGCGCAGCTACCTCCATCAGAGAGAGATGGAAGAAAATTAAATGTGAGGAGGGGGTGGGGGTGGTGGAGATAAAAGACTGAAAAAAGGTCCCTCAGTTGATAGAAAAAGCAAGAGAGAGAGAAAGAAAAAAAGGGGGCAGAGAGAGGGAGGGAGAGCTACAAAGAAGATGATGAAAATGAGAAAAGGGAGGCGTTTGGATGCATCTACAAACCACAGTCTCCTTTCCTCATCTTCTTACTCCCTACTCACCCTCCTCCCATTACAGCCCTTGTTTAATTCCCCCCACCCCCTGATTCCCAGCCATGGTGTTGCCAAGAGGATCATGGGTAATGAGATGGCCTATCTGCTGCTCCCCAGGGGAGAGATAGAAAAAGAGAGAAAAAAAAAAAGAGTCAGAGACAAAACAAAAAAAGGGCTGGTAAGACCGAGTTTGTGAACGAGTGTTTGAGCGAGAAGGAGAGACAGATGTTTAAAGAAAGATGCTTTCTATTATTTTTCTTTTCCTCTATTTGTCACACTAACAACCGACTACTAAATCTGAATATCCTTTCTCTTCCGATCGCCATCATAAAAAGTAAAAGAAAAAACAAAAAAAAACGTTTTATGACCTCGAATTTCTGAGTTCAAAGGAGATGGCGAGGGAAGTAAAGGAAGGGGGAAAATAATGAAAAGGAAAACAGAGATATGGAAAAGTGCAGTGGACCCCGGAGGTCCATTTCCGCTTGAATTATGACGGAAAGTTGGATAGACTGACAGCGGTTGAGGACAGTTAAGATTTACTCAGACAACCATCTGAGAAACAGGTGCCATGGCTTGCAAGACACACAAAGTGTGTGTGTGTGTGTGTGTGTGTGTGTGTGTGTGTGTGTGTGTGGTCCTTGACCATGCCACATTGACCATGAACATTCTCAACTCCTAATGACCCAGGGGCAAGCCCAGATCTCAACCTCAAAGACGACACGCATACGCACACACACGCACACACACACACACACACACACACACACACACACACACACACACACACACACACACACACACACACACGGACTACAAACTAAACCCCCTACTTAGCCAGGCAGCACTTGTGAATGGCACTGACAGATTTACCCCCGTCTCCATGTTTATTAAGCCCAGTGTTTGTTATTAAAAATCAGCCATATATCATCATATTCAGTGGTAAGCCAAACACAAGTGCTTCCAGCAAAGGACACGCTATGCTACAACACCATTTAGTGCAGAACTTACCTCACAGGCTGCCAGCATACAAATGCTATTTTAAAACATCTTCTATTTTGTTGTTTACATTATTTGTAGGGGGATAAAGGTTTGCACTGGACAGCTGTGATAATACCTGCGAAGCGAGGTTCCACACTCACATCAGCTAAATTCTATATTAGGAGATACTGTGTAGAAAAAAAACAACCTGAGTGGTACCAACCAGCCCTGATCACTTTCCCTATATTTCCCCTCTAAAGGGGATGAGGTGTACTCCTCAGTTATTCCATGTAAGGCCTGTAACTTCCTGCACCACCTGCTGTGCCCTGGACACCAGATGACTTGATGTCCATGTGCTGCTAATGTAATTTCCCTCTTGCTGTTTGAAAGTCTGGAAAAAAAACCCCTTTCAAACTCTCAGTTCCCCTCAGAAGTACTCCATTGCTGCGACAAAGCAGCCATAAAATCTCCTGAATATGCTTTTTGTTTGTATCTTCAAATGGTTTCCCATGCCATAAAGATATTCTGTGTTTCCAAAAAAATCCAGATGGTAAAGTCGTCAACACTCGGATCTTTTATGCGCCCGGCCAAGCTACCTCTATCCCCATGTGCTTTTCACCTCTGCCAATACATAAAAGGAGAGGTGTTTTTCTGGTCAAATAAAGAAATGATTTTTTTTTCCCTCTGCACCGCTCTCTGCTCTGTCTGTACTTTCTCTCTCCCTCACGCTTGGCTTTACCACCACATGTCCAAGGGTAAAACAGAGGAATTTCTGCCAAAGGCATTAAAAGCGTCATCTGTGGAACAGATTTGTGGAGGCCCTTTGGGGGTAGGTGGGTGGCTAGATGGGATGCAGGGGTACATGGGTGCACTGAGGGGGCACTGGATGACCCTCTCTTGCCTTGGCTGATCTTGTGCTTCTGCGTGCCTAAAAAGATGCTCCGCTGCATAACGTAATGTTTCTTGGAAAGCAAAAATATGAACAAAAGCAGGAATATGTTCAGGCGCACCCCTTGGTTCCGTTTCTGTGAAGCTTATTCTGTTTCTTGGGTTTTGTACATTTAATCACAACTGTTATAAATAGCTTTTTGCTTGATTAAATGGCTGCCAGTGTTTAGTGTAGCCTTGGTAACCTAACTGGCTGTTGCCTCATTTTAAATCAACTGAAAGAGCAGGCAAAAGTTGCTCAGCACTTTCAAACACATGTTCGCAAAGGCACACACCCCCCCCCCCCCCCCCCCCCCCCCACACACACACACACACACACACACACACACACAGGGTAAAGTTTTCCTATGACAGTAAAGAGACTTGATTTGAGTCATCTAATCAAGCTGATCTTATAGGTTAGGACCTTGGCTAATGTGGGCCAATGTGCAAGCAGCATTTGCTCATAATTTAAAAATGTTCCTTGAGTAGAGACATCTCCAACTCATCCCATGCCAAGTCCAGCCCCCTTTTTTTCCAGGCTGCTGGACAATCCTGTGACAATGTGTACATCCTGTTGAAGTGAAGACTGTTTTAAATAACCCCAAGAATGCCAATGTGATTAATCCAGTTTAGGCATGAAAGTGTAAGGAAGAATCAGTTGCAGATTTTCAAATAAATGTAATTCCTTTAAGATTACTATGCGACACAGTGCACACACACATACACAACGCATGCACAATAAATGATGATGACTGAAGTCTGTAAAGTGAGGCTGCTTCATAAACACAATTTTGCAGATTCAAATCATAAAAACTTTATCGCACATTACGTCTTTTCTGAGTTTCGTGTTTTCATTGTTGGCCAAATGCAGTTGGATTTTTATTGTTGCTTAAAAATACAAAAAAAACAGCTCTAGTTTGAAAATGAGAGGACAGAACTGTCCTTTTATTATTGTACTTATTATTATTCTACAAATATGGGTTTATCCCTGTAAAAATAAAAATATATTTCTGTCAATAGGATCTTATTTTCTACACGTTCTAACCCCTGTTGCCTCCACGTTTAAGAAACAACACGCTCAAACACCTCCCACTGCCAAATGTTGAATACAGTAATAAAGAAATCCTCATTAATGTAATGCACTTGATCCAGGCCTGTAGGTCAAGGCCTTGGAAATGTAATAGCATCCTATTAAAACGAAGGAGAAGTCTAACAAATTAAATCTACTTAAATATATAAAGTGGCAGAAAGATGCCAAATATTGGGCATATTGGAATTTCCTTAGATTAACTTTTTATTATTTATTGCTCTGAGTGCGAAGACTTTAATTAGTTAAGTAGCTCAATTAATACAGCTCTGACAGGAAACTAGTGTGGTAATGCTGTGGTAAATTAAAACTGAATAATTAAAGGTAAAATAAACAAAACAAGCTACAGTTCTGGTGCAAGATGATGTAACCAACAGGGTGTGTTTCTTTTATAAATAATCATACAAATTATTGTAGTTATATAAATTAAAGTCAGATTTAACATTTCATAGTTAATCTATCATTTTATAATATTTCAAAATATAAAACAGGCTCGAAATAATTACTGCATAAAATGTCAGGTTTCTCCTGCGTCTGATTGAGCTTCACATAAAGTCAAATATCAAGAGTAACATGAATAGTGCTGCTATTGTTGGCACTGTCATTAGGCCCTGACAATGAAGGGGGAAAAATATTTCTCTGCTGGTACTTCACTTGTGAAGGATTAAAAGGAACTACAGTGCCAGCTGATAACAGACAGGAAATATACCCGTATCAGATGGGATCTTCCTCGGTACTCTTGCACTGACCTTTTCCATCTTTGTCATTCCACTCTCACGGGAACTTTATATGTGTGTCACACTACGCTTAGGAGAGTGGGGTCATTTGTTTTGAACCAAAAACAATAAATAAACAAAAAATAAAGTATGTGCTCTCTGAATCGCGTGTCCTTGCTAGATCTGCATTAACATGAATTCTATTGTCTGTATTAGGCTGCATGTCATGAGATGTAACATCGGTGTCCTGCAAAAAACACAGAACCATATGTTTTTTTGTTTCTTTATAAATTATCTTCAGAAATTCATTTTCAGCCTCACTCATAGGCAGTGTTGTTCTACTGCTTGTTTGCTTATATCTTAGCAGGGCCAAAGAGCTGAGATTAACGAACTGGTTTTTGCAGGACACGGCGTGGGTAAATAGTGTTTTTACCTTATAGAGGCGGATGGCAGATTCATGCCTCTGGTTGGTGGCATGTAGCCTCAGTTTATCCACGCTATTGCTGTAGTAGTCACAGGCATTGCACTTGAGGTGCACAGGGTTGCCAATCGCCACACATTTTAATCTCCACTGGTTGGCCTTGCCACCCTCTTTGATGTGAGCCACCAGCTGGTGCTTCTGCATGTGCTTGTCTGTCTTGCAGTGCAGCTGAAAGTTGGCCTTAAGCTGAGTGTTGTAGCTGCAGAGCTTGCACTGGTAGACATCGCCGACCACGCAGCGCCACTCCTCTTCGGCCAAAGAGCGCTCGGCATTGACGTGGGCGTTGAGAGCCTCCAGGCTGTCTGTGGAGTAGCAGTTGCATACTGCGCACTGGTAGAGGCGCAGCGAGGGGTCGTTGATAGGTGGCGACAAGGAGGACAGAGAGGGATCTGATGAGGACATGCCCCCGATTCCAGCTGAGGAAACCAGGGACAGGTCGTCTGCCATCAGCTGACCGCTTGTAAGACGCAACTCTGCTGATAGGTCATTATTCACTAAGGATAAAATTAGAGAAAATCTAGGTTAGACTGTTGGAAAGGAGTTGAGATGGAAGTGTAAAAGGTAAAACCTCAAAAAAGGATTAAATACTTGAAAGCACACAATGATAACATGTCAGACAGGAGGCAGGCAGCAAGCACAGCAAGAGGAATGTTAAAAACAAAGTAATGTGACAAAAAGCCAACGCTATAGTAAAAATGAAAGCTTGGAATGCATATGGAGCGATAAAGGATAGAGGTACAAAAAAAGGGGAAAAGATTTTTTTTTTTATTAAATGAAATTAAGTGTGGAAAGCGAAGTGAGTCTTTGCAGGCCTCTTTCACACAAAAGGATTTGATAAAATAAAGCCTTGCAGAGGACTAGGGCTCCTTACAAAGTCTTGTCTATAAAAAACCTTAATAGGATTGAATCAGGATCAATTACAATCATCCTTTTCAACTTGCTAACTCGCTCATCAGGTAGCTTTAATTACTGGTCTCAGCTGTGGTGGGACAACGGCTGCAGGGCTCCAGTCTTTTCTCACATACGCACAGATTTTTGAAAAGCTGATCAATGCTTTACACAGTTTTTTTTTCCTAAAAAAGGCCATTCATACAAATGTAATTAACACTTTCGTTTGATCCCTTCATTGTCCCTTTATGTATGGTACCAAAGCTCATACTGTGTTTTTAAGTGTATAGAGGTATTAACAATTACACATCATTTAAATCTTTTCTACATAATTCATTCAGATGGCCAAATGTGTGTGATATGTGTGGGTGTGCACTGGATTAAAAAAGCACACGGACGCAAGATAATGTGAAAGTATCACACTGTTTGTCATTTAGAAGGTGCATATAAGTGTCTATCTGGGTATCTATCTATACACACAGACACATATATATATTAAAAACCTATCTATGTATGCAATGGACAGCTGTGCTCACTATAGGGAGCTGTCTGTTATCACTGTAATTCACTGAGAGTACATCTGCTAGCTGGGCTGTGACCTCCACACTAGAGGAGGGAGTGGGTGTGCAACACTGCGGGGTCATTGTTAAATCTCTCTCACTCCTACGGGAATCCGCTTCCTACTGTGTGCGAGTGTGTGTCTGTGTACATGTGTGCTAATGTGTGTGTTCTCTCCAGGGTGAGCAAAGGTGGGGTGGGGTGTGTATGGTGGGGGATTAAGCTGACTTAAGAAAATTACAAATGAAAGATTAAGAATAATTCTCATGTGGCATCTCATAATCATTTTTTAATCAGTGAGAGCGGTCAAAGAAAGGAGACAATGACAGAGGGACAATATGAGAGCAGAGATAAGAGCCAAAGAGAAAGAAAAGGGGGGCAAGGGAATGGGGCCAAGGCTAAAGATGGGAGCAGAAAAAAGGAAGGTGAGAAGGTGTAAAAAAGATAAATAAAAAAAATCAACAGAAAGAAGAAAATGCAGAGAGATAAAAAAAAAAAAAACCTAGATAGCATCAGATATATGAGATAAAACAGAATAACTGGCCCAGTGATAAATGAGCAGAAGTAAACTGAAAGAATAAGCTTGAGGCCAAAAATTCAAAACAGGAACTTTCTCACATCATAAGCAGAAATATCCTTTTTCCTGCCATTTCCCATCTCTTTTTTTTGTTTTGCTTTGTTTCAAATTTAGTACCACTCACCTAGACCAGATCCGAGAGCGGCAGCGGTTGCAGGATCTAGCTGAAAGGGGTTGATCATCATCTGAGCGTCTGGGCCACTGCTGCTGGCTGGGTTCTCCAGTTTTACACCCGCAAGGCCCATGTTTTGAGCCAGGTAGTACTGGTAAAGCTCTGCCTCAGCTGGAGCCAGGCCCAGATGGAGGCTGTGTTGAATCTGCTTCATGTTCTGCTGCAGCAGCATCATGTTGTGCATGTGCTTCTCGCTGGTCATGTGGATTCGCAAGTTTCGTGCCACATTGGTCTCGTAGTCGCAAACCTGTTAGAAGAAAAGTGGAACAATATAAGTGTATTAGGAAGTCTAACTCTGCCAGCGTGATTGTTATCAGCAAAGCACTTTTTTCCCACTTAGAATTTCATGAAAACAACAGCTAACAACAAAACAGGACATGAAAGCATTTTATTACCATGGTTATGGTGATGAAGACTAGAATGTATAAGAAATTCCATTTTAAATTTGAAGGTCAGACGATGTGGCCAAGAAAAATAATAGACACAGTGACGCATAGGGAAATAACCGCCTCATTGTGCGGACAGTGCAACAAGGAAGTTGGTATGTTGCTGCCACGGCGCTACAATGATGCTCTGTTTGTTTCATTACCTCACAGCGCCAAGTGGGCTTCTGTTTGGGCTTGGATGGTGAGGGTGCCCCACAACCTCCACCAAGGCTTGCACTGGGCACAGGGTTGGCATGGTTGTGGTTGTACTGTGCTTCACTTCCACCATTCTGGAGTGTTTGCACGTTGTTTAGATGCTTGTCTGACTGCATGTGGATGCTTAGGTTGCCTTTGGTGGTGGTTGAGTAGTTGCATACCTATAAGAGAAACAAACATTGGGAATTAATATTAATAATAGTAATGATGTATGATAAACATTAAATACATCAATGACAAATAATAGTTGTTTTTTGATTTGTTGTTCAGCACTATAATTCAAAATGTATCCTTAAAGCTACAATGTATGTTGAAGAAAAGAGAAAATAACATCCAACTGCCTCTTTTCCCTTTTTAATTCCAAACTTTTTGGAATTTTGGGTAAATCAAAAATAAAATATAATATTATATTATAATCCACGCAAAAAACAAAAACAAACCATAAGCGAAACGCTCCTTATTTGACAATTTCACAAAATTAAAAAAAAAAGAGGGAAATGGAACTCCACAGACATGAAACATAAGATGGACAGACCTCACAACGGAAAGGCTTGTATCCACAGGTATAGCTTTCTCCTCTGGCTAAACGAGGGTGAGCCTGTCCTGTGCGGCAGTACACACACGATCCACCTGACTCTGGATGTTTCTCCTTCATGTGAGCGTCCAGTGTCTGCTGGTACTTGTAGTGCCAGTTACACTTGGGACACTTCAGCGTCTTGCAGGAGTTCCTTGAATGCATCATTGTCATATGCCCTCCCAGAGATCGTGAGGATCCCAAGACCGTGTCACACTTGGGGCACTCTACTCCGCTACCTGGTGACCCTTCACCAGGGCCTGGGGTTCCAGGAGTCCCTGGAGTTCCAGGTGTACTTGGGTTTCCTGTGTGTTGATGCAGAGGTCCAGGACTCTCATCATCTCTGCGCAACGTCATCATGTCAAGGGGGTTTGAGGATGGTGATAAGCCATCCCGTCCTGCCAGGCCTTCATTGGTTGAGTCACTGCTGCTCTCCCGCTCTCTGGCAGCTGCCAGGGCAGTGGACAAACGGCTCTTCTCCATCTCCAGCTTCTCACTAACAGGTAAGGAGGAAAGGGAAGTGGATGCAGGGCCTTTACTGTCATTATTCAACTTTAGCACACTGTTGGAAAGGGGGGAAATACTTTGGTTTAAGAGAGGGAAATCTTTGCTACTGGTGCTGTCGGCCCGCTGGCCTGTCATCGTCATGACCTGTTCCTCCTCCTCTTCTGCCTCCATATCCGCTCCACCACCACTGGAATAAGCATCCTCATCCTGCTCTGGACTTTCTCCTCCCACCGTACCGGGCTCCCGCTTAATGGGCGGGTACTGGCTCAGATCTGGCCCATTGGGTTGCAAAGTGCAAGTGTCCCTAATGTGGCCTTTGCGGTCACGATCAGAGTTCCGCCCTTCCAGGCTGCCACCAGTGGTAGCAGCAGCAGAACTCCCGCTGGGGGTTCTGTGGGCACCAGCCCCTCCCCCGAGGTTTGGGTTGGTCTCAGCCTTTGGCATGCTTTGGGATCTGGGGGTTTGGTCAGTAGAGGAGCTGCTGGCACTGCCCTTTAGGAAGGCAAAACCTGCCTGAAGGGAATCTGCATTCTCCCCACTACTGTGGAAAGCATTCCACAAGCCGCGGAGCCCCGTGTCTGGCCCTAGGAAGTTGGCAGGTGAGGGAAAGTGGGGTAGCACAGAGTTTGGGGTTTTTTTTGGTTCCAGAAAGCTTATAAGAGGTTCTTTGTCCTTGCCGATGCCCTGAATGATGGCAGAGATGTGCTTGTTGCTCAGCAGCTTCTGCTCCTGCTCATTCAGGGTCATGCGGTGGTCATGGACAGCATGTGTCACGAAGGAACGGCTGTAGCCAAAAGACAACTTGCACAGGAAACACATCAGTACAGGCTTCCGCCGCCCATCCGCCACACAGCCCTCAAACTTGGACAAGTCCACATTGTTGGGGACATCTTTGGACACACAGGAGTTTTTGGCTGCACCATCCGCCTTTAGATAGTCTTTGTCGGTCTTATGGCGGAGGTCATACACACGGAAACTGTGCAACACAGGACCAGCGCCTGCCAGCCCTCCAGCTGAGGTATTTGGGAAGGAGGGGTGGTCAGCCGCTAGGGATTTACTCCCAAAGGGTGAGGCAATGTGGAAGGTGTTTATGATCTGGGGGTAGAAGGACATGGGTGCAGCGGGCTGCTCCAACCGTTCCCCCCCTGGGCTCAGGCCACTTTGACCACTGCTGACCTGGGTATTCGGGAAGGTCTGGGGGGACAGCAGGCCCCTGAATTGGAGAGCCCCAGAGAGCTCCCCCTGGTTGCCACGCTGCTCTTTGGAGTCCTCCAGGATGAAGGCAGAGCCATCGGGCTGGTAGATGATCTCGCCGCACAGGTTCTCCACATCACTATCCTCTTCCATCTCCATCTCGCTGTTCATTTCCCCCACTTCTGCAGCACCCACCTCACGGTCTCCTTCATCCTCGCTCTCGTCCCCTATCATCCCTTCAACCTCCTCACCCTCCTCGTGACCTCCAGTGGTAGGCAGGCGGGCATTGGGGCAGTGGTGCTCCATGTATTTTTGTAAACTGGAGAAGGAATTAGAACATTCGTTGCAGGGGATCTCCTTTGCCGGTGCCACGGGGGATGTGGCAGGGGCAGAACAGTCCGAACCCAAAGCTGCTCCTCCTCCTCCTCCTGGTAAAGTTCCGGTAACACTCCCTTTGTTACCGGTAGTAAAGCTTTCTCTTCGACTCTGCTCAGTTACAGGGTCGGTGGTTGCACTGACAGTGGTGGGGGTAGTAGTGGACCTCAGCGGACTCACAACGGATTCTCCAAGGCCATTCTCTGGCTCTCCAATGGCAGCAGGTGACGATTGGTTGTTGTTGGCATTGGTGCTGTTGGCGACACTGGTCTCCATGGCGATGACGGAGTTGTCCTCAGCAGCCGCATCCAGCCTCTGGCCACCATGTTCCTGCTGCCGTGATGACACCATAGGGGGAGAGTCACAAGTTGCCATGACGACCACTACATAGGGATCTCATCTCATCCAGCCCAACAGGGACCTGAGTTGGAGAACGACAGAAATCAAGAAAGAACATCAGAGATTTACCAAATACTATTCAACAGTAGACTTAATAGGCAATTTCCAAATCACTGGTAACTCCTTTAAAAGTCAATTTAAGACATGACTTAAACCAAGTGCTAAATATGTGATGGATTTCTCTAAAGGTTTTTAAATTAACCCATTTTAACAAAATTCAGAGCTTTTGAGTTTTCTACAACAAAATAACCAAGAACAACTTTAAGTCCCACTGATGAAAACACCTCCTATATGGCAGTCTAGTACAAACCATATATACTATACTGTTCAAATGGCACTCCAGAAATCCAATATTAAGTGGATTTATGAACAAAGCAGCTGCACAGCAGTTGGCAGCTGGAAAGTTTAAAGAAATAACCTGATCATCTGATTAGTGGACTCTTCTGTGTTTAAAGATTATTTCTTCATATGGCCATGAACTGGCCTTGGATTTGTTCTTTCTCTTTTACTTTCTTAAAACCACATATGTGAGCACAACAACTAACAAACAGAGGTAATGACCCATCAAGTTAGCGTGTTGCATTATGAGAAATAATGTGAATTATAGAGGTTCTTAGTCATTGGAAAATAAGTCTTGGCATACTCTTACAAATCCGGAGTTTCTAATTGGGCAGCAACTATTAAGCTAGTAATGCCCTGAAATTATGTGGTAGGCTTTGTTTGGACAGTAGAACCAAGAGTGTGTCTGTGCCATGAGGAATGGTGGAGCACTGTATAGCACTGTAAGAAAAATCAAGAATTTAAAAAATATAATCTTCACTTGTCATTTAATGCAACACGGAGAAAAAAACAGCGATAGTAAGAGGAAAAAAAAGCAGAACAAGCTTCCAAGAGGAATGGTGTTTAGAATTCCAGTGAGATGTTATCAATCCTGGGTGGCTGCCCATCTCTCAACCCCTCACTACCTAAAACCTTTGGTGTTTCACAACAAGGCACAAATTCGAGGGCTCCAACAAACCCCCACACAATGCCGAGAAAGCCTCTTAATCCCACAAACACCCATAACATGCCACAGTCGCTTCATTTTGTAATCACAGGCATAATTTGTTATCACCTGAGGAGAAATAGAAGAACAAACTGAGAGAAAAAACATAAAGGGGAGAAAAGGAAAACCACTGCAGCTTAAAGGAACCTACTTTGTTGCTCAGCTAAATGCAACAAATGGGAACTAGTTGTGGATGCCAGTGTCTTTTCACTTGATACAGTACCAGGTCTTTTCAGATGCTTGCGTGTAAATGAGCTAGCATTAAAAGAAAGCTTTGAAGAGCCATGTTAACCTTTAACCCAATCCACCTGCTGTTTAATTCTCCCTCTATTTTCCTACACTGCCTCTCCCTAACAATAAAGCTACAAAGCAATTAGAGGATTAATCCGCAACAATCCAGGGCTAAACAAAGCCAGTGGGAGGGACAGTAAAAGCGTGAGGAATGAAATCAAACATGTGTGTGAGTGCGGTTGTGGTTGCATGTGTGTGCACGCGCTATAATCAGGTCTAATCTGACATATCCCAGAGATGATTCCATGGGGACTAGTGATAGATTAAAAGAGAGAAATGATGTTTTCTCTCTCTGCCTCTCACTTTGTATCTCTCTATTTGTGAGATTAAAGAAGAAAAAAAATTCACAAGGAGCAGAAAATGAATTTTCAGTGCTTATCAGTTCAGCGTGAATGTGGCAAGAGGATGGAGGTAGATGTGTGGCATGTGCATGACAAAATCATCTCCCAGCACAAGAGTTTGCACTAAAAGTTTCAGAGCAAACTTAAAAATATATATATTTTCAAGGTTTCTTGCAAGATGCTAACAATTTATCTCTCTTGAAAAACCTACATGAGATACTTATGAATGTTTAATTACAAAAACCCTGCAAAAAACATAATGTGTGTTTTTTGTTTGGGATGTTTCGCTGAAGACACCAATCTTGGAGATGATCATCAGCTAAATTAGCTACAACCAAGCAAGGGGATAAAACTGACCAAATGTCTGTCATGCCACAAGAACTCAAGCTATTTACACTCACACTGAGTCATTTTCTCCCCCAACTTTTGTGTTAATTTTAGACATAGCCGAGCTACTTATGTGACGGAATAATAAAACAAAATTGAGCTGGCAGGACGGAAACAATTATATACAAATAATGGCTTTAATACATCCACTTAAATGACAGCTTATCCCGCTTTCTACCATCCATTATTATCACATATTGCCAAAACAGCACACTGTGCATGTTCCTGCAGTTAAACACATACACTCTTGTGTTAACCGTAATTGAGGGCAAAGCTGTTCAGAAGTAGCGGGTTTGAGAGTAAATGTGACACATACGGCAGGATTTACTACTTGTCAGTGGTGTCATTTCGTTGGTGACTTACCCCCTTTGAATTGTAGCTCGGACATAAAACACTGCAGTTTATGAATTATGCATCTCCTTAAGTATGGAATTATGTCTTATGGATAAGCACTTGGCACTGGCATAGGTGAAAAGGTTAGCAGCTGTTTACATGTGTACTGCCTGCCAACAATAACATAACTGTCCATTTTTTAATGGTAGTGATTCTAATTGATCCCATTAATTTTGCCACCTACAGAAAACTGACAAAGAAGACTGCTGCTTAATGCACTTAGAGCGAAATAAGCGCAAGTTGTTTGCTTGGCAGTAGTGTGGTGGGAAAGAAAGTGAACGTAGTGTTTGCGACTGCACTAACCCCTGAGTATTGGTGTCTCTCAATAATTTGGCCTCGTGTGGGGACTCAAAAGAGGAGCTGCTTTCAAAACAGTGGATGCCTGATCTTTAGTGAAATGCTAACGTCTTGGCTTTTAATTTATCCTGCAAGCGCTTGTGAAAAGGCAATATGATGCAAGACAGTCTGGTGTAAGCATTTGAAGTCTTCCTGATCCCTTCAGCATGTGTTAATTTAGCATAGCTGGACAGAGAAGTAATGAGATGTCTGGTCTAACTGTCAAGGGAATCCAATATTTTCCTCTTGTACCTCTCTAAGCTTAAAGTAACATTTTGAATGCCAAAACCTTCACAGCCCGAGGATCTATATAATAACTCGTGATCACTCTCTGTCCTCGCTCCTTTTTTGTTTTGCTCCACTCCCAAGGTTTCACACCTTTCACAGCAGCAGTGCCCGCTTCTGCTTTTTCATTCTTTCTTTCTTTTTCTTTTTTTAAAGGCATATCATATTACTACTAGCTAAGAAACATTCCTCTTTCTGTCCCCCACTGGCTTCCTCTGCACTGCTAACCAACCAGACTACTTTCATTTGTGCATCTGTGACAGAGCGATACGCAGATACACGGGAAAGAGAGAAAACAGTGTTAAAGCCCAGGTTTTTCCAGAGTGCAGAAACAGTTCCCTTCTTTTAACGGAAGAACAAAAGAGATGGCCTGAGCTGCTCCTTCCTCTGTTTTTTTAATTAAGCATGTCCCCTTGCTTTCACACGTATGCACACGGACACAGACGCACACCCACACACAAATACACCCACGTACGCTAAGGTAATTAAAGTGGCAGATCAGATCCAGTGAGAGGCAAATAATAGCCCAGGAATGCCTGCTTTGGACACCGCTAGGTCTGATGGGTGAAAGGGGCTAAGAGACTCCTCGGCCTATTGTTTTTCTCCCCCTCCCCTTGGCTCTCTCTCCCCTACCCCTTCCAGCTGCTTTCAGTAGCTCCCTGAGAGGCAGAGAGGCACTATGAACCAAAGGACTTCTGGAAAAACAAACAATTTCTATCACACTTGAGTGATAATAAACTCAAGTTTAGTGCTTCTAGTTAAAGAAGTTTCAATGGGGACATTATGAGTATCAATGTAGTGTACATATACGAAAAGTTGCAATAAATCAGCTGATATTAGTAGAAGTGTTACAACATGTCCACAGTTCAGACCGGAGGCCCTCGGGTGCTGGTGATGTCACAGTCTCCTCCTGTTTTTGTCCTCCTGTCAGAGTATCAGGCATTAACCGGAGCTGCTGCCTGTTCAATGACAAACCTGTAATTGTAATGTCGCCACACTGCCGTCTTTGTTTACACAGGGATCTGCTAGGTTCAAATTCTTCATCACTAAGTGTCTGACATTTTAATGCAGTGGCAGACAGTGCTGTTAATACTGTGGTGGCTATTTACAGCATTTGTAAACACTGAAATTAGACAGACCTGTGCTTTCTGATGTGGCCATCCAAGTTCTAAAATGGAGCTTTTTCTCTCTTTTTGTCAGGCTGTTTGGGGGCACATCTGAGCGGGGCCTGATGACTGTCGAATTGAAATTCACGCTTATTCTTTAAGACAATCCCACCGACAAAGTCAGGAGACAGCATGAGACTATTGCTAGGTATCCATTCCTTGAGGTCTTCTAGAAGGTCGTCGCTCTCCCCCGGCATGTGGCCCCTCGGTCCAACACCAAATCTTCAATCAAATGTCACCAAGCGTTAGCCAAAGACAAAGGGGAAAGACGCTGTGAAAGCCCCTGCATCCATCTCCCACTGTCAGTGCCATGAATAGGCCTACTCTGGTCTAATTAGACCTGTTTATTTGTTGCCATGCAGAAACGGAGGGATGGAAAACGAAGTGGATGAAGGAGGAGGGGAATTATCTCCTTCCTCACAATAGAAGAGTGGCCTCGGCAGCCATCAAAGAGCACTGATGCACGTATGCACAAACACACTACGCACATATGCACACAATCACAGAATAGGGACTAATGCTCTCTGTTTAAAGTCTTAAAGGACACAGTGAGAAAATTGTAAAGGGATAAGCAGGCGATGGCTTCTTTTTTTTTTGGTCTCCTTTACTTCTTAACCTCACAAAGGGTTTTCATGCAGCCACTGTTTGTTGCCTGGGGGTGTAATATTAGACACTGGATGCAGTAGATCTCCCTGATGATGCCCCCCCCCCCCTCCACTCCTCCACACCCATTCCTGTCTGCTTGTCCTCTTGCCTGTGTCTCCCTCGTGAGCAAAGGCCTTCATTACCAAAAGACACCTTATCATTATTGCAAGGCAAGGCCCAGACACCTAAAGCGCCACTCCATTTAGCACAGGAATCTTGTTCGACAAATTACCTAGTCTGCAAAAAAATGCCTTTTGGCAAATCAAAATCAAAATTACGTCTCACATGATCAATGATCTTGGATTTGTAGGTGGAGGGAAAAAGAACAGACAAGAAGGTTTAGAGGAGGGGAAAGAAGGAGTATAACAAGGTGAAACGTAGAGGACAGAAGTGGTCTTTTTTTTTGTTCTTTCGTTCTTTTTGCAGAGCAGGTATGCAGGATCTATCCCTCAGGTTGATGACAAGTAAATTGGTCTCATTGGTTGCTCAGGTAACAATACACCCAACTCCCCCTCAGGCCCTTACCTGAAATTTCATTGTTAGAGAAAACATATCTGGCTAACGCTGTGAAAAAAAAAAAAGAAAAAAGAAAAACTCAAAATGAGAATTTAACAGGAAGCAAACAGCATACAGAGTGCTATGCAAAAACAAAATGTTGACCAGGTGGGAAAAATAGCAAACCCAGGGGCCGTGTTTGTCTTTTTCCTCTCTTCCAGCAAGTCACGGATGGCTTCTAAAATCTGATTTAGGGTCAGATTACACCAGCCTCTATTCTAACGTCTGTTCCTCTAGTCGCTGCTTAGAGGCAACCTCCAAAGACTTGGATTTCTCATTGATTTTCGAGCACAGTTAAATACATTTCACTTTAGAAGTTTGTGCTGCATGTGCATCCTGGGTCAGCGTGTTTATCTGCAGCCTGTTGGAGACAAGGTTTAACGGATATAAGACAACTTTGACAGGATTTTGCATTCTTACAAACAGACTTTGGGCTTACACGGTCCAGTCTAAATATATGCACAAGTCTAACACCTTTGAAGAGGCAATATTTCAAACTTAACTCAAACTGAAACATGAAAATAAACAGTCAGACACTGCTGGGTCGCAGTCACCACTTACTGCCCTTGCTAAAGATTTTTTTCCAGCATCAAAGGCGAGGCAATCTACATAGCTAATGCCTCCACTTCTTCTTTTTTCTCTCCCTTTTTGCTCAAACTCCAAACAGCAAAGACCGAGGGGAGTGAAAAAAAAGTGGGGATTTTTCTTTTTCTGGCAATCTGGAAACACTCTCTAGTTAATTAGGGTTGATTGGAAATGAACCGCACAAACAAAGGGCAGCCTATGTCCTGACTATTATCACCGTGTACACATGCGTGCACGTGCACACTGAGGTACTAAAATCACTTCAGAAGTGCACACGCTGGTAGAAGCTTCATTCTCAGGACTTCCTCTGATTTTTTTTCTGTCTGACCCCCCCCCACCCCCCCCACCCCACACACACACACACACACACACACACACACACACACACTCCAAACTATATACACCACCCCAAAAAATCCCCCCCCCCCCACCCCCCCCACCCCTTCACTTGCCAGATTAAGGGAATGCACTGACGAAGAATGTGTGACGACCTCCACTGCCAAGGAGCAAAACTTCCAGCCCCTGACGCCACAAAAGGCAAGAAGGTAATTAAGTTTGAAAGAATAGAAGCACTGCCGCAAACAATGCGCTAGTGTCCATGGGGAGGGATATATGTGTGTGCGTATGGGAGGAGGCGAGGGGGGGGCATGAAAGCCATTAACATTCAGAGGCTGGGTGAGAGAGAGGAAGGAGGGCAAAGGGGAACTGAGGATGGCATTCTCCTTCTCTGTGTGCTTCACCCGGTCTTTCTCTATCACAGCACGACTTGTCTGTTCATTCTTTTTATTTATCTCTCTTTTTTTATGTTCTCTCAATCACCCTCACATCTGGTTTGGACCCCCCACCCCTTCCACACCACTCCACCCCCACACCCCCACCCTACCAAACCCCACTGCAGCAGCTCTCCAATGCTCTTTTTTGGCCCCTTCGCTGTTACTTGTTGTTGCTCCTTATGTTAGGGGTGCCCCCTACAGATAACACGCACACACAAACATATACACACACACAGACAGACAGACAGTGTTTTTCCTTTTGCTTTCTTAAAGTCCAGCTCCTGCTCTTGATTAGCTGTTTTGTGGGGCTAACTTTTGCATATTTAGGCTTGAGGACAGAAGTAGCCAAACCTTGTGCAGTATCCCCATCGCTAAGCACCTAAGAGCCCTCAGAACAAACTAGTTAACTTTCCAACACACTCGCACCGGCACGCAAGCAGATTTGTAGCATGGAAGCACATAAAATACACAGGGAGCTTTCATCTTTTTGCCACATCTCCAGAAAAGCAGTTTAACTCAATTAGCAAAGAATGTAATTTTATTTACAGACTTCCAAGTAATTTGTAACACGCACGCACGCACGCGCGAGCACGCACACACTTGCACAGTTTACGCAAACTGTCACTGTCCCACGTGGTTGGAGCTAAGAAAGAAGTATTCATTGCTCATGCATGTGTGTCAGTCTGTGTGTATCTGAGAGCTGTGTGAGTGTGTGTGCATCTGTGTTCGGACAGTGGAAAGATCATGAGACACATTTACGTCAGATGAGTGAATCAGACAAACCACTGCTAATTTCAATGAGGGATTCTTTTGAAGAGAGAGGGAGGGTGAAAATGAGAAGTTAAAAGCCAGGAAGAGGCATACAACAATAGATTAAGAAACCAAGCGATGACGGAGCAAAACGCAACTTTTGTATGCGCGCACGCTTGCGTGTGTGCATTATTGCTTCTGCGCATGTTTGCAAATCTATTGTCAACTGCTTTTCCTACACAACCGAGGAAAGCAAGTCGCCAACTAATTGTTGTTTTGCGCCGTTATGAGTTTGGTAATCTGCCTCTCTTTGTCTCTGCATCTCACCAGAGACATGGATTAGAGCTAAAATGATGACTGCTTAATCCTTGATTTGCCTGTGCTAAATAAATATTAATCTAGCCTGCTCATCATGCTCTTGTAAGGTACAACATACACAATATGAAAGGGCTTAGCTGTTACATAAATCACAGCCTTATCTTTCAGATGAGGCAAAAGCATGAGACCATGCGCACACCTCTCTGCAGTGACACTGTAAAGTGAAAGGGGTGGCAGGGTGGGATTATTTGCCAAGTGAAATTAATAATCCCGCTAAATACAAATCCTGAAAAAAATCTCTTAAATGCATGTTTTCTCTCGGGGTGTGTGTGGACACACAATTATATACCAGTCCAGGGAAAAAAACAAATTGCAAATATCACTCATTTGTGTTGATTCAAACCCCTCTATCTCTCACTCTGCTTCTCAGCAGGTTTGTTTAGAAAAAATACTGCTGGGAACATGAAAAATGAAAGCTGCCATTGCTGGACTCCCTCTCACTCCCAGAAACACACACACACACACACACACACACACACACACACACACACACACACACACACACACACACACACAAATACACTTAAATTGACAAGGCCGTGGCAGCGCAGCGCAGAAGAGGTTAAGCAAACACTGTCCACGTCAGTCAAGGATAGCACACACTCACAGACAGACACAGAGAGCAGTCTCTGACGCAGGCATTTCATATCCACCTGGCAAATATAAACAACTGGTTATACTGTATTAACTACCATGAGCCTCTGATTCTCTGCTCATTTTATGCTATGATAAGTGCAAAACACATTTAACGACTTGTATGCGTAATATTTTTAAGTCTCAAAATAACATAACTTTACGACTTGTTATTTAAATTATGTGAATCTTTGGCACAGCAGTTTAAAATGAGGGGGAAAAGGCACTTTTCTTACACTGAATTTTGTCGTGAAACGCACTAGATCCTGCTGAAAGCTATTATTAAACTTTACAAGCTAATGCACCAACTCTGGCTACTTGTTGCCAAAAATGTATTCCTTGTTAGGAGAGCAAAAATGTCACAAATGTGGCCCTATTTGGTAAAAGATGTCTATCAGGATCAAGTGACCAAAAGCATGCAGGCAGCACAGTTAGTTACAGGATAGTACATAAATATATGTTAGCTGCTGTCTTTAGTTATCACTCTATTACGACACAACAGGTAGGGGCAGCTTGTTTCTCCAGTGTGTCAAAGTCAGCTGATTTATGTTTGCTCGTCCTGTGGTTATCTGTCCAATTACAAGAGAAGAGAAGAGAAGAGAAGAGAAGAGAAGAGAAGAGAAGAGAAGAGAAGAGAAGAGAAGAGAAGAGAAGAGAAGAGAAGAGAAGAGAAGAGAAGAGATCTGTTTTTGCTGTTAAGAGTAAAGACACCTTCTGAACTGTACGGAGGTTTCCCAGGTGCGGAGACCACATCTTCTCCTGTTCTTTTTCCAGGGGTAACAGTAAAGTTTAAAGTTCAACCCCCTACTGTTTTCTAAAGACAGTACTCGGCGGGACCCTAGCCCTGTTATTATCTTCATAAACATAATCATAGGGCAGGTATCCCGACTGACGCCACAAGCTATGTGCCCCTCACTTAAACATCTCTTGAGCACTTCTCTGACACGCCACAAAAAGCCCATTAATGTGTTGAGTGTTCCAACAGGAGAAATGCTTTGCATTCGGAAAAGCCCAAATGAACGCACATTTAGGCACGCTCGTGTACAGATACGGGAGCAGGCAGAGGGGATTTGGAGGGGGGCAACAAAACATAAAAACACAATACACACATACCTTTTGGCTTTCCAAGAACTTGAATGCTCATGACAGGTCTAATTTCTGGACCCAGTGAATTACTAATTAACTTAAGCGTTCGGCTCTCTATTTAATTAGAGAGGTCTTCAAATGAACTTTAGACCAAAGCCATTTGCTTTTTAAACAAACCCCCTTTTTCTGACAGCTGTTGTGAGTTTGCCCTCTTCTCACAAAAACCACAAGGAAAGCACAGTTGTTATTTATGCCATCATAGGCTCTTTTTTCTGGTTACTGTAGGAGGGAAGAAAGAGAATGGGGGAGGAGAGGAAGAAAAAAAATGAGCAATGGAGTTGAAAAGTGTACATTTTAATTGGATTTTACTACAAACAAACAACTGTCAGATGTAATTAGCATGGTTTTAGATTAACGCAGCAATATTCCTTTATCAAATAAACACCATGTCACACAAATCTAGGGCCAGCCCGCTGAGAGGGAACCGAGATAAAATGGACCCATTACCTTACTGTTCGCTCTAGGAAATAACTGCTGTTAGATATAACTTACACAAAATCCTATTTAAGCCTCACATGTGATAGCATGTGTCTATTCATGCTTATATATGTGTGTGTATCTGTGTGTGTGTGCTTGTAAATCGCCCTTTATGTCACAACCGGGGAGACCATGGAGTGACAAGACAGCTGAAGACCACAGTCAGCATCCTCTCCTTTTTCAGTCTCTTAAACACACAGAGATTGTGCTTACTGCGGAGCAAAACCACATCTAAACACATGTAACTTTTTTTAAAAATCATTTGTAACACATCCTACTAAGTGCAAAAAAATCACCCGGAACTAAAGCCTTCAAGAACATTTCTGCCCTTCAATTCACAAAAAAAAAGAGGAAAAAAAAAAGGGGCGAGCGTCTCCAAGAACCTCAACAGACCGCCGAACCATCCATCACCACATCATGACGCATGTTTAGGTATTGTGTTAAGGAAGAGGTCCATTCTTCAGCATACTTTGCTTTTTTAAGGGTTCCTCCAAAAGCCTAGCTATATCTGCTCATCTAAGCTGGGATGAAACGAGGCAAAGCTCCCCCCTCTATTTAGTCTAGGTGCAGGGAGCTGATACATCAGTGAAACCGCTGACAAAACTAGCCCTGTTACCTACAATTTCATATACAAGAACATTCCAGTGCCTGCTCTGCTCTTCTTCTTTTCTGTCACAGGAAAGGGGGGGTTTACCTTTTTTTTTCTTTCTAAAAGCAAATAATTAAGGATTATTCCACAGCTGGTGCCAGGCCAGAAAAAAGGGTAGAAGAAGAAGAAGAAGGAGCAGCAAGGTTTGAGAGGGATAGTGTTGGCTGAAGTCTCATCAGGGAGTTACAGACACACGCTTGCTTGCTTGTATTAGATCAGACTGAGACCTACACTAGAAAAAGGAAAGATCTCCATTCTGATTTTTTAAAGCGACTTTTAATATAATCCTGCAGATAACCAGACACAGCTATTCATATTTAATGCAGGTGCATTAAATATTTCAGCACAGAGAGAAGAAAAAAATATTATTTATATTTCTCTTGATTTGATAAAACACCACTGGTTTACGAGTAAATTATGTTTTTTACTTCTATGCGGTCACACTAACTTTTAACTGCATTTTAGTGCGTTTTTAAAGTTGTGCGCACAAGATTTTAATAGTAATAGTTACCGTCTCTGTGCAATTCGAGTCAAACTCTTTTGGTGAAGTCGTTTTAATCTCTTATTACACTGTTTGTTTAAGAGCACAAGTCATGCATAATTAATCAGCCACTTATTCCCCGACGAGCCTTGCCAATGCCCTTGATATCCGCATCATGTTGCCTTCAGGAACACCAAACGACACACCTGCGATGCACATGAATCCACAGGCACAGGCGGCTGTTGACACACATACCAGCTGTGTATGTAATGCTGTGAAGAAAGTAAAGGTGTTGCAATGCATTTATATTTACATATATATATATTTACTCATGTAAGTGTATTTGATCATTTCACTGAATACAGTACGTGTGTGTGTTCTTATTTATCTATCTCTCCGTAAGCTCTATTAATGTGCACATATCTTGTGACTGCGCTGCCTGCCTTTTCAATCCTTGCCTTTGTCTTTTGCCGACAAGGAAGAGAATGTATCATTTGTCATGAGACGTCTCGTGCTATTGTGGTGTGTCTTTTCTCAAACCTGGAGAAACTTAGTCATTCGTCAACTTTTTCCCCCCCTCTTAACCCGGAGCTTCTTATTTTACTTCTATTTGGAAGCAGTATTTGCGGTTTCTTTTTTAAATTTTTTCTTTTATCTTGCCAGCTTTTAAAGCTCTGAAAATACTTTTGAGAGCAATCGATAAAATGTGGCATATAACCTTTTGTGCTCTACATTATTTTCTTTTGCAGAGTGGAAGAGGGACAGACCTTTCTAAAATAAAAGGCTGCTGAATGCTCCGTTGAATATGTAAGATGAGGACTGTAAGGTACTCGCGTGGACCTGAAGGGCTGAGCAAGTGTCCTTCACAGTGACTGCATCAAGGAGTGCAGAGGACAAACAATGTCACAGCCCTGAAAGGTAACTGCAGCTTCAAATCTCCACCAATGTGCAGAAATAACGTAAGTACTATCAGAGATGTGCCGCAATAAGCAACAGGACGTCAAGAGGTGCGAATGACAGATGAGACGGAAAACAACCGGAAACGTGAGGCCGAGATGCCAACGGAGATACACAGAGAAAGCAATCGGCGAGATACAATATAGGACACAGGAGGAGCACAAGAGAAGCCTTGTCTTTTTCATCAGTGCATTTCATTTGACCGAGACCTGAGAATCTCAGCCACCCCCAGGGCCCGCAGGACCTCAGATCAAACACAGAGAGTTCTTAAACATATGGCCCCGATTGTTCTTTCCACACCCTACGAGCTCTCCCTGCTTCCACTTTGAAATGAAAAGAGTAAACATATTATTCTAAATGAAATACCCAGACCCATGTTTTTCCATGGTTAATATCCTGTATGAGATGGCTGATGCAAAATAGGCAGGAGAGCCTGAGAACGGGACGGAGCACAGAGGGAAGAGAAAAATCCCCCTCTTTCTATTTTCCCTTAAGAGACTGATGAAGGCTTGGCGAGATGAGAGGGGGGAGAGACAGACATAGGGACGTGAGAGGGAGAGAGGGAGAGAGAGAGTGAGAGAGAGGGTAACGCAATCCTCACTGGCGCTGGACCAACAGCAACAAAAACATTTAGATAACCGCGCTCAATAATGAACGATTTCAATGAGGACAAAAATTACATTTCCTACAGATAACATGCCCCCTTCCCATAACAGAGCCAAAGGAGCCTTGAAACCACGTCATGCTCAACAGTGGTGCAGTGGAGTATTATGTTAGGGGAGGGTTGTAGTAACTATATTAGTATCCTTTTACCCCGCCAGAGACAGCACTTTTACTGGTTGTTAGACGATAAAGTCGGCAGAGCTGAGAAAGAAAGGTAGAAATACAGACACCGTGATAACTCGGCTAGCTACACTAGAAACACAACAAATCACTCTTCGCCTGACTCGGCCTGTGCTGTGACACTACACCAGCGGCGTGGCTCAAACGATTACAGATCCGCAAGACACATTACAAGGACCACTCAAAAATAAAACTCCACACACACATAACCAAGGATCACTGCAGCACACTTGATCCTCACAGGTGGCGCGGGTCACAGCGAGAATGCCATCCCCACCTTTCTCAACCACTATCCACTCACTTCCTTTCATGCCAAAGTCTGTCAAGTTGCTTGAGAGGGGAAGAGGCAAGAAAAGAGGAGATATAGCGTGGAAAGGAGGCAGAGAAAAAGAGAGGGAGTCTTTGTCCTCCTCCACTCAGCTCCGGCAACGTTTCCTCCTTGGGTCTGGCCAGAATTACCATATGAAAGGCGAGGGAAGGCGTGCAAAAGGTCAAAGAAAGAGGATCCTGTCCAATGAGAGACAACAAAAACAGGCCACACCGGCTTTTGTGCCGTTCATGTTTTCCACCACCCAACCTCAAGCCCCTCCCTCAGCTCCTGGATCATTTCCATACGCCAGATGCAATAGCAATGATGACGGTTGATCATAAATGACTTTTAAAGAAGTTGAATTTGCTCATACGGGGGCCACTGTGGCACTTTTGAGCCGCGTCCCCACCCTTACGCTCCTTCCTACCACCAGAACTCCCACAGACAGGAGTTCACATGAAACACACCTGCCTCGAGATTTCACAGTTTCCTCTGCCCAGATGATATCCGATCAAATCCTTAGCAAACATCTCAATAAAGGAAAATGTAAGAGCGGTGTAGTTTCATTTGATCCACAAAAGCCGCTCCCTTCCGTCCATGTAAATACTACCTGAGCCACATCCATCCACTACATAATTGTACACTCCAGTGCTTTAGGGATGCAGTTTAGTATATACATGGAGGCTTTGGGAGTTTACCCGTCTCCACAGTTCCTCTGCTATCATACATATTGCTTCACATGACCACTTCCATCTGCTGGCATCTGAACAAACACCCTAAAACACTGGCCCTGGTGTTTCCGGGGGTCCTCTCCAGCAAACACAGTCCTCTACCGGTAGTGGCCTTAGACTGGGAGGGAGAGAGGGTAAGTGAGGGAGGGAGAGAGAGGGATAGAGCATTTCATCTCTCTTTCATCTCTGTCATCCAGTCAAGCGTTCAATGCCCCATTCAGCGCCTGCCCAGCATTATGCAAAATAATGCTAATCCCCTTTCCCGTGCTTTCACACTTGTATAAACCGCCGTTCCTGCCTCTGAAAAGCAATTATATCAGTTTACGTTCCTGTCAAAAAACAGGATTAGCATGCAAGTACTAGTAGCACCAACTAGGCCCAATCGCTATCCACCTTTGGCTATCGGGAAGTACAGAGCATTAAATGCTTGTCCATCCTACTCCCCTAAAATAAAATAAAGTCCCGCTGCCTTGGTGGGGTGGGTGTGTGTGTGTATGTGGGAGGGGGGGTGGGGGGTCTATACAAGTGTTGTAATTAGATATTTGGAAGAAATGAAAAGAAGGGTCGAAAGTTTGAGAGACACAACTCCTCACTCAGGATATTTTGGCTCAAGCTTTTCTTTTCCCGAATCTCAGTCATGTATAATAATCAAAAACAAATTTGGCTATGTTGCTACACAGGGCCATACGAGGCCCACTTCACAGTGCGTGTGTGTGTTAAAACATGTGACACACAGAATGACACACAAATGAACTGTTGTTGTTCTCCCTGACACATTGCTTCCACATGTGCGCAACCTTGCCATGCAAACACGCACACTGAGCAGACAAGGAAAGATGGCAGAGTATTTTTTTTGAATATGCAAATGCTCGCAGAAGCGGAACGTGTGTAAATAGGAGTCATTGTATGCTGCCTTAATCTAGAAAATCGGACCTCTCGCTTTCTCGCTGTCTTTCTCTTTTCTAACCCCTCTCGTGTTTTTCGGGGGGTTTTTTGTGTGGGGGTGCGGGTCGAGGGAGGTGGAGAAGGATCCACAACCATCCCAACTGAAGACAGGTCAGGGACAAGTGACATTAGTCAGCACAATTAGCAAGGTCGTCATGGCGACTAATGAAATTTGGCAAAGCGGCCAGCCGGAGACCTAAATGAGCTAGCTGGTTACGTGGTAGCACGGGGGGCTGGCCCGCTCCTGGCTGCTGGCTGGTTGCCTTACACACACCCATTATTCTCTCTCTTTTTTTTCCTTTTGCCGTGGTGGTACAATAGACTCACTTGTATCTCAGCCGATACCCACCGGCAGTACAAGCTCTCCGCCTGACAATTTGCATATGTTAATATAATTAAGTGCTAATTACACTAAAACTCGCATATTCACAAGCACCCTCCCCGGGAGCTACGGAGAGGCTTGATCTCGTTCCAAGTCTTTAACCCTCCTCTGCGTCGCGCGCAGTGTGTGTGATAGAGAGAAATTGTGTGTTAGTGGTGGTGCCCCAGGGCTGACACAGGAAGCCCCGGTCTTTGAGACATAATGCTGAGCTGCAGTGAACTTCTTAGCTTCTTGCCCCCCCTCACCACCACCACCCCTTATACAGGCCTCCCTGGGCCAGGAGACCTTGGCTACTACTTGCAGACCATCATCCCTCACACACACATATGTGCAATTGGTAAATAGCCCTTTGCATCAAACACGGCAGGCTTTTAAACTGTTGCATAACAGAAGTTGCATAAAAGACAATCTATGAAAAATCAAAGGGAGTGCAGTGAAGAGGGTCTAAAAAGAGACAACTTGGTCCACGAGAGTCAAATTTAAGCATGGGATCCTAAATATTTACCTTAAATAAATGCAGAGAGCATTTCTGTTACTTTGGCGAATCAACCATTTACCCTTCATGTGACGAAAATGCTGGCCATGTTAAGCACCGAATCCACCGAAAGCAGGTAACTGGAATGACACCGTTATTTGAGTCATAGATGAGAGACAACAAAATCTGCACGATTCCCTCCAGTGAGTATGCGTGCATGGATGTGAGTGTGTGTGTGTGTAGGCCTGCCGTTTTGATAATGGAGGACAGGCGGTTGTGCTTTTCACATCATAATGGCCGTGAATCAGGGAGGAAGCCAAGCGATCGTGCTACAATTAGAGTTCTTTTGTGCCTCTTCCTCTGTGTCTTTCTCCCTTTCTTTTCTTGTTTTCAATTGCTGACACTCTACCTATCAAGGGTATGTTAAAACAGTCTACTATGCTGTTGCAAAAGCTGAATGGGTGGGTTTGGGGGGGCTGTTTAGGGGCCCAGGGTGGACGGAGTGGAGGGAAATTCATACTGTGCTGCTGCTGCCGGACACACACACACACACACACACACGCATGCACACGTGCACCAGATGGTACAGGAAGGAGGATTAAATAAACACCCATGCACAGACACACACCTATTGGCAGACGGACGCCTCTGTGTGCACTGTCCCTTAATGAATGTCTATTGGGAGTCAGAGGGTCCAAGCTCATTTAGTTGACTCTCAATGAGATGCAGCATTATGGCTATGGTAATACGCTCCTCCCTTCCCCAATAATCATACGCAGGTCATTGTGTCGGAGTGATTCATTTCTATCGCACACATACGCCAGATGTTATTACACAGGAGAGTAAATCTCCCCCAGTGGATGTCAATGGCCTTCTATGCAAAAAAAAAAAAGAAAAAGAAAGAAAAAGGTGAAAAATGGAGGAGAAAAAGAAGAAAAATATATTGTTAAAGCAGTCCGGAGTGCAGTAAGCTATACTGCTCGCTCAACCATGACGGCTGGTAATGCAGGTTTGGATGTAGCTCTGTGTGTGTCTCTTTTGAGGAGGTGGGGTGGGGGGGTTGGAAGCTCCCCTTCACTAATACCTGCTACTCGGATTACCACAGCGTCTTAAGTATTCAACCGGACCCATATTTTCCCTTTCTGCCTTTTTAGCCAAATTGGCTGTCTTTACACTGTAAAGCAGCGATATAGCCCTCCTTACTAAGGGCCTATGGGGGATCCACGAAGAAGAACATTAAAATGCAGCGATAGCCTTGTTGCAAAGCTCCTCTTTATTTCTTTCTCTCTTTCTGCAGCAAAGGCTTCTAAATCATCCAGCCTCCTCTATTAGACGGGAGACTTATTGAGGTAGAAACCATAAAAAATGAAGAAGGGAAATTTAATCCTTGAAATATTGATTTGCACATTAATATCAGATAGGCAGAGGGCAATCTAGCCGGGTGGAAATGACACATTGTCGACCCCTAGGAGAGGCCCGAGCCAATCTTCTAGCTGCATGTGTCTTAGACCCAGGAGTTATAGGACAGACTCAGCCCCTGTCTCCCTCTCTCTTTCTGTCTCCCATCCTCTCCTCCTCCCAGTAGCCTCTCACCCATCCGCCCCACCACCACCCCATACCCCCACCCATCCATCCTCACTCTTAATGAACGCTGCAATACTAAAAATGCATTAGCTTTTAATAATCAAGCTGCATTTTCAAGCCAACAGCTATTGTCCTCCCAGGGCTGTCTGCCCATCTTTCACACTTTATATGTGTGTGTGTGTTTTTTTCTTTTATCCGTCCTTTTTCCTGCTAAGGGTAAAATGAACGTTGCAAGCAGCTTAACTAACACGAAGCGTTATACACAGCCAGTCTTTGATAGTGCTAAGACACCAGGCTCAGAAAAACAAAAAAACAAGGAGGCCTGGGTTTCTGCAAACACACGCCTAAAAAAAGAAGAAGAAGAAAAAATCCCTCATTTGCAAGGCTGGAAAAATAACAGTGAGATTTTGTTATTTTAGAGTGAGACAATACCGTCATTAACTGACGAAATTCACTGCAATTAGACAGGATCATCATGTCTCATAATTTCACTTTTTAATGATTTTTGTTTTTTGTTTTTTATTACTGGTCCGAGGCTGAATGTTTTTGTTTTAAAATATATGATTTTATGCAGATGCAATTAAATTGTCTGACAAGACAGGAGATATTCCCTTTCTAAAAAAAGAAGAAGAAGAAGAAGAAGAAAAAACCCCCATAAGTGTTCATAGTTGAACCGGAAAAAACGATCTTAGATCTATTCTTGAAAATTGTATTTTACATAATAATAATAACAACAATAATAACAATAATATTATTAATAATAGAAGGATATTATTAAAGCAGCAAAGGCGGTTATATTTTTTCCTCTCTGAGATTCTACAGAAAATCTAATGGGCCTATTTGGATTAAAACGTAGGCGTACGTTCTTCAAACATGTACCCATTTATTAATCCAAACAAATATTAAAGTATAGTGGGTTTATAAAGAGTGAATTAAAAGCCTCTATTTGCGGAAGAAATACGCACTGACTTCTAAACATCGATCCCCTCCAAAAAAGCAATGAAAGCCGTGTATGAATAGAGACAATCGCATAAAACGGTCGCCTATCCTATATCGGCGCATCGTTCTCTTAGAGCATATACAATCTTCACACACACACACACACACAACACACACTCACTACACCGTTACGTACCCGGGCTGGAGAAAGAGTGGCCCCTTAGCCTTATGTTTTTTTTTTCCTCCCGTGCGATCGATGCCCCCCCCCTTCTGCCCCCACCCCCATCCCTTCACCCCCAGCATTTCGTCCCAAACCCAGCCAAGTCTACCTACCGACTTAAAAAGCACCAAAAAAAAGACGTAAAAACACACCTAATAATCCCCACTTTTGTAATCTAGTTCATCTAAACTAACACAAATATACGACTTAAAGACAATCTTGCAGCCAGCATCTCTTGGAAATAACATGACAATTTATGTGAGGAAATTAATGCCTAAGCCCACTGACGCGTATAGGAGACCGACAGTAGAAATGGAATTTACAGACTTTAAAGGGCGGAATTTAAATAAAATTAAATAAAACAAATGTTAATATCAATAAATGTAAAATAGAGTGGTAATTTTGCTGATGCTTAACATGCCGATGCTGAGGAAAATCAGGGGATCCCGGAGTTGGCTGGCTCTAAAAGGGGCTCTCTGTGCTATCGGTAGCCCAGCGATCGGTCGCTCTCTTGGGCGACGCAGCTGTGCACGCCTCGGTGAAGTGAGACTACTTTTTTAAGCGCAGCAGGTAAAGGTGTATGGACTATCGGCAGCAAATTCGCGTTACTTCTGTACCGATCATCTCGTTTTTTTAAAAGAAGCCTTACTTCGGAAATTTGAAAGATATGCACTTATTCCGGCGAGAGGGGATCGTGTCGAGAGACTGATCGTGTCACTTCGGCCGAGAATGCCTGGAAGGTGCATGATTCCCGACGTGTACGGAAAAACTGGCTTAAACGCTGCAGTGCACCCAAAATATGACTTCAGATGAAATATCTTATCGTTGAAGCCTGAAATGAGGAGTCACTGAGTGGGGAGGGAAACAGCAAGCCGGACACCTCGACTAGACTCAAAGCGGACATGTCCGTGGGATCGGACTCCTGGAAAGGCAACACGATATCCGCACTGCAAAGCCACAAAAGCAGAGGAGGCGCTCGTCCCGTCCCGTTCCGTTGTATCAAAGGTGGAACAACCATCGCATGTGTCCGCCACACAATCTGCACATTAGTATAAACTTTGCAAAAGGCAGGTCCGGACGTGGTATCGTACTGTACTGCCACGGACACATGCGTAAGAACGCCTCCAAGCCTGTCAGTCGCTTGTTTTATAGTAGCCAAAGAAGCCGGAGTTGCACTAACATCACGATATCCGCCTTTATTCTGGACTAAAAAACACCCAGCACCTGTTATCCAAACGACCCCGATGTCCAGGATCCACCGGCGAGATAGATAATCGATACCCGACCACTAAATTTAACACACACACCCCAAACTACTCAATAAAAGTTAAAGGGAGAGGTGGAAATGAAAAACTTACTTTCTTCCCCCTCCAAAACCGTCACCTCCGCTTCTCTCTTTGCTCTTGGCTTTATAAAACAGTCACATCCAGCGTCTTGCGTAATTAGACAGTAAAAACATGGAAAAACGGGGAAAATTACAATAATCCTCCAACTTTATATTGGGAAAAGGGGGTAAAATCACAAATGTCAAGCATTTAGAGAGCTATCCCTTATTTTGGTTCCGGTGGCGGTGAAAAGACGTGTCGACGGGCTGCCTCGCAGTTTCTCTTGTGGACGGGGGTCGGGAAACGGAGGAAAGGAAATGAAAATCCGATATGTCTTTATTCTGCTAATTATTATCGTTTTAGCCCTGTTTAAAAAAAATGGCTGATTAAGTTGAGTGCGCATGTCTTTGTGTGTCTATTTCCCGATATGCACTCTGGGAATGGGTAGAGAGACAGAGAGAGAGAGGACGAATGAGAGAGAGAGAGCGATAGGGAGGGAGGGAGCAAAGGAGAGACGGAGAGGGAGGGAGAGAGGAGAGAAGTGTAATTAGTGAGTTGATCAACAGTCTCCACATTGCAAATGACGCGCACACGGAGCCCTGGCGGCCGCAGAGGTCTATGCGCGCAGAGAATCCTTTTGTATGGTTTCTCTCCGAGGGCCAAATCACATGTAGAACAATGGACAACCGCTTCCTCCACAGCAAAATGAAAAAAAGGCTGGACTTCGAATTAGTTACAAGCACTTAGAAGTCATCTTTTCCCATAAAAAACATAAATAAAGCAAGTTGTGCAGATGAATATTTCTGAGGTGCAGCGCAAAATGCTCCAACAAGAATGTCTTTTAAGATGTGATTTAACAAAGATAGGATTCATATTTTTTGTGTGTACTTTACACCAGCTTGTTTTTTTTATTGATTATGATACTACAGGTAAATTATGATTTTTTTAATCGTGTAAAGCTCAGAATGTCTTATTTTGATTCCGAGAAATTGTAGAATATAAAAAAAAAATCTTTATGTGATTTTTAAAACGGTAACTGCGCTTTGCGAATAACACTTTTGATCAATAACGAACGTAAAAACATAAAGAGAGGGGAAAAATACCTGAAAGGAGATTCAAAACCACAGAACCGGCTTTTTGCTGCGCATCAAAATGGACCTGTGTGTCAGGCCTACCTTTATATGTAAAAACAAAACACACACACAACATAAATTACATGTGAGTGATTTATATTACGTAGTTATGTGTGTGTGTAAAAAATATTCTCGTTGTTTACTGAAAGTGATGACTGTGCATGCGATCTGTTGCATATAATGGTACACATCGAGCCACAAAGGATCACAGTAATCCACCACATGTTGGAAAGTCATCTCTGCCCTTTCTGGACTACTGAGGCCCCGTGTGGGTTCAGTAGAATCAAACTGCAAAATCCAATACAGGGTCACGCAAAAATCACCGTGTCTATTCAAAGCTCAATTCACTGCCTTTTACATTTAGTGTCCTTACAAAGTGCAGCGTTCTTTTTAGCCCTATATCATCTCAGTGCAAACAGTTTGCCGTGTTTCCCCCATCGGTTTCTTAATAGAGGCTTTTGGGCAAGAGGAAGACTTTACACAGTCTCAATCGGGGAGAAAATCAAGAGATCTTGTTCGCCTTCGTGGAAAAAAATCGAAGCTGGGGGTGAATTGAACTGCATGAGCCGGGACTTGGGATGTGATGATAAGGCTGCTGCTGGCAAGTGAAGTACTTGGTCTACTTTGCAGCCACATTGACTGGACTGCACCCATACCAACTGGATCCTTAAGAAGCCAAGAGATCCGAGCCCGACCCGACCCGAGGCTGTTTATTCTGGGTTTAGAGAGGTCTCCAACAAAGGGGGTGGGTGGGTCGAGGTGATGAACAGAGGCGTCACTTTTCACCCGGATCCAAGGCTCCTGCTGCTGCGCTACTGCTGTAGCTGCCTCCCTGTCCTACAGGGGGGTTTTTCTAGCCTGTCAGCCCTGGGAGGCGTCGCTCACAGACGGCTCGGAGAGTCGATTTTTACCCGCTTCAGCAGCGGACGCGTAAAAAAGTCCACCGGGGGCCGTGCGCTGATCTTTCAGAAGCAGTACGGAGTGGAACCTATATGCCATTTGTGACTTTATTCGCCAGAACGGAGGACTTTTGTAGATTATACAACCCTCATTTCTTTTATTTTTCTCTACGATCGTCTCCATTTCTGTGAAGGGATGTACTTATTTTACACGTGTGTGCTTAAATTTGCGCGCGCCGTTGGCATTTTCGGCGGAGTTGCGTTTGTTATTTCATCGCTTTTCGATGAGAAAACGAGAAATTACAAAGCGGATTTGGAGACCTGAAACAGGCTACCGCTTATCTTAACCTCCTGCGTTTTGTAAATCTCCCCCCACCCCCCTCCCGGTCTCCACCCTCCCTCTCTCCCAGCAGACGATGCTCTTTCTCGGGAGGACCGCTTGACAATAGACCGCGTTAACTAATATTTCTCCCTATTTTCACATCAGCAGCATCCTCAATTAATTGCAGATTTTTATCTGTAAACTCCGTTAGTGTCTCTCTGTTTTTGTGTGTGTGTCTCTCTCTCCGCGTATGTGTGTGCGTGCTTATGTTAGTCTCCGTGCGTGTGAGTGTGCACGAGCATGTGAGTATTTGTGTGTAAAGAAAATAAATTACAGGGAGATGTCTTGCTCGCATCACCAGAAGCTCACACCAGGTAGACTGAAATTAAACTGTGAGTTATAGAGTAATTATCGAACATTAAATGAATCGAGTTTGTTTTATTTTAAAGCCTCCATTGATATATATGAAAGGCGGCATTAAACACCCATAGTGGTCTTCTGTCACTTCAGTACATCAATAACTTTGAATGTCCGGAGAAATTGCCATATTGGCTAACCACACTGGGATATGCTAAGGGACTGTTGGTTCATCAATATTCCCTGAAGACAGACTGGAAACCTCTGTTGATGTTCAGCTTGATTTTTATGTTATTATTATTTTAAATATTTATTTAGTAATTTTTAAACCCGGTCTTTCATGTCTACTGCGGACACCTGATCGTAATTTTTTTTTCTGTATGTGCAATGAGACGTCCACCTTGTTTGTCCTATGCGTCGGCGCCCTCATGGGGTTGCAGGGTTGACCCCTCTGCCTCATCAGGACACACACAAAAAACACGCAAAAGCCCATAGCTCTGATCCGCAACCTGCCACACTGACCCACTGGCCAACTCTCGTCCAGCAAACACATACACAAACAAGCTTCATAAAGGGCCCATAAAACAGACAATAAGAAGTTAATTGTAACTCTTCCAACGCTTGGCACCTATGTGAGATTTCGCCACTGTCTCCAGAATAGTAAAGTGAACAAAAAAACAAATAAAAAAATGAAAATTGATCTTTCAAAAAAACTGCCAAGCCATTCAACATGCATTTGACCTCAAAAAATTAAAATATAAAAAATAAACGTGACACACAGAAATCCTCTAAAAGCAAAACCACTTGCAAAACCATCGCCTACATAAAATCCAAGGTGTGGAGTTGCAAAAATCAGTTAATCTGAAAATAAATAAAAAAAGACTGAATTATCTAATCGAAATTAATGTTTTTGAAAATCTTACTTCAGTTACTTGACTGACAGGACACCTCAAAGGAAAGTGGGCAGTTTTTTTTTAAATTTGGTGATAAAAGAGGAAAATGTGAGAAAACCACTAAAAACAAATGAAGTTTTTTTGTCCACAGATGCTCAACACAAACTCTCTCGACGTTTTCACACTCAACCCTAAAGCCACCCAGCAACGGTCCATAAATATGCAATCGGTATATACATATATAAAAAAAGAAAAACTTCAAATTTACCTCCTCTTACCTCTTCTTAAATTCCCACAAAAAGCACAAAGTAAAATAAGCCACTGAAAAAAGAAGATACATAAAAATGTAGACTCTTGGTACCTTTGGTATAAAGCATTCCGTTTTCCTTCTTTTCGTCGTTCTCTTGCTCAGTAGCGATCCGATAATAGCATATGGAAAGTGTTTTCAAAATGCCCAGATTTGGCACATTGTCATTGAAAAGAGAGGAGCGCAGTGATGCGGTGCTACAACAGGGGAAATGAGTTGCGGATTGGACGCAGCCCGCCTCGGTGCGGACTTATCCCACTTTAATTTAATATTCCGCAATCACACACACTAGTGATGGCATATAATTCAAGGAGAAATTCAGAGGGAAGGAAATGCTTTTGTGCGTGCACGCGCGCGTGTGTGTGTTGCGTTGTGTTTTTTTTTTTTACATCACTTTATTTGATTAAGGAGAGAGGCAGCACAATATTGTCTTTTTTCTCTCTGTCTCCCTTTCCCTTTTTATTTGCCCCCCTCACCCCCACCCCAGTCACACTTTTTTCTATTATTTTATACATGAAACAATAGATATTTATTTGTTTCTATTTAGATCATTTATTTAAAAATCAACAACTCCGACTTCTTTGCGCGTCGGTGTCACACTGCCATCATGCCTAACATAAAATCGAGACCCATAAACGCTTGTTTGTAAAACACTGAACCCAAAATCAATGTATTGGGTCATTTCAATCGATTATATAAACGAAAATCCATACGCAACATGAGACCGGTATCAGCCCATTCTTCCGCTCTCTTTTAAAGAGAGAGAGAGGGAGGGAGCGGGAGGGAGAGAGAGAGATGAAAAAAGCAAAGAAGGGGGAAAAAAAGAGAAGAAAAGGAGAGCTTGTAGCGCCTGAGCTAAAAACAAAGACTGTCAAAGCAGCCCTTTGCCTCAGTCACTTAGATCAGGGTTTCTCCAACATTTTCATGTCAAGGACCCCCAAATGGACACACCTTGCACAAAGGGGTCCTCTTTTAATTGGATTTTGTCCCTGGGGTGACCAATACAGTTTTTGTTGTTGTCGTTATTGATTTAAAATTGCGTCGCAGACCTGTTTTAAGTGATGCCAGTGACACAAGTGAAACCTTTGTTCAGACACGTGCTTTCTAATTGGAGTAATTCTGGCTTAATGAAATCACAGTGAAATTAAACAATTCTGCGCTTTACCCCCGGGGGTGACCCTCTCCGGCGCGGCCTTTGAGGATTCTTGAATCCAGATTTTGAGGACCACTGACTTAGATGTCAAAGTGCTTCCAGATGCACAGTGATAGTGCGAGTCCTGATGACAACAATTAGAAAGAAAATGCCCTAATCAAACGTGGCCACACGGGATTACGCTGCATTTCAAGGGTCAAGGGGAATCGTTTCAGTACCCCTGCTTTCCACAAAACCCACTCTGCATGCCAAATATCACATTTCAGCATCACATAACCTAAACCCACCAACAATCAAGCACTTCATGCACTATAATCACATATGCAAATGACATAAGAAAAGGTATGGACATGACAGCAAGTGCCCGCTCTCAGATGAGCTATTGCATAAACTGTGCTTTAATATGCAACGTGATATGGGAGGTGTGTGGGGCAAGAAACGGGGGAATTAGGACAGGCGGAGGGGTAAAATAAGGAGGTGCCAATCATGTAAAATTTACATGGGACCACAGCTGTTGGGGCTCTCGGGCAGGGAAAGAGGTGGAGTGCAATTGGGGAGGGGTTGGTCATGAGATTAGGAGACGGAGGGAGAAGACAGGGGTGAAGGTGTGGGTGGTGGGTTCGCCGGTGCCACTCTGTTTATTTGATAAGCGCAATCGATGGCCCTTGACTGTAAAGTCTTTACCCAGATGCAGGCGGGGCAAGGTCTGCTGTGATACTGCTCCCGAACAAGAACAAGTGTTGAAGGCAAAGAGGAAGGAGACGCAGCAGAAGAACTGAGAGAAGAGAGGGAGGGAGAGTGAAAGAGAGAGAGAGAAGGGTGACTTGGCAGACGTCGCCGCTCGCATTTCGGGTCGCTCACGAGAGGAAAAGCAACACTATAAGTGCCTGCACACCCTCGGAAGCACACACGCCCTCCCCGCTTCCCCGTGTGCAACCCTCTCACACAACACACACAGCCAACATCACTGCTGTTTCCATTCAGTCTCACCTCGCCCTGCTGCCCTCCTCCCACTTGGCCCTTTGGTCCTCCGATCTTTTTCATTGTTGAACCCTGTTTAATAGACACGCGTCCAGTGAGTGTCCTCCATACGACGGTGGTGGGGGATGGGACCCCCCGGTTCCACACACACCCACCCCCAAAAAACGGCTTTATCGTTACGCGCAAACACACACACACACACACACACACACACACACACACACACACACACACACACACACACACACACACACACACACACACACACACACAACTACTCTCTTCATTCTATTGATTATCACTCAGATCCACGTGGACTTACACCGGTAAAGCTGCCGTGGATGGGAACAAAAGCACCTGTATGCTCCATTAAATAAAAATTAAAAAATCAGCTGACAGTATTCACAATATAGAACAAAATAACTGTAATGATTCCCGGTTAGTAATGTAACTACAATCTCTACAAACAGTATTTAAATATTCTGCATATCCTATTGCAATAATGCACGAGGAATTCTCGCAAAAAAGAGTATACCAGGAAATTACTGACAAATTAATTTAAATATGCAGCACTGATCATTTCATTATTTGGGAAAATCAACCTTTTTAGAATATTATTGATCTATAATAATAATACTAATACTACTACTACTACTACTACTACTAATAATAATAATAATAAAAGTCTGGAATCCAAAGTAAAGGCCTGCCATTTAATGGCCTAAGGAAACAAGACCGCTATACTGTGCGTTATCACATGGCTTATTAAAGTGCTTTCTTCATGACAACCCATGGCGTGAACATGTCAATTTAGTGGTCCGAGAGGTCCTTTTTAGAGCTCCAGGAACCCCCTACTCTCTCTCTCTTGGGGACTGTCACCCCCTCCACCTTCCCACCCCATCATCCATCCATCCGTGCCCCCGCACCCCCACACCCCGCCTTTCCTCTGACACTCAGTGGGCCACCCCAACACGGCAAATAACCGGTCAGTACTAAGAAGTCAGTTCTGTGGTCAGATTGACATTTCAGCTTTCTGAGTGAAAAACCTCAAGTGTGTCATGTGGTGTTTAAAAAAACCACCGTCTGATTAAAAGGTAATGTTGCAAATTACTGGGATTTTTGAATAATTTAAACTTATGTCGATTTCTATTTTTTAAATGCTTTATTAAAAAATAATAAGGCTATGCTATTAACTCAATTAGCTCGATTAAAAATAAATTAATACATTCGTGAAAGTAATTGTTTTGATTCAATATAATAATAATAATTTAAAAAACAAACACTGAACATGTTCGTTTCGCCATTTTTATTTTTTTTTAAATGTTTTTTGTGCTGCAGCACGTTAGAAAACAAAGAGTAACCACCTAACACTGCTGTCAGCTGTGGGCTTGTACATTCAGTCAGTCTCCTGCCCGGACGCCATCGTCTAACAAGCCAATCAAGTCAACCGGAGGCGCAATGACCACTGCGTAAATGCGCACGGATTAGGGAATGCAGCCCAGACAAATTGGCAACGCTTGAAGGGAAAGAGAGAATAAAGAACAAGAACTACAGGGGGAGAGAGAGAGAAAGAGAGTAAGAGAGAGAGAGAGGCGTCATCTTTTGAGGTGTGCAGTGACCCCGAAAGACGCTTGTTGGCTTCATCACTACATTAGAAGAGTCCTTATGAGGGCTCTTCAACCTTCTTTCCAAGTGACCATCATTAAACCCGATGACCCCTGTTCAAGCAGCCATTTTTGCAGGCACCTACCATACCGAAGTTTCGGTGAGCAAAACACTCCCAGCTCCTGATGCATGATCTGGAGGTGACTCTGACCTCTGACCCTACAGTGTTGGGGGCAATAGAAACAGGGTTTCCGTGCAGCAATGAGCAGGTTTTAAGATGTATTATAACAGAAACATCAATTTAACAGCAGTCACTAATTATTCTGGGGAATGTGAAACTTTACCTAATTTGTAAAATGATATAGCTGGTTCTGTTCTTGGATATAAAAAATGCATGAACACATCTGTAATTCCCACCATTAACTGCCTATTACATCTTTAGAAAGACAATTTGTACAGAATTAAATTTATTTAATTTGAAAATTAAAGACAAAAGGGAATTTGTGGAGATATGAAAGCTTTGCACTTCCTCACCATATATGTAAATTCCAAACCTGCAGATTTTTTGTTTAAACCAGGGTAAATTTTAGATTTTAAAGAGATACTTCGTATTATAATACAAAGTGAATGCATTTTTTTAAGGAATAAACATCATACCTTGAACTTAATCACCCTCAAACAAGCAAGCAAAGTGTGGATAGCATTGAAACCCCTCAACAGACACACGCAGGAATACACACAAACACAAACTCTGTTATGTTTTCAATTTGGGTTGAAATGCAGACATTTTCCCTTGGTTCCATAACTGCCATCCGTATCGCCCCTCCCTTCAATTAAATGCTATTTCTCCCAAACAAAATGTCAGAATCATTCCACATAGGGTAGTTCAACAGTGATTTGTTCTGAAAGCTATGTGTCTTTCTCTGAGATGGCGTGCGCATTTGTATGTGTGTGTATGTCTGTTTGTGTGTCCTGACCTCAATTCTAACTGGGTTCACAAAGGGACAGAAAAAAGGTGCCTAAAAATACATTTAATTCACAATCAGCCCATCTGAACTGAGAGTGACAAATCCTTTTAGAACGCCCCACAGTGAGATGTGAGATTATGAAACATAAATACGCACACATACACACCAGCCCATGAAGTCACGCAACTACACACCTGCACCACACATGAATGGAAACAGTAAAATACAATCAGGTGTAGAATTTCCAAAATGAATTCTAATGGAAGATTATGTGCTTTAAAAAAATATTCAGAAGAAATGACTGACCTGAAAACTGAAAATATCAGACATATATCCACCTTATTGACAAGTGGATACATTTTGAGTAAGCATTTCTAAAATACTCTGGCATAGGTTGTTTTGACATTTTCTGATGCAGTAAATGTTACATTAATCTTTATTTTTAGAGACTTAAATTAATATTCTGTAAGCATGTGTCATTGTATCTGCAGATGACGTGTAGCAGCTCAGATGAAAATGTAATTAAAATACTGGAAAATACTGAAAAAAAATGTCCCAGTCTTGTTAATCTTGTTATTTGTTTTACATTAAACTATTTCTGGCTGGTGTACCTACTATATCTTTGTTTTCATAGCCCATCTTATTCTGTCATTCCAATTTTGCGTCTCAATCATTTTTCCTAATGACTTCAAATCGCTGATTTGCGTATACGTTTAATCGGCGTGTTTTTAAAATGCCAACTGTATTGGACCCAAGTCAAACGCACCTGATTCTGCCTATCCAGCTTTAATAGAGCAAACTGGGGCTGGTGGGGTGTGCACCTTGTCAGTCATTCTGAAGGAGTCAGGCACAGATGCAGCAAGCACAGATTTTGCCATAACCGCCTACATTGTGTGGTATGCTGAACTGTATGTGAACGGCATCTCTTTTTGTCATTAGGCACACATTTAAAAATGCTAAATGAGAAGATTTTATTTCTCGTGTTGTATTTAAAAGAAAAATGAAATTGAAATGTGCTGAAGTTTAAATTTATCACAGGTATTTAACGTTGGGGTCAAAACGACCTCAGCTGACTTAATCATGTGACAATACAAATAATGTTTACTTGTATTTACAGCACATAAACGCTAATTAATAATTATAATTAGTAATTAATACTAATTACTAATGCAGACTGTAATTTGGATAAAAGGTTCAATTTCCAGTAGAAATGCATATGTTTTGCATAACATGCATATTAACTCACCTTTAAAAATGCATTCTGTTGCTTAATAATTGCATATCTGATGACTGTTAAGTAAAAATAAGGTTATATTTTACAATAATACCACTATACACTGTTTACAATTCTTTTATCTCGGGGTCCCCGGACTACATTTGGTACACTCTTTGTGTGTTAAAAATATCTGCACGAAGAGCGTTAAGGTACAAAATTGTCACTGCAGTTGTTCATCTGTCCTATTTATACCCCAGCAGACAGACACTGTGCTGAAGTCCACTGACACAGAGAGATTCCAAGATGGCCGCGCACCTGTCATGGAGGTATCTTGTCCTGATTATGTATGGAGATCACCTCAAGGCCTCCGTAAGCTAGCGAGAGTATGCACACCTCCAGTCGCAGGTTTGATGCTGGTCAAAAGCCTGTCATTTTAAAACCACTGACTGCCCCACAGAAAGAAAGGATAAGCCCAGGCTATGTCTCCTTTCTCCCTCGCTCTCCTCCTCGCTCACTCTCTCTCACACACACACAACCAGACACACACTTCTTTTTTCTTTCTCTCCGTTGCCCTCTCTCCCTCATTCTGTCTCTCTCTTTTTCTCTCTCTCTCTCGCCCCTCTCTCACATCAGAAGTGCTGAAATGCACCCCAGGGCCAAATCGCACAGAACAACCCCTCTGAGCCAGAGAAAAAAGCTGGAATCCGTTTGCCCTGATATTTCACCAGCACCAGCCAGGAGCGAGGGGAGAGGGAAAGACAGAGGGAGAGAGAAAGGGAGAGAGAGAGGGAGAGAGAGGGGGAGAGAGAGGGGGGGGAAAGAGACTGGGGCAGAGAAAAAGGGACAGATAGGAAAACGGCAGACCAGGGTTGTATTTATTGGGGGTGTGAGTGCCGCGCTGTAGGCTGTGGGATGGTCGGGAGAGTGCAAGGTGTTGCTGTTAGGTGTGGTTGGGTTTACAGAAAGGGGAAGAGCATGCATAGATAGAATGGTGGAGTGAGGAAAAAAAAAGAGAGAGATGGAAGGATTGGTCATGCGCAAGGTAAGAGAGAGGCTTTGTTTGATTGTATGTGGTGGTGGTGGTGGAGGGGTTGAGGTGGTGATGTGGGGATGGGGAAGGAGGGGGTCGAAGCTGTCGTCTGTAGGGTTATTATTATTGCAGGCAATCTTTGTGTGTGTGTGTGTTTGTGTTTGTAAGAGAAGGAGATGTGAGGAGATATGAGATTCAGCTTCGCGGGTCATTATTATTATTTATTTTCTTCTGTGACGAATGGCATGTGGCGAAAATTCTGAAGGTTTGAAGTCACACCCTCGGTGACGCCACTGATTACATTTGCATACATAACGAGAACTGTTGATGCAGGTACCGGCTGATGCCTCGACTAGTGCGTCTAGGGCCTCCTATTGATCTATCGATTCGAGTGGGAGGACTGAACTTAAATACAGTATGCGCATTCAGTGAACACACGCACACACACACAAGTAGGCCTCGACGATTAACATTATTCCCACCTGCCCCACTGTGCCAGTAATAACTCCAAGAGGAACATTAACAGTTGGGAAAGAGCTGAAAGGACGAGGGCAGAGCATATAAAAGGAAATATAGTTTAAATGAAAGAGAGATCAGAAGAGCGGAGTGGGATAGAAGAGCATTTTTTGCCATTTCACCCAGTTTAATAGGAGGACAGTTAATGGGCCCTTTTTTATCGGGCACAGGCATCAATCAAAAGGTGTCAGGCGGCCGCTGAATCTGGGCTGTGGTCCTCTTCACAGATGACTGATTAGCAAGCCAAAATCACCAGATCCATCTTCCGGCGGTCACTTTTATTACAGTCATTTTTAAAGTGACAGCAACCTGCCTTGTCTCACAACACTGGCCACCGCATATATATTCTCATCTTTTCTCCCCCCCTCTCTTTTTTTCCTCTCTGCATCCGTCTTCCTCTCTCATTCTGTCGCTGAGTATTTGGTCAGTCACTCTCCTGTTGTTTCCACACACCCCCCCTCTTCGTTTCTCCTTCTTTTAACTACTTTTATCTGACTTTCTCTCAGTCTCTCTCCAATTCCCCCACCCCCTGTTGGTACTACACTTATTCTCTCACTCTGCTGGGCAGGTTGAGGGGAAGCAGGGTCAGGGAGGTGTGGAGAGAGACAGGGGAGACAAGGGGGAGAGAGAAGAGAAAATAAGCCCCCCCACCTCTTCCATTGTCTGAAGGGTGTGTTCTGAATCCCTATATCGTTTGCTCTCCTGAGATGGTCGAGAAATTCATTTTGCACACTTTCCCCTGCTGTCTTACACTGGAGGAGGAATTCTCCATTCCCAAGCAGAAGATGAATGCAAATGAAACAGTTTCGGCGTGGGATGTGTTGGTCACAGCTGCATTTACATGGCTGCGTTCTACAGACGGCATTTTAAAGAAACAGACATGGTGACATTAAAGTTGGAGGCCGGGGAGTGTTAAAACATGTTTGGGGGGCCAGCATGTAATAATATGTTGCTGGAAAAGGGGTGTCAGGAGACTGTCTTGGGGTAGAATTTTGTTTTGGAGCTTGTCAGTCGGATTTTTCATCTTTTCTTACTTCAGTTTACTTACAGGCTGTGTTCAAAATAAATCACTGCATCAAATAATCATTGTGCAATCATTCAAAATGGCAGCTGAGCTATGTTTACCCAACGGTTTGCATATGTGTGTGTGTGTGTGTGTGTGTGTGTGTGTGTGTGTGTGTGTGTGTGTGTGTGTGTGTGTGTGTGTGTGTGTGTGTGTGTGTGTGTGTGTGTGTGAGCGAGTGTGTATGAGGCCAGACTCTAAAGAGCACTCCTGTGTCTTGGCAGGAGATATGCTAATCGCAACTGACATCAATCTGAAAAACATCAGCCGAAGTAACATGTGTCTAAGATTACATTTACAACCTTCTGAGCAAAGAGGGACAGAGCGAAAGCACGCACACACACATACAATCACACACACACATGCGCGCACACACATAGTGAAGGAAAAGTGGGTCAGGTAAAACAAGCAAACGTATTTCAGAGACAGCCTGCCATTTGCAATGTCCTCAAAAAACAACTGATTGAACAGCTTGTCGAAACATTAAGGATCAAATTTGAAAGCTTTGGAGTCATCTTAAATACACGGAGGATTATTCTATTAAACAAATGCGCCCTTTGTTTTTAACTGCCTGCTTAAATAGGGAAAATTTTTAATATTTAGAGACACAAAAAAAGGATTAGTCCTTTCCTTTATTCAGGCTTTTAAAGTTAAGGTTATGAGTTCCTTTCATTTTCTTTTGATGAGGTGGAGGGAATATATTTATATTCCTGGCAGTGACATGCATTAGAAGACAACCTAGGTTACATTTTACAGTGAAACAGCTGAACATCTGAGTGACTCAGGCGGGTGTAAAATATGGGTCCTGCTAAACTCCATTTGTATAGGACGCTTAGATGTGAGTGCGAGTGTGTGCTGAGGGAGCAGATAGACAGAGAGACATACACACACAGGAAATCATAATAATGGTGCTAGCAGCTGTGGCTTACTAAGTGAACACATACGACTGCAGATATACTGGAATCGGTCTTCCCCTAAGCTCGGGTTCAGATCTGTGGGTGTGTGTGAGAAGGAGACAGTGAGAGAGAGGTTGCATGCGGAGAGGGGCTCCGTGCCTCCCTATCTTTCCATTATAAAGTTAAGTTAGAACATAAGCCCTCCTCATACACACTTAAACACTCAAAGTTCAGATTCATTTGTCACAGCTGAAAAGCATCAAAATTGAGACAACAAACTTTGCCTGCTATTTGTGTCGTTCTTTCTCTTTCCTTCCGCTCTCAAACACACTCTTAAGGACGCTTTCAGTCTATCTGGAGGGCAGCGGGCCACTCGGGTCTGACAGCGAATTCGTCCCGAACATCCGCCAATAAAAGATTGCTCCAGTATTTTACGCTGGAAACATTTGATGACAAGTAGTAACTAGCGTGAAATTCCCCCTAGATTAAATGTCCTAGGAGTTGTATTCCCATCCGGCAAATACACACATATGGGAACATGTAAGACTGCACACACACACACGCAACCTGTAAACTCTCTGCAGGGGGAAGGCGCAGGAAACAAATATATATTCTGAGAGAGACACACAGAAACATATGGCCATAGAGTACACTCGGGCACAGTCATGGTCCCATGCAAACACAATGACAGAAGCAGACATACTATATGTACAGTATAGACTGGATACTATATAAATGCATATGAATGTCTGCATAGAAAAACACTGATTTACTCACAGGCGTTCAGACTGGAGACACACTGGGGGGCAAATCATAGCAAGAGACTTGTAGCTTGTTTGGCTGATTACCAGTCGAGCAAACAGTAGAAAGAGCATGCTCACACTGCCACCTCCATCCTCCTCCTACACACACACACACACACACACACACACACACACACACACACACACACACACACACATGCATACATACAGCGTGTCACATACACAAACCAGTTTTTTTCTTTTCTTGTTTTTTTAGTGCTGATTATTATAATTGTTCTAAGTTCTGCTTTCTTCTCTTTTTCCCCACCAGTTTTTGCTCATTATATTTGTCTCGACTGAATTGAGACTTTAGCAGGCACATTGGTTCAAAATGTTAAAAAAAAATTTGTTTAATTAAGCAGGTAACACCGCGGTCAAGTAATGGAAAAATTTAGGGGTGTTTATACAAAATACTTGTTGGCATTTTTGGGGAAAAATACACAATTTAAATTAGACTTGTTGATTTCTTTGATCTCAATCTTTCAAGCTCTTTCTTTCTCTTTCACACGAACTCACACACACACGTACTCAGAGTGAGTCACACGATGGATAGGGTCAGACAAAAGCATCAGTAGGCTTCTTTGCCATCACAAACCAGCCTACTGAAAGTATCATTGCGCTATAACACAATGCATAAGTCTATAAGATAGTTTCTTTTAACAATATCAAGCTGCAGTAATTTTAGGCAAGGCAAGTTTATTTGTATAGCACAATTCAACAACAAGGTGATTCAAAGTGCTTTATTTTAATTTTAGCTTGACTACTCCTCCAATCACATGACTCCGACCTTTCGCAACTTGAACATAGATGCAAAAGAATACTCTGATTTGGGTCTTTTGGATAGAATAATCTAGATTGGTATTCTCTTTCTTGCTTTTTCCATCTTTCTTTTTTCTGACCAAAAACTGATTACACCTTCTGTAGCATCATATTTCTTTACTTAGCTATTAGGTTTTCTCCAATATTCTATTCACTTTTATTAAATGAGACAACAAAATTGCCTTGAAACCAATTCGATTGCTTAAAATGAATATCTAAGAGGAGAGCTTACTTGGATTTTAATCCGTTTTATATTACGCTGACTCTAATGCCAACATTTAATAACTCTTAAATGCCCAACATATGTAGGCAGTTTTAATGTTCTAAGTTACACATCATGTCCAGTTTGCGAAAGTGGAAAACGGCAACAATTTCAGCCTAGTTTGGAGCTCAGTCACATCAAGAAACAGTGTATACATCATAAGAGATGTAATAAATGCCTTTAAAACAAATCTGCCACGATGGCGCAATTTCAGTGCCACCTGGTTCTTATGCAAGGCTTCCTGCTGTTCTCGTGCAGGGAAAGTCAAAGCAGAGCATGAGGAGGTCAGACAGAGGTAAGTCTAAATAAAGTCTCTAACTGGGCCGCTTTACAAGGCTTAGTTAAAGATATTGATTCAGTTGTAAAAAGCAACATTCTGCTTAGTGAAGAGAAAGTTGCAGTTTACAACTTGTATGTTCATAGCATCTCTTGGCATGTGTTTCCGTTACCACAGTTATGTGCCATAATTGCATTAGACTTATGACCTTTCAGAGGAGTGGGAAGGAGCAAGAAAATCCTTGGAACATCTTAATTCGATCCCTTTCAAAGGGGAGAGGCCGATTTTGGGAGAGGAGGAGGCTGTGCACATGACATATTACAAGCAGAGCGGTGCCAGCTATTGCAGTGCCCTGTTTTTTATTTTCACTTCATATTCTTCAATGAAAGGTTCTTTTGTTGTCTACTGGCTGATTGACTTTAATAAGAAACATTCTATTGTACCAAATGTTGGTTTTGCACAAATGAACTTTGTGCTTCCCTTACTTATTTTCAAATTAGATTCAAAAAAAGGCACAGAGCAGTAGAGGCGGGCCTGGCTGTTTGGGATCACAATAAACATGACATGCACATGCACCTAAGCAGTTCTAAGTCATTCATATGCTCATACACAAAGCTGTAATCCCTTATCCTTTACACCCCAAAGTGCGTTATGGTCTAGAAAGAGAATTCAAAAAGCGTGACTTTGACAGAGAAGGAGGAAAAACAATATTTAGAGGAGGAAAGGACCGACGTGGAGAGATGAGAGAACAGGATAGTGAACTGACTATGCAACAGCATTCAACTTGATTCTCTCACGGCATTTAACATGGTTCAGTTATAAGGCTGCAAGAGTGTTTGCGAGTGAGTGTGTGTGTATGTGGTATCGACAAACTCAGCCCTTGATCTGTGAAGAGGAGGTGATGGTGTCTTAAGAGTTGGCTGTGTACAAATTGTGTAGATTTAGCCACTGGAAACAATCCTGTAGTGTGTGTGTGTGTGTGTGTGGATGGAGCCACTGAAAGCAATTCCTCAGAATAACCGGTGAGTTGGACTACCTGCTGGCATGAGCTAAGCTATAGATCGATAACAAGTGTGCGTTTGTGTCCGTATATGTTAGAGTGTTTGTCGTATGTTTATTTGTGTGTGTAGGTAGGTACGTGTGGGTGTGCGTGTGCGTACGTGTGTGTTGAGGCATCATACAGTTACTGAACCATTTGCTATATTTGGCTCCCTCAATGCAACATCAGATTTTATGAAAGCAATCCATCTGAATCGGCACAATAAATTCCCATCAGCCGACAATTGCTTAAGTGAATCTAACAAGTGTTTCTAAAATCTTTATAAAATTACATCTGAGCTCGAACAGATTAGATGTTAGAAACAACATTTAGGTCAATAATACAGTTTAGACAACACGTCGGATCAATACGCACACATAAACACACAGCTGTGAGCACATTCACACGCGTATACAGATTCAGTTGCCATGGCGTCCGTATGCTTTTTGCATGTTCCTGTCACCCTGCCGACGAGAGTGTCATGTGCTGAAGGGCATGGTGACCCAAGCAGCCAGCAGCTTTTCCTCAAGGGTGACATGTCCATTACATTCTAACAACAGAGACAGCCAGCGTCCGGGCCTAGTTCAACCTGAGACAGGCACTGACACTTTCTCTGGCACTCATCTCCATACTACCACAGTTGCTGTATCACCAAGAATCATGTTTTCCTTTTTTTCAAAAAAAGATTTCAGGACATGTTTGAATTTCCACAGCATAATTTCAGCAGGTGTCACGGTGCAATATTCATGAAACAACCTTCAACCTATTGGCCTTTACTTTGTGCTGGCTTCTGCAAAGGAGAGCTGCAGGCAAATAAAATGCACAGTCATGTGATAATATAGAATATATCACAAGGTATTATTAGGCTGTGATCGAATAAGACAGATGAGTGAGTGCTGCTCGGGCAGCCAAGCTGCAGTTTGCCAAATAACCAAACGCGCCGGCTCTGGTCCATCTCAGATCTGATAGTCGCTTGATCTAATCATTGCATCTGGCAGCGTGGATGCATTTGTAGCAGTGGAGGAAAAAAGTTGGATGAGAATTCTTAATAGATTTTTGAGTGTACATTTTGTATAATTATGGTAGTTTAAAATTAAAATGTAAAAGAGTGGCAGAACACACTGGGGGAAAAAAAGTATGCATTGACGTATTTTTCACTCAATGTTGATGTTTATGGGTTTTTTTGCTGACAGAAATACTGAAGCTGGTGGAGGTAGGCTAACCACAGACCACAGGTACAGACACACTACGGCTCCACAAACAGTGCAGCTCAATGGTAACACAAACAGCATGGGTTCATAAGGCACATGGCACGCTACATAATTAGCATTGCTACTCATGTATATGATCACAGTTAGCCAACAAAAACCCCGCAAACATAATGATAACAAAATGGAAAGCCCAGTCAAATCAAGTTCAGATTGTCGCTGAAGATGCAGACAGCTCGTGTATTTTAAACAAAAGGACATGATTGATGATTGAACAATGGTAATTATTAATCCCAGAGTCCTGGTGAGTTTATAGCAAGATAAATTTGTAGCTTCAACATCCAAAATGTGCCTGTCATCAGTAATCATTAATAGCGCTGGATTTGTACATGCACTACTGTAAAAAATATTTTTTAATTAGCGTGTCTTACTTCAGTGAGATGCTGTGACATTATTACAGCACTACATAAGATAAACTACCAGAATGAGAAGCCGATTATAATATCTCTAACTTTACCCCCCTGTTAGGTTGTTAGCATTCCGGCGAGCACGTCTCAGTGCAAAAAGAAAAAAAAAATGTTGATATGTCTGGCTGACACTAAACATAATCACTCCCGGAAAACAAGGACGGAGAGTTTTGAAGCCCTTTTTGATGTAGGCAGCAGCTTGGAGTCAGTAATGAGGATGTTGATTTTGTTCTGATTATAGAATTGCTGGTCTGTTTGTTGATATAGCTCAGCTGTGGCCCTCCCTCCCGCTGAGCTACATGGACACCAACTGCCAACATGTGAATTAAAGTTACTTACCATCCAATTAGTCATACCACTCACACTTGGAGCAGAAAATGTTCAGCACAACAAGAGATCAAATCCAGACCTCTAGACTAAGCCATTAGTTACTTATGAGATAGGTTCAGCTTGAGGTATCCTAATAAAAGCAACAGTAATATGCAATCAAATCACTGCTGCGACTAACAATTGTTCATATTTTTCATAGAGTAGAATGAATAAGCTGACGTGTAATTAACTGTAATCAAATATATAGTACAGATATAGATATCCGAGGTACTGTATGATCAAAAAGGCTCCAAAATCTAACCTGATTTAAACTTGGCCAACTTCCTGTTCAGGGGTAGCTTCTCAGGCATGTCCTGACTGATTCCAGAGTAAGCACTATTTTTAGATCGCTCCCTAGAAGTCCTGTTCTGACCATTCATACTGTGCACTCACCACAGGCCATAAACTCGTGCAGAGTGCAAAAATCAACTGCTGTTTCAAACTGACCCGAATTTCAATTAGAGGATCACTGCTGGTAATGACAGCTGGGTCTCGGACTACGACTGAGGAGTTTTCAACAGTTTTTAGTGAAGAGTCGACACTTTCCAAGAGAGCAAATGATGTACAGCACGAGAATGGGAAAAGACTCATCATTCTTTTTTAACATTCACTGGGTGTGCGCTGTGATTGTCCCACTGGTTGAGGAATGTCAGCACTGATTTCAACTGTAACGTCCTATGGTCTCTGAAGGAGAATATTCAGCAGGATGATTTGAACTGTGGCCAGCATGTCATCTCATGCTGGCTTCGAGCGACACAAAACAAACCAAAAAAAAGCCCCAATCAATTTTAAGGGTTGCCATTTTAACACTGGAGAAAATCCTGTGCTTATCACAGAGGAAAAAGTGTGAAAAAGAGGTGTAGGAGGGTATGATCTTGAACGTAAAAGTGGCCAAAATTAAATCAGGTAAACAAATAAATTGGATTGTTATTAAAAAAGTAAGTTTTACACATTTCTTTAACACTTTTTTACTACTTGTTACAGTACTTTTACATTACTCATAGCATGTCCTGAAATAATAGGTTAGCAATATATACTGCACAGACAGACGCACATCCCTTTCCTAACGAAGACACGCACATAAGATCTTTGCGTTGAGCATTGTGACAATTATGTTGAGTATTTGCACAAAGTGGACAGCAAAGTTGAAAGCCAGTCCAAAGAGCACTTCACAGCTGTTGATGTGTGAAGAAATGAAGGCTACAATGCTATACACCTGTTGTTTTCAGCTAGCTTTGTGTTAGCATGCTGTCTTCTTAGATCAGGGGCGGGCAATTCCAGGCCTCGAGGGCCGGTGTCCTGCAGGTTTTAGATCTCACCTTGGGTCACCACACCTGAATCACATGATTAGTTCATTACCAGGCCTCTGGAGAAGTGCAGGACATTTTGAGGAGCTAATTTAGCCATTTAAATCAGCTGTGTTGGTTCAAGGACACATCTAAAACCTGCAGGGGACACCGGCCCTGGAGGCCTGGAGTTGCCCACCCCTGTCTTAGATGCTTGCAATAAGAGGGTGGAGTGTTAGCAGTGAGTAGTTGTTTCTTGCCTGGGTGCAGTTTGGACTTTACAGTCATATTCTTGTTATTTTATGCAAAGAAAACAAAAGTAATGTCCATGTAAGTATTCCTCAAAAGTTATAGACCGCTTTCCCATTTTGCTTGTTTAGCTTTTTCACTTCACCCATCATGCAGACAATCTAAAATCTATGTAACGCAAGTAACCACATAGTTTTGTTTGCTTAGTAACTGTAATGTCATTACTGAATTTAGTTTAGTATTGGGTGACATGAATGCACTGCAAAAAAAATGTACATATTTATAGATACATATATATTTATCTAAAGTCACGCACACTGACAAATTTAAAATATCACCCATATCCTCATTCCATTAACAATCTACAAACTCAAAGGATGCAAACACCATCTCCAGTCTCTCATACACTGTGAATTTCAAGATGCACTTAAAAAGCAGCAGAAACAACTCATACACCCTCAAACCCTCTTAGTAAAAATGCTAAAATCTGAGCACTCCCATTATACATAATTTAGGGGAATCTATATTCATAGAAGTGCGGGGCGTGTTGTGCTCAATGGGGTAAAACGCCCCTGTGTGGCTAATGGAATGGCCTGAGTTGCGTGATTGAGTGAAATGTGCTGGAAAGATTGGGAGGAATTTTAGTGCAGATAAATAAAGAGGAGATTCTGCTTTTTACTGGTCGTCAGCATTAATGCAGCATCTCCCCAGGTGATCAACACATTCAAATGGAGAGACGGAGCAATGGAGAGAGGAAGTGATGGGGGAGACAAAGACAGGAAGAGGGCGAGAGGCACGGAGGAAACGAAAGAGAGAGAGAGAGAGTGAGCGAGTGAGAGGATACTTTAAGAAATAGCCTGCCTCAACCCTACTCCACATGCACAAGGGCCATAGTATAGCATCTCATATATCATCATAATGTTACCACTGGAAGGTTCAAAGGAAGCTAAAAAAGGGAGCGGAAAAAAAATCTTCACAAATTCAAAGTCAAAATAACCAAGGGACATTATGAAGCTTCTACAGTAGATGACTTGAGAAGGCCAGACTTGTCACGTGCATTTTTCTCCTTTCTTTCTCTTCTGAGCTTCCATAATTTTACGACAAATGTGAGCGGGCAGCCCTTTCTTTTCACCTCCCACTCTCCACATCCATTACCTTTGGAGAGATGCAAAGTGAACATTTCAATTGGATTGCAATGGCCAGTTAGCGCTGCTTTGATCCCCACTCTGCTCTTTGAGGGCTCCATTGTTCCTGATTTGCTGGCTTGATTTGCCTGCCTGTGGATAATGGCCAAGGAACCACAGTCTGGCCTTCTCCCATCATCCCATTTATCCTTATCATCAGTCTGAAGCTCAAAACATATATAATATTGTGTGATATATCCTTATGGCTTGCAGTTCTTCATTCTCTGCCTTATATTGTAAGGAGTATATATAGGTTCTGTCATATAAAGTATACGTCAGTCTGTAGTATAGCACCGACTTAGACATATAGGTGTTAATTCCCCAGATATCCCGCACTGGTGCCTAACTAGCTGGTTGGCAACAGAAACAAGCATCAGATACACCTTTGTTGCAGCTTGCGCTCAAACACAGACACTAAAAATTGGTACAGATGTGACTTGAAGTGTCTTTTAGACTGTCCAGCAGCACCTTTGAGAGTAAAGCAGGATAATATGCATATCACCTGAAAGCTCCTCAGATTTGTTTTAAATACAAGCCATCTATTTAACACTGCATGGTCTCTCGTAGTGAGGTCAAGCATGCACTTTGACATCAAAAAGCCTCTTTTATTTTGTCAATGAAAGAGCTTCATTTTATCCTTCATGATCAAAGCTACAGGGGCTTTTTCTATAATGCACTGAGCGAAAATTGGCCTTTCACAAGCGTTGAGGGTGCATACTTGGTTATTTTACATGGATATAGGTAAATGTTACAAGCTACAGAGTCTTTGTCATTGCTTTAATCTCTTGTTTACTAGTTGGTTGTATATTTTTAATATACTGTATACCTGTGATTTTGATAGTTTTCTCATACTATTAAAAATATTAAACTAGGTTTTTTTTGTATTTCCTTAGTAATCGCAGTATAAAACTGCATCGGAGCAACATTCCTCTTGCAGTTGAAAATTCTCTTGCAGTTGCAAGTATGCATCAAGTATCCCAGTAGATTTGTCCCGAAGGTGGTCATTGACTAGCTTCACTCTCATTTACACATTTGATTGTCTGGCTGAGACTTTAAAACAGCAATTGCCGGGGCCTCGCCTCTCTCTGGCTCTCCCGCGCCCCACCTTAAGATAACTTTACCACAGCGCGTGTAAAGAGAGAATGCAGAGAGCATTTGCTCAAGTGTCTGGTCTCCTCCCAGATACAAATGAACAATTTGTTTTCCATTTCTTTCCAAACCTTCATCTCAGCCTTTCTGCTTTGAAGTAGGGAGTGGGAAGGGAGGAGAAGGGTGGGAAAGGGGGGCTACAGATTGTACGATACTGTGTTTGTCTTCAAAGAGTCCGGGCTTGCTTACAAATGCACTAGCAAGTACAACACCTTCAAGGTGAAATTGATAAATCTGGTGGTAAGCTCTTTCATGGCAATAATAAGCAGAATTTGTAGAAAGGGTGCATGGATTTTTTTAGATGCAAATGTTGTCAAACACCAGCAGGCGAAAACTAAATTGAACTGTGCCAAGTAGATAAGAATATATTGAAAAAGCACAGAGGTATATAATTACATTCATGAACAATATCCACCTGAGTCTGGCACAGCTTAATCAGGGCTGATATAGTGTTTTATACTTTCTGTACTCAAACCATCCACTGTTCGCCCTTTGATCATTGCTAAAGTTGGCCTTCTTCAGTGAATTTCACATTTCGGAAATATCCACGTTTTCCCTTTACATATCAAACACACGATCTTATTGTAGTCATTCAGACGGAAACTTTCTAGAGGCAAAGACTGCACACAAACAAACAAGCCATGAGGGGGGAAAAGGAAAGACAAAGAGAAAAGGGAGGAAACTCATCAGTTGTCCATCTGGCAGATGACATCCTTTGTACCCCCTCTGTCATTTCTTTCTCATCTGCTAGGATGGACAGAATCTCCTCTCTCTCGCTCTCTGGGATGACTGCTTCACTGAAGTCCCTGGAGACACCTTTTTCCCTCTGTCTCTCGCTTCTCTTCTCTCGCGCTCTTCCTCTCAGTGGCTGCTATTTTCCCGAAACTTTATGAATTAGTTACAACCCTTTTTTCCTTCCTCACCTCTTCTCTTACTTTTTTCATCTCGAGCTGGACGCGAATTCAACACCTGCCTCGAGACCGACCGTCCGTCTCTGTGTCCATCTGTCTGTCTACCTCTCTCCCCGCCCTCCCTCTTTTTCTCAATTCCTGTCTGGGCCAAAAGCTCCTTGGAAAAAAAAAATACAAGAAGAAATTGAAAAAACTATATATATAGCTATTTTCAAGAAAAAAAAAGTTAGTGTTCTCGCATTCATAAATGAAAGGCAGCTGTAGATCGAATGGCCTCACAACTTCCTGCTGTCTGCACCCCCCTCTTTCCTTCTACTCCCTCTAAGATTGGGCAGACACAGGGGGTGGTGGTGGTGTGTGTGTCCATGTCTCTGTGTGTATTTGTGTGTCCAACTCCTTTGTGACCGCTTTCCTGAACCCGAACCCTCCCTGCACAGAGGGAAATGGCGGACTGTGGCAACGACAGGGCAGTTTTACAGTGCACCGGGCTGAATGTTAAACTTATATTTAATGTATGACATTTCACACAAATCATCCGGCCACAGACATGACCCTGGGGTATTCCGCAGATTGCTTTTTCAGTGCCTCAGCAACTGTGGAATTATTCGTCCCAGAGAGAGAGAGAGAGGGAGAGAGGAGGGGAAAAAAAGCCTTTGAGTTTGGCGAAATGATCGCCCTCTCACTGCTCTGGCCATCCCAGACTGGAAGCTCTCGCTCTCTCTCTTTTCTCTGTGATATCATGATCGCAGGGCCGTGCCAAATTGAAAACATCTTGGCAGTCTGGAGGCTGTATGAAATAACCATATATTATGTGTAGTATAACACCCGATTGGATAGCAAAACAATTATGCTGTTTTGCAGTCTCAAAAGACTCCTTGTGCCCTTCTAAACCCTCAACTGCCTTCATTTCTATGTAAGAAATCTTCAGAGGGGAGTATGAAAATTATCTCAGATTTGTAAATTGGAGTTGGATTTTAACCCCATACCCCCTCCCAGAATCTCGTGTGATATGAATAAGTCTACAACAGTGGTATGTACATACCCCAGCACGGCCATCTGTACGGATTAAGAAAAATGCTGTAAATATCTTGCATTCAATTCCTCTCCGTGGGGCGTTTCTCTTTTTTTTTTTTTTGGCGTAGACACGGCATGGAAATAGGAGAAACAACAATAAGAGTTCATGAATACACAGTGAGGAGGGCCTTTACATCTCTAAAACACTGCAGTGCTGAAAATAAACACAGGGCTGCCTTTTTGTGCCGCTATGGCAAGCTTTTCAAATTGCAGAAAACCACCCAGAGAAAATTCAACACTTTCTTGCTTTCTTGTTAGCTCAGCCTTGCAAAACAATGTATTTTTTTCCAGCGGATTCTACAGCTGGGTCATCCATTTTATCTGAGGGGACATTTTTCAGCATTTAGTTTTAGATGTGAGAGGTGCACTGTCCACTATATCAGTGTCAATCCAGGTTTGTTTTCTTTTTTTTTCAAGGTTAGATGGTGGCTGTGGAGTTACAGTGAAGAGCATTAGGGCGTAGCTACCTGTCACACTCAACATAGTGCCAGATGCATGGCTGCAAACACAGGAGACTCATTATGAAAATGTATTAATAGACGAATTCAGACGCCCAGACCCTGTAAAACTGGGGTTTAGTGGCCCTTTATGCTTACATTCAAACCTAAAGCAGTGTGTAAACAACTCAGATAAGGATTTGTCCACATCATTTTCACTTTGTACAGCTAAGATCATCACCAGTGTAAAGACTACAGAAAGATAAAAGGAACAGGCTCTGCTCTCCGTGCACTCATTCTAAACTGCACACAAGCGCTTGAACATTAACAGTCAGACCCCAAAAAATGTTTAGAAGCAGCTACGCTCAGCTATATTAGTCCTTTGTGCCTTCAAGCTTAGATTTAGTGTATAAATATATTATTCGAGTGTGTGCTTGCATGTGTGCTACACACACTACTTATGATAAACAACTGAGATAAGAGGATTTGAAATTTTGTATTGTGTCTAATTATGAAGGATCATTTGATACAGCTAATAACGTCAGCATTGTAAACATGACAGAAAGATAAAAAAGAATATCATAGGCTGTGTTAAGTCCCCCTGCACCACACACACACACATACACATACACATACACAAATACTGTAAGTCAGAACCACAGTCAACAGCATAATTATCAGTTTCCCCACAGGGCGTTAGGAAACCTGTTCCTAATTGGAACCCAGTTGGGACTTTACATGGATTAAAATACATGAGGCTTCTGCAACAGGGAAACACAAACACAATCGTGCATACACACAAACATAAAAACACAGCAGCCAGATGAGTTGGCAACGTTTCCCCAAATTTTTATTTACGCTAAGTCTGGCATGATCCCCATTGTCTCGCTACACACGGGTCGAGCGCAACAACACGAGTCTCCAAAGCACAATTACGCCACTATTTTCCCCCTGTTTTGTATTCTGTTTTTCTTTATTTTTGTTCCATTTCCCTGACTTAAGCTGTTGTCTAATGGACAGCATCGTGACAGAAAGGAGTTTGGTATCAGATTGAAGCCGGTTGCCCTTTTTGCCAATTTGCGAGCAGCCTCCTCTGTACTTGTAAGATGGCCAATTAGCTGACCGTCTGACAGAGGCTCTCTGACTGTGGCTATTAAAACACACACGTAGGTGCACACACACACACGCATGCAGAGAAATCGCGCACACACATACGAACACATGTGCACACGTATGCGCACACATGCAGTGCAGCGCTGCCTCTGACTGTCCATCTCTATCTGCTTCTTTTTTTTTTTTTCGAGAAGCGTGCCTAGACCTCACCTCTCACCTTCTACTCACAATTAGGCAGACACACACTCATGTGCACACACACATGCCCCTTCATTTTCCTTGCCAAAAGACACTATGCTCCTTGACCTCTTTCAATCCCCTTCCTCCTCCACCAGTTCTCCTTCCAAGCTCTTCTTCTTCTTTACCTCCTCCCAAACATATACTTCTCCATCCTCTCCCCTTTCGCTCCATTTAATTGTCCACTTCTGTAACTCCCACCTTTTTTTTTCCTCTTCGTCTTTTCCTCCTCCTCATTCATTTTCTCCTCTCTTCGTCCTCTCCTATCATCTTCATCCACAAACTACCATCTCTGCCCGAACCCATTTGTCTGACTCCTTTCATCTTCTCCTGCAGCTTCTAACTTAAACCAATCTTTACAACATGCTTTTTGGAATTTTAGTCTCTCTTACATTTTCTCTTTTTTCAAGAGGACTGTACTGTTTTGAAAGCACTAGTTGTTTTGTTTTGTTTAGGAGTATTTGCTTAGTTTATAGAGAGAAAAAAGGCTGTCCATATTCTTAAGTTAAGTTATGACTTTTTGTCTTTGTTGTTATGAGTCACTAAATTATCATGTTCCACAAACTACCATTCACATATTTTGGAACAGCCTTCCTCAGCTATCAGGTAAATCTGTGATTTGTTTCAAATGACGGCTGAAAACATAGTTTTATAGGTCAGATTCACCTTAAAATTTCCCCCTTTATTTTGGGCCACAGTTTACATCTATTTGCATGGATGCAAGTGTGTATGCTGGAATTAATGCGTAACCCTGTGGTTGATTATGGGTCTGTGTAACAGAACATCAAACTTTATAAATCTGTGTTTTTGAAAAGTGCTTTACAAATAACAGTGTTATTATTATCATTCTATAAGGGCATCCATGTGGAATTAAATGCATAGATAATATAACACAATGCAAAAATGCGCAAAGACATTTGACCATAATGTCTTATCCTAGCACACACATGTTGGGGACTAGCTTTATAACCACTATGCAGTTTTATTATAGCAATAACAGCATCCTGTGAAGAAAAGGCTTAATGAAGCAGCATATTTCTGAAACCTGATAAGCTAGCCTATATAGACTCACAACCCAAACACACATAAACCCTGGGGACCTTTCCCTGGAATCTCAACCTTTATACACCCCAAGCCCGAGCCATCCCCCCTCCCTCCTACTTGTCTTTGTTGTCCATCAGAGTGGTTTGTTTCAAGTCTCAGCTTCAGTCCCATCACCCCTCTCCCTCCACGGTCAAGTTCAAGGATCCCCCTAGAAACACAGAGGGTGGTGGCGGAGGGGGGTCGGCGGACGAGGTCAGCAGTTCCCTGGGACTATAAATGCTGAAGGTACGGACACCTGCAGGCATACCCGTGTACATGTAAGCGTGGACATGCGGACACTCTCACTCTCATTCACCACAGGAAAAGATGTGTGTATGCATACACGTGTACATATAATTGTAGATAGACAGACACACACACACACACACAAAATGAATGATTCTGCTGCTTTACAGGAGGATGCGTTTTGTCCCACTAAAATAAAAAAAGAGAAAAATAAATAAAACATACTGACACCTACACGCTCATCCTTATGCACCTGCTACCTCAAGGTCTGTTGACTGCAGTCAAAATGGTGGACACAATAACACTGGGCTTAGCTTTGATTCCTAATATGGAGGAAACAATTCTATTTTTTTCCTCCCTGTGACGGTACTGACACTGCGAGATAAAATTCAAGCTTCCTCTCTCGCTGTCTCCCTCCCTCTCTCTCTGACTCGCGCACCCACACACAGACATACACATATACCACGCCCATTGCCTATTTCTCATTTTTTATATGTTAGGACATTACTCTGTATGTGTGTGTCTGTGTGTGTATGCGTATATATATCAGCTTCAATAGAAACACTGGGAGAGGAGGTTAAAAAACACAACTCCTTTCCTGAAAACAGGAACGCAATGAAATGTTATCGCACTAAATTTGACACGTTTAATCACTTTTTTAATTTGAGCACACGCCGGATCGACATAACTTCCTGCTGCAACTCCTTTTCAAATCCTTAATGCTAATACCTTGGACTAATATTTATTGCTAATTTATATGAGTCTCTCTCTCTTAGAATAATACCAACAAAAAATAAACTTTAGTTCTGCTCCGATAAGATTTATTTGCATTGGAAATGCAATCTGCATGCCTATCTGCAATTATTTCTAATTAATTTAATCTAATTCTTAGGAGACTATTTCAGTCCCAGAATTAACACAAAAGAACTTCCTGCCTCAGTTCTCCCACCAAAGATAATTATAAAAGTTAAGAGGGTTTGCTAATTTAAAAATGCTATCTGCATGACATCAAATGTACATCTTTGATCTCACTCTGTCCCTGATGGTTAAATGCCTTTAATTATATTCCAGAAAAATTAACTTTCTCTGAATAATTAACAGTGAATCTTCTTCTTTTTTTGTTTTGTATGTAGAGTGTGTTGCATACTTCTTTGCTTAATTAATTTTTAGCAACAAACAAACTCTAGACCACTGCTGAAATGTGTGAAAAATCCATCCGCTGCATATCAAAACGAGCACTCGGTTGCGTGAAGAGCGCAACAGCGTTGCCATTCTGCACACATGTGACCTGCACTTGGACCAGTTTCCTTAAAATCTCTGCATAACGTCAACCGTAATCCTTATACATTGTGAAAATTGCACAAAGCTCACATATGACCCACATGTGTTCTTGACGGTGAGGGGGACCCTTGTACATATCTCATTATATTCCCCTATAGCATATCAGCATTTCCCTGGGTGAATGTGTATACATACAGAAGAGAAAAAAGAGTCAGATGATTTATATTATCTTTATCACCCTGCCACAGGAGTCGACTTGCTTCCCCTTTCTCCACCTCCCCATTATGTAAAACTGTGGATTAGGTAGGTATGTGCATGAATCGTGAAGTCAGAAGTGTGTGTTTGTATGCATGCATGTGTGTGTTTGTGACTTTGTAGCATGTGTTTGAGAGAAAAGGGTATACATATATATATATATATATATATATATATATATATATATATACACACATCTATGCATGCATGTATGCATCCATGCAGAGACCCCCTCCATCTGTCTCTCTCTCTGCCTCACCCTCTCTCTCCATCTATCATGCATCCATAGGTCTATCAGCTTCAGGAATGAGGTAGGGGGGAGAGAGAGAGAGAGAGAGAGAGAGAGAGAGGAAGGGGCGAAGGGTACACGGGGGAAAGAGAAATAAATTTAGCCCCCCTACTTTAAAAATGCACATACATTTCCATACATTGAAAAGGCAGTGAGGTGCACACACCCTTGCAGCTGTATCCCCAATATGCTCCCCCCCCCCATACGAACATGCGGGCACACACACACACACACATCCCAAAAGATGAATGCGTGTGTCCCTTTGCAGGGGGTGCAGGTGAAAATCTACCCCTTGCCATATTTATCTTCATAAGAGCAGAAGGTGCATGCGTGTTTGTCTGTATACATACTGGTTGTGTGTGCCCGGACTCTGTGCATGTGTGTTTGCTTTTTTGTGTGTCCGTGTGTACATAAGTTCATTTACCTCAGCAGAAGAAAAAAGACCCTTGCTGCTCTCTTGCTGTATAAAAAAGATGGAAAACAACAACAACGACAACAAAAGGCTCGGCAACATAGATTTCGCTTGATTCCTCAATGTAATGCACATCAAAATATTGCAGCATGTACTGCGGGTCTCAAATAAGCAATTCAAGTCAATCGAATGTCTCAGGAGTTTGCAAGTTGCTGCTTCGTCACGCTAAATCCACAATTCCCAGACTCCTTCCTTTTTTCATTTCCATACCAAAATGTATTTGTTGATGCATAGATTCCAAATAGACTATTTGCCATCTGTCATGTAGCAAGGCTTTCAGATACCAAAACAACAACCACGACCTTTCCCTAAAATGCAGCCGAAACACCCACCCCTTGTAGATAATGACGGCCTGTCGCGCGAGAGAAGAGAGAAACATGAGTGTGGTATTATTAAGTGAGACTAGTTTGTTCGAGAGAAGTGTTTTTGGCTTTTAAAAAGTTCCATTTTGCACTCCCCAGGCACCGCATATGGGGTACCCCTGGGAGGCATATGTGTGCGCGTGTGTGCGTATATGTGTGTGTACAGGGATGTAGTATGTGTGTGGACTCTAAAATATTCTGACTGCGCTGTCTAGCGGCTCACAGAGCAGAGAGATGTGTCCTGTCTCCTGCATTCAAATGCGAGTGGGTTTTGGAGAGCAAAAGTAAACAGATATGCTTGCTTGAACACACACATGAAGACGCTTGTATATGCACACCTGCTGTCTGGACATGTATGCATGCATGTACGCACAACCACACACACGTATGGCATTAATGTGAGCGCAGAACATGTGAACACAAGACGCGAGTGTCTCCTCATCTGTCGCCCGTCCGTATTTCAACACATATCCCCATCAATCTCATCGCCGGAAAGGCCTGCGCGTCTGCTCCACGCTGACAAACACACCGGTGTCATTCAGCCAATAAATATTTTTTAAAAAAAGGTGTCACGCAGGACCGTCATCGACAAGCTGGTCGTCATGGACGTGCCCTTTCACGGCCCGTGAAGCTACTGTTTTATGTGGCAATATAAACTTCTGCAGGTCTACTTTCTCAATTCACTCTTTAAGCTCTTTAATTCTTTTCCATTTCACACTTGCAGTATATGGGGCTGTAATATAAGACAACCCAGGACAATGAGCTGTCCAGTTGCTGAGGGGGGTTAGCTGACAGCGTGTTACAAAGGTGGAGGTGGGAGGGATAGCGAGAGGTCGAGTGAAGGGTAGTATGGGACCCTTCAAACAAGATATGACCCTTTAAAAGCCTCGAATGTGGTGACTAGTATCCTCCTCGCTACCACATTTCCTCCTGCTCTTCCCTCTTTCTGCCCCTCCTCGCTCTCACTTTTGTCCCTCCTCTCTTTCCTCACTTAATCCATTCACACACAGATGTGTTGTCTGTCATGACCATGATGATAAATTAGCGCGGGTGCTGCTGGTGAAATAGGAGCTGGTGTCTGAATGTCGAGGGCAATCCGGTGGACAATGCCAGGGATGAACCACGGATAGTTCAGCTGTGATTCGGTCTGGAGAAACACTTCGGATGGGACCGCGTTAGGGTCGTATTCGCTTCCAGTACAGCTGCGGCGCCACCGGACGGTGCTTTATCCGACAGATTGTCAGATTATTTAAACGTTCTTCAGAAACGCAGGTTTTATTTCTTCTTTTATGTCATTTTTTTGTGAGAAATATTTCAGTTATTTGAAATAAAGAAATACCACCAGCACACACTTTTAAAGTGAATACCAAAGAGAAAAAAATGTTACCAAAAATTAAAAAAAAGAAACTTTATTGGTGTCATTTTTTGTCAGATAGTGGGAGAATGTTTGAGATGCCTCTGAGTTTATCCCCGTGCCGTGCCAGCAAGTCCAATCACAGTCTTTGGTTACAACAATACCTGGAGCGCTGTAAAAATTGGTTCTCTGTGCATGTGTGTGTGTGTGCACTGGTGGGGGCAGAGGGGGCTGCCTGCCTGTGTAGGTGTGTTTATTTATTTATTTATTTTATTTTTTTCTGGGGGGGGGGGGGAGTGTAATTCTTTTACCTGCAGGCTTTGGTTTCTGTGTGCCTGTTTGTGTCTATGCTTGCATTTGTGTGTGTACGGACATGTGTTTCTCATGAAGGCCCATGCCGGGCAAATTAATTCTCAGAAGTTGCGTGGCGGGGGCTCTCCTTCCCTTTGAAATGGGGCATACTGCTCCCTGTAATCAATAAGTCAAGCCATCTCGGCCGCATGTTGCAACCCCCCCCGGCACACAGATGAAGAAGCCCAATTTACTCATCATAAATTCTGATTCCCACAATAAATATGAGAGAAGGTCCCACGGTATTAGAATATCTGGAATCTCAGGGGCGTTTGAAATGCCGACTGGCCCTCGCCTCAGACTGGAGTTGCTTTGTTGGTTAGAATATGTGTTTTGTGTTGAATAATAATGACGTGGTGTCAGGAATATTTATTTTAGATCTGAGAAAGAAAAATTCCAAAATTAATTGTATTAATGAAGGTGTTTGTGTTTTCATGCCGACATTTACACAAAGTAAAGCATCGGATCCTGTTCCTGTGCACAGACATTTTTTGTCTACCTTTTGAAAAAAAAAGAAAAAGAAAATCCCTGTTTTTGTTTTGTCTTTTAAAAAAAAAATCTGACCATTTTCTAATGAACCCCGACAGGCACCTCCAGACAAGAGGTGACGTGTGCAGGCACAGGCATGTGACGTTGGGGACATGCTAATCTAACGGACAAGTGCTGTCTCGCCTGTTTAAAGGCCCCTCTGCTCAGTAGGTCCAGGCACATGACAGTGACCTGGGGAGGGGAAAGTGTAGCGAAATTGTGACACACCTACAGAGGGCAGGATAGGGGCTGCTGAATCGGCTCCTTGAACACGGGTTAGTTTAAAAGGGAACGAAGAAGAAAAGAACAGAACTGCACAGCTGTAATATCTGTTTATTTTCAATCTCTGGCCATCTCTGCATGCAAAGCATCTTGTACACATATGAGTGTTGGCAAGTGTCACAGTATTTGTATGCACCCTGCAAAATTGATTTAATGCAACATGGCATCCCCAACACCAGTGGCGCTCTATCTATCTTCTTTTTGGCAAGGACTTCCTGCTCTTCCGAGCAGTTCCGTCGATACATGACATTTATGAGGCTCCCATGAGCCCCGGCACATGTTGCCCAGACAACTGAGACAGCTTCAGCGCCATGACAACAAAAACTAAATACTGTCGAGGCCAAATGTGAGCGGCCCACAGCCAACGTCATGGTTGAGATTGTCCAGGAGTGAACAAAGCAAATTTTTAAACAAAAGCTTGTTTCAGCTGATAAGAAGAAAAAACACATGACACGAGATGATAAGAAGAGAGGACGGGAGTAGGACTTCAAGAGGAGACTAAATTTAGCAAGGGAAACTAGAGGAGAAAGCAGTTCTCGGTGCTAGTCAATACAACTGTCTTCATTTGTAAGGCAGTGTTAAGAGCACTAATTCCTGACCTGTTAGTTACATCTGAGAAGAGAGAGCTTTGCCGGTTGCTAATCCATAAGTCTGCTGCTAAGTGGTTCATCAACGCGTGCCTGAGATCGAATGTCACCAATTAAGACGCCTAAATGCCTGGCTAATTGTGCTCAAAGTGTAGCACTCTGTCTCTCACACGATCACACATTATTAGTGACAGCACGCACGCATGTCCACGCACACATACACAGACAGAGAAACACAACTTGCTAATCAGCTGTGAGCCTTGAAAACATGAAAGCAGTTGTAAGTGTAGGAGAGAACGCACAGTTTGATTGGCAAAACAATTTACCCTTATGGTCACATCATTAGCAATTAAGATCAAACACATTTAAGCTTTACCGGCCAATAAACCCGGTGGAAGACTTGATGGTGCCGAACTTAAAGATATCAGATAAGGCAGCTTTAAATAGCTGTCTGAACGGTAAAATGCAGGCAAGCTGAAACAAGACGATGTAAATTCAATTTGCACACAATTAAATCTATTTTAAATTCAATGTATGTGATTAAAAACTGAATTTAAAAACAGAACTCCATGCTAGTTAAATGAAATTCAAATAACGAAACAGAAAGTTGTTTTCTAAAGGAAATATTGCAACATTAGGTCTTACATTGATTTTTTCCTTTTCTTTTTTAAATTTAAAAAACAAAAGCACATTCTCCCCCCCAAAAAACAAGAGATTCTGTCAATACTGATCAGTAGCGAGGGGACCATTTCTTCTGTGCACCATTTCCTCTACACCGCATATAACACTTACAGTGTGCGTTTGGAGGAGGAGGGATCTTTTGAAGAATGAGAACAGATAACATCTGCTCCCGGCCTCTCCCTGCCTTGCCCACAGGTCTGAGGAGCAGAGCGAATTGTGTCTGAAAGGGGATGATACCCATCGGAATGTTAATGGTGCTGAATATTTCAGAGGTGGGATCATCACATGGCAGAAGGAGGACGGGCGGGTTTCCCGAAAGCATTTAGTGGTCGAAGTTCTTCTCTGTTATTGTAAACCCAGAGTCAAAGATGATTTCAATGCACAGCTAACAAGGCCCAGTTGCTGTCGGGGAGGTTTGAGATGGTTGTCTCTCCCTCGCTCGAACACACTGAAAAAGTTGGATTGTTGCAGTTACAAATTGTTTTGAATATCATTATTATCACCATGCTATCATTATTCTTTTTCAACCATTTCATTTAAATAAATGTAACTAAACAAAACAGATGCTCATTAAACCTCAAGATGTGCAGCTCTTTGTAAAAAAAGAAGCCTCAGCCTGAAGTCTATTTTAAAGCAATAAACACAAGTAACTTCTGCTCCTTATGTCTTTTACAGTATTTATCATGATGAAATATTAAATCGCTATTGCACATATGGTAAATCCAACTAGCATAGTTATATGACATAAGTGGTTCTTAAGGTTTTTTTCATTCTTTTTTTTTTAGGAGGGAAAGAAAAATCTTGGGAGCCATAAAAAAAACAAGGGGATTGCCCAAACAGCCCGTATAAGCATCTGGTAACCACTACAGTGCCTTTATTTCAGCCAAAATGACTGGTTGTGTTAGCCTTGAGAAAGTGAGAGGGAAAGACAGCGGATAGACTGAGAGGAGGTTCTTTTTTGGCCAAAGTGAAATTGAAGTTTTTGGGAAGGGGGGGAGAGATAGGAAAAGAAGGAAGAGAAAAAAGGTCTAAAATTAAGAGAATTATTGCATGCTCCCAGATGTGTGCAAGCAGGATGACCTGGGAAAGTCAAAGTTGTCCCCCATCAATCATTGCCATATGCTTCTAGAGAAATGGATCCTGCAGGACACTTCATATTCCTCTTTCTGATTAGTTCATTTGAGAGATGCAGAAGGTAGGGTGGGGGGGTGGCTGGTGGCGCTCTGAAAATGGACGGCCCCGGTGTAACCCAAGAACAGAGCGGGTTCAATGTCAAAATTAAGGCTCGCTATTTAAGACTTTAGGGATCTTTTTTTTTTCTTTTTCTCACTCACTCACCCGCCTCCATCGTACTCCTGTGCTCCATCTTTTCTTTTCAGAGGTTGGTGTCAGGGTGCGATAGAGTGAAGGCAATGTGTTCTTAACTCTGATCAAAGCAGGGAGAGAGGAAAGCTTTTCTAATGACTGGCATTCACTCTCCTTTCTTAATCCATCTCTCCTGTCTCCCATCCCTCCGCTCTCTCTTTCACTACCTCTTTCTCTCTCAGGGCATTGGTAATTATCGGTGAGGTCTTAGTGACTGCAAATGAAATTACCATTTAAGAGAGAGGGAGAAAGAGACATCCCCTTTGCCATAGGAGAGGGCTTAAGTGAGGCAGCTAGGGTTTCAGCTATTGATTTTTAAACTGCTACATCAGAGAGTGTAATGCTTTCATAATTTCAAATAAACTGTCTGGTTACGAAGTACTAATGAGAGAAAGAGTGAGAGTAGACCAAAAGAAGTAAGAGAACGATGGGGGTTGAATTTTAAGTGTCGATGTGCATACGGGGAAGTTCGACGAATGTACCGGTCAGACGAAACGATCAATGTGTCAATACTCTGATAGTTTTCGTTTGTTTGTTTTCAAGAAAACATCGGCGAATGCTAAATATTTTATGTCGTAATTAATGTTAATACAAACCCCGCTGCTAATATGATATGATTTTGCATGAATTTGTGCCCGCAGGTAATATATAGAGATATATAAATGTAGAATACGCCGTGATTTCACTTCACAAACACTGCCGCTCAGCTGGAAAAGATATATTCCTGCAAAAGTATCAGTTTTCTAGCTGCCTTTTAAAAATACGAGCATGCCAGGCAGTCAGTCTTTCTTGCAGACGTAGGTCACATATTCTTAAGAAATTTCAAATGTGTGATATATAAAATAATAATCTTGTCCAAAAAGTTATTTAAGTAATGACAGTATTTTTTCCCCCCTACTGATAGAAAAGGAAAAGATAATAAAGATGAGAGATTGCGAAAGGAAGATGGATTTCTGGATGACACTGCATAAACCCAAATCTCTGTCTCCCTCTCTCTCTCTTTCTCTCTCTGTTTTCCTCCCCCTCTCTCTCTCTCACCACAGACCGCAGGCCGTTGGAGGCAGCTTAGAAATCTCTTACATCTGGAACAGCCATAATTCGTGGGATTTGGCCTGACAGCCATGACAGGCACTGGGGCGGCCAGCAACAACTGTCTCCTGTGTTAGCAGCAGTCTGTACGTTAGCTCCGTGAGAGAGAGGGAGAAAAAGAGACAGAGAAGGAGAGACAAAGAGTGTCAATATGCAGAAGCCGTGTGTATACATTCAAACTTCCACTTTATCCCGGGAGCTCATGGAGATTAAACTCACCTCAACAATGTTTGCACTTTTTTTTTTTTTTCCAAGTTTGGGACAATGTAAAATGTAATCACGGCACATTTACAGTACAGTTGTAGAAAGTAAATTCGTAAGTTTATTCAAACAATTTACTTTTTGGTTTTATACCTTAAATCCTGCTTTATGCTCCTAATTCATTATGGTAATTGTTTAATTCAGTCCACTACAAATATTTCACGTCACACTAATTAATATTTTCAAAATTTATGATAAAAATAAATACATTGGTAAGTGGTTTGGTATGTACAAAGATTTTGTATATTTTTAAATGTTTAATTCTATATTAAATAAATTGTCTAACTACATTTAAATGAATTCTACAGCAACTGATCAGTAATTTTAATGTAATAATATACCTATGATATATTTACATATCACAAGATTAAATGGAAAAAATTATTTTTTACAGTTTTTTAACATCTTTAATATAAAAACAGGAATAATATTTTTTTTTACCTGAAGCAAATTGAAATGAGTGTTTTATTATTTTTACATATTTGGCATTGAAACTTTTACTTAAACAGATATTTTTCTATCTAGAATCCCAGGAAGTACAGTATTATCAAATTGACAGAAATATAATAAAAATGAAGATATTTCAGTCTAAGTAAAGCGCAGTAATTTTTGTTAAACGTGTATCATATTTTACATACTGTACATATAACTACATGAGTGTGTTTCTGTACTTTCCCCCCATAAAAGCACATGCAGGACATATAAATTGACTTGCAGCAGAAAAAGCAGCAGCGTCCATGTGTTTCATGGCATGCCAGAGGCTCCATGTGTATGCCCTAAATATTACACACAGACAGTAGCTATCACTTCCAAGCCTGAAATCCCACATTCCACATTCCTGATTCCAACGGCTCGCCTGCTAAGCTGGGCACCACATGAAGAGCCATTGTTAGAGCGAGAGGGGTCATGTATCTCTCTCGCTCTCTGTCTGTCTGTCTGTCTCGAGCTTTCTCTCTCTGCCCTCCTTCTCTTGCTCGCTTTGTCTCTCCGCCCATATATCTCTCACTGTCACAGTCTCCATCTGTGACTCTCTTGCTCCGTCTATCTTTCTATTTCTACCTCTGCCGGTTTATCTTTATCTCCCTTACTTATTCCTCCTCTCCTCCGCCGTGCTTTGTCGCCCACTCTCCCACTCAGTTTTTCCGTCGTCTTGCATGTGTTTGTTTATTTCTTTCTATACCTCGCTCAGCCTCCTGTCTCCTCCTGATGCTGTTTGTCTGTGGCTCTCCTTCGGTCTACAAGACTCTTACTTTGCTTTCTGCCTTTTCTCCCCCCCTTTGTCTCTCTCCATCTGTATCCCGTTGTCTGACTCTCCATCTCCCCTCTCCCTCTGTGTCTCTCCAGATATTCATGTAGAGATTTTCTCACATGTTAGATATAGATTTATGACCCCAGTCAGATCCCCGTGGCCACTAAATTTGATACCATCCACTAAGCCACATTGTTTTTTTGTGTGTTTGGGCTTGTCTGTTGTGTGTAACTGTCGGTAAGTATGTATGTTCGTGTCTGTGGGTGTGTGTCCATGCATTACAAGGTGGAGGCGGGTGACTTTTAAAGGGTTAGCTTGGGTACGGTGGGCGCAGAGGAGGAATTTACAGTTTATTGAAGCACAGCAGTCAGGTGTGTGTGTGTGTGTGTGTGTGTGTGTGTGTGTGTGTGTGTGTGTGTGTGTGTGTGTGTGTGTGTGCACGCACATGTCCATGTGTGTGAAATAGAAAAAGAGAGAGGGAGAGAGAGAGAGAGTGCCTGTGGGTGCCAGGTGACCAGGCTAACCTCTTGGCTGGTGTTTTGGATTTAGCCTTTGGATAGAGGAGAAAAATAAAAATGGAATGCTTTTTCAATTACAGATCAGAAAGAGAGTGAACAAAGGCAGCAGTAAAGGAAAAGATGAGTTATTGGGATCTAATATATCATGGCGTAACACTCCTAAAAATCTGACTGCATTAATTTTGACTTTTGGAACATTTTGTACTTTAAACTCAGAGAGCTGAGCTGAGTCCTGAAGTTTTGCTCAATTTTTATTTATTTTTTTGGAAGTGATTAATGTTTTACACTCTAAACTGTTTCAACGTATTTTAGAAAATTGCGCGTGTGTGTGTGTCATGAAAAATGTGAATAGAGCTAATAACTTTTCCTTTTTTTTTCTTATCTAAGAGAAGATTCTCATGCATTTGACATCACGCTGTTGAGTTATGGCTGGGCTCAGAAGCAGCGCACAAAAACAGAACATTGGAAAGAATACAATATGAAGATCCACAGACACACACACACCTGTGGAAAACAGCCACTGCTACTGTCTTTTTGTTGCATGTTATTAATTCTGACAGTAGTCTCTTTAAAAGTGCTCGTCCTCTGCCATGCATATTTTATTGGCTGTAGGTGGTATTTGTTGTGTATTTATGCCTGTTTGTTTGAATGCTCCGTTCCTTCAACCTATTCCACAAGTTGTCAAGGGTGGGGTATTTGAAAATGACACTGCGGAGCACCGAGGATTGTAATACTGATGTTTGTGTGATGTGAAATGGTATTCGCCTTTTGATGTTTGGCTAGGAGGAAATACACAAAAAAGCCTTGCAAAATAAAGGTGTGTTCATGCACGTGTTTGAGAGTGCGTGCACGTGCGTTCTCTGGAAATTGTTTATCTGTCAGTCAGCGTGTGTGCAAATTGCCTGCACTAGTGCAAGTGTTTGCATCCATGCACGCTCGTGCGTGTGTGTGTGTGTGTGTGTGTCCATGTCTACATCTCAAAAGCCATATCTGGCTTCAGATCAAATGGTGTATGAAGGAAGGGAATGACAGAGAGAGAAAGTGATAGCTCTTTAATGTTACCTATCCACTCTCAAACCCAAATATAAGACCAGGAACACAAGGAATAGGCAAGTGTGTTTTAGAGGAAAAGGAGTGACATGAAACACTTATGTAGAAAAGCTGTGAACATGACGTCGGCTTTGTAGCGGCAGGAAAATGTCTCACAAAACCGAAAGAAAGTGAGTAAATTGGATGCAAGCAAGAGGGAAGGCAGGGGCACGGAATGAAACGGCAGCGTGCACTGTATTGTTTGCTCGTGTGTGTCAGCGATGTTTTGTTTTTGACTGAATGCTGTCGTGTCTAACTCACCTTTTGCTCATTTTTCCCCATTCCTGTTCCGGGATGTTTAAACTTTCACTGTCATCAGTGAAGGTGTCATGGTAATCAAGGCCTCTGATGCTTAAATTGCTGCATTGTTGTTTCTGGGGAATTCATTTAATTTTTTTGAATGTCTTGTGTCAGAGAAATACAATCTTTAACTTTTTAATGTTTTTTTAAATGAAGAAATATTAGCCCCTGTGATTGTTTTTTTCTTTTCTCTTCACCTTTGTCCTTCCTATTTCCCCTCCTTTTTTTGTTTCCTCTGCAGGTATGTAGCCTGAGCTGGAATGGATGAAAATATTTACTGTGTACACACCATCCACAAATCCTTTCCCTCTCTTGATCCCTGGCTTTTATTGTTTCCCTTCTCTCCCTGCTTTTTACTCCTGTCTTTGAACACGTGCACGCTCTGACACAGATACGTGAAGATATGTGAATAAAGGTGTTTCTAACATAGGCTACTGTCCTTCTCTTTTGTGTGGTTATTACACATAGTATCAAATACACACAGATGTTCAGTCCTCCACATTCCACTTGTTGTTGCTCGCTGTTTTTGTCTTTACTAAGAAATTTCCACGCATGATTTATTCTCATGTAAATGTGTGTAAAAATATATACAAATGCCGGAAATATTTATAGAAACAGCCACACGTGAGAAGGGAGGCATCTCAAAGCTGAAGGACAGATTCTCTGCCATCTTAACACAGCCATCATCAAGGATCAGGTTCCCTTTATGTGCAATGCTACCTGTTTCCTACATTCAACAGGGCTTTCAGCATTAAAAGTTTGCCTCATTGTGCTGCCTATTCAGAGACAAAAAAGAGACGATAAATAAAGTAACTCTAATGAAAAAAGCGCAGGAATGTAAAATGCCGTGTGATATGTATTGAAGGCTCAAAGAAGAATAAAAGAAATACTGGCATGTTTCAAGGACAGCAAGGCCATTAATACACCATGCAATGACAGAGTGCAGAAAATAATTTGGATGGTGAGCACCTGTTAAATTAGGTATCTATTTCAGTTGTGGCGCCTAGTCAAAAAATATTTATAAGGTGTACCCATGTGTATTTTTTTTATGTAAGACATCAGCCCACTTAGGCCACCACAGCTGTAATCTGAGGATTCACCAGGCCATGTTCCCCTCTAGCTGTGCTGAAACAGAACCTGTCAGCATGTAGTAGCTACAATATCTTTGGATCATTTCACATTGTTTTGCATGAATTTTTTTTTTATCATTTTGAAACAAGATCACATGTGGTGGACATATGCGTACATTACTTTATTTGTAATCTTGCACATGTGGGTGCAAGCTTGCATGCCTCTGTCATAATGGAATGACGGCAACGCGAATCCAAAATGGCTGGTTTTAGTATTTGGACGCTGGGGTGAGGCTAAAAATGAGGCATGAGTGAGACAGAGCGCAAGAGAAGCTGAGGGAAGCGTGCAGGTAGGTAGCGACCATATAATACCTTCGTGGAAAGCTATCACTCCCCATCTGACCAGTCTCATTTTAGGGCAATGGAACTCCAGAGTAAAAGGCGTCAGTGTCACATTATTTTGCCTCGGTAAATCGCCCCCGTCTTTTTATTCATGCCTCCACCGCAAACAACAACAGCATTTGATTCCCAGAGTGAATATTCTGGAGCAATGCAAACACTAAATAAATTACCTGTAAACATGTATGCATCAGACAGATAGATAGATAGATAGATATTACTGTAATTTCACTGCAGCTTGTTTACAAGGCATCATGTAAAGACGTTCATAATGAACGTGTCTGATTATTCCACAGTGTAACGGCATCTTCACCATAGACCCACCATAATCACTACCCCCGCGGCCTGCTGGGCCTGTGCCATATCCTGCAAAGCCTGACGACAGTAACTAGGATGAAGTACATGTGCCTCCCACAGATTACACTGCTGATGTCTCCATGGTCACAGAGGCCCTCACCGTGACAACCACATCTCTTTGACTTCAGGTTCTTAACCTGATGGCATATAGGCAGACTCACAGGTAGACACAAGCAAAAGTATTAAAATGTTAAAATCTATTGGCTAATTTAGATAATTTAAATATTGTATAAATGGAGAATAAAGAAAAAAATATATATAAAAAAATAATTAGAATACAGTAACTCAAGTGGATTCACAAATCTCAACCAGTGTACTGTTGTTCAAGTTGGGATTTTATAAGAGCAGTATGGTTATAGTTGCAGGTTCAAGCCACATATGTATGAAACATTGCTTTCCAGTAAAACAGTGTTTAGTTTAGCTACAGTCTAGCAGTAGAGGTGTTTTTTTTTTAATTTCCCAGATGTGTTAGCAGTCTTACAGATGTGGACATTAACACACAAATCAGAGTTTCCTTCCCCATTTCCCCCCATTTCTCTCCTCTCCTCTGCTATCTTTTTCACCGGGCTTCCTTCTGTGAGAAAAACAGAGCAGAGGAAAGACCTTGTGAACTAAGTACAAACAAGACCATCTCCAAATGTTTAAAAGCTAGTTTTCTGACAGCTCAGTCATATGCGACACAACCATCCTCGCTAGCTGTATACGTCCAAACAGAAGATTCAAAGAGCACCATTTAATCTTTTTTTCAAGCCCCTTTTATTTCACTTTTTCCAGTTAAAGTTTCCATCCATCCAAAACCAGGTTTGTTAGTCAATATCAGTTATTTACTTTCAGTTTCACTTGCTATACACTAGCAGGACTTTAAAGATGCGTTTCAAGAGCTATTTTTTCCTGAGTATATCATGGAGTTGAATGACCCTTTCAACACCATGAAAATTTCCAATTAAGTGTAAATCTTTGAAGAAACTTGTATACCTTCAAAGGTAAAGAAACAACATCATGGAATTCTGCTATTCATCTTTAGTGCTATTCACCTGCCCAGCCACTCATCCTTGTTTTTCTAAACATACAGCTTACTAGATCAATTATTACTGCATGGGAGAGGCCAAAGTCCCTTGTTAACGATTTGTATTGAGGTGCCACTTAAAGGTAATCAATGGTAAGATCTTTCCAGATTCTGAAAGGTAACCTTGGAATTTGTGCACTGTAGGATAAAGCTTGTAAAATATTGCATTTAGCTCAACTGAATAGCTATGTAACTACTCATATTTTTTATAGTTTCTATTTCTCTTGCTTCACAAAGGTATAAATGCAGCACAGAACAGACATCTGACTGTGTAGGCTGCTTGTAAGAAAGCATTTCTCAAATACCAGAAAAGGCGATTGCCTTTTTATACTGAGGTGATTTGTTGATTTCAAATGTATTGGATCTGATGGGCAAAAAGGATCAAAAGATCTGAGTAGAAGCGCTGAAACACGCATACGGTATCTGTATTCTCAGACCTGCGTTGATATGAATGTGAGTATTTAAGTTTTAAACAAAAACAGAGGCATCAAAATACCGAAAAACCTTTTGAGGACAAAATCCAAGTTTTTAGACAAACAGATCAACAAGCCGAGTCTCAAACCTAATGTATACTTGGTTGACATCACGTCTGAATGTTGTGAATGAATGTATTCATATGAAAACTATGATCATATGGTAAATCCCACCAAGTTTTAGGGCCTCAACAAACAGCAAATTAAAGCAAAAGCTGCCAGATGGGATACAAACAGAAGTCTCTTGTTTAGCAGACATCTGATTTAGACCGACGCCAAACAGTCGGCCTCCTCGTGCAGACTTTGGTGCTCTGTTGGAATAGGTGTCTAAGTATATCTTGTGCATATCTCTTTGGGACACTATGGTAGTATTTGACTCCCCAGAAATGAGAATACGTTGCATCCACATACCTGTATATTTCAACAAGCGATGCTTCTTTTTTTTTCTTTTTTGGGAAGTGTCAAAACAAAGATAAATATTCCATGCGTGTCCCAATAGATGGAAAAATCTAAACTATAAGTTCTGCTCTACAATACCGCTGTATGATATTGTGAAATAAAATATTGACTTTATAAACACAACAGTAGTAAAAATAAACTTGTACTAGCTTGTTTTATGCCTAGCTGCAAGCATCTTCACTTTTTAAAAAAGTAAGGTTGAGTGTGCAAGAAATGTGAAATTCACTGAGAAAAAAAAAGTATTCCCAGCATGTTGCAGAATACCAATATCCTTAAGCAGGTGGTTTTTTTTTTTTGATGTATAGACTCCTGCCAGTGAATTGTACAGATGAGACACTTAAGGCAAGACAATAGTGTTATAGATTGTGGCAAGAGTTAAATCAATAGACCTTCTGAGGAGTAACAAGACACCCAGTAGCAAGTGCTACTGCTATACACACATAGGAGGGGCTGGGAAACAAATGAGGACTGGCAGACAGGGGCTAAGACCTCAGTGTCACTGACTAGCCATTAGATGTTAGTGTGTATGTAGGTGTGTGTTTGTGTGTGTGAGCATGCTCGGTCTACTCTGAACACGTGTTATGGATGTGTGTTTGCGTGAATGTGTTTGTAAGGCATAAGCAAGAGCAGATACCTGTGTTTTGGTTGTACTTTTATCTCTGCTTCTTGGCCCTGTAATCTCCCACCGGGCATCAAAGCAGAGCCCCATCACTAGCTTTACCACACCCCTGTATATCCCTGAGATCCCTGTGTGTTAGTGTATGTGAAAGAAAACAGAAATAGAAGGAGAGTCTACGGGAGAGAGAGAAGGGAAGAGAAAGGAGACAGGACGGGAGAAGTCAAAACAGGAAACACGAAACCGAAAGTTGTGCGTGTGAGTGGGTAGGTCTGAGGGTGAATGAGAATGAGGGAGGGTGGGGGATTTGCATGGAGCTTTGGACCGTCACCCAGCCGTGGCTGTCATCCAAGCCCAGCCTGGAAGCACCTCTCTAGGGCAGCTTCCGATAAACCCCCCTGGGTCTTACTCCCTCTTACTCCACCTCCGCTGTCTCTTCCACCTCTGATCTGGGATCAGTGGTTCTCGGGGCCCTGATAGGTGTCAAGGTCCATTAACCTGGAGCAGGTCTTATCATATTCATCAGGAAGATCAGAGAGCAGATTTATCTCTGTTTTTATCAGATTTGAGGCTTCAGAAGGCTGCCAGAGATGTCATGGCTCTATGGTAATGTGATGGAGGCCGGTGACAGACAGCCAAGAGTTGCAGGCACACTCTAGCAGGTACATCCACACACAGTCGTCAGTGCACACTCATGATACAAATAAATACATTCTCACACACAAACACAGTCAAAATTTTTTTTAGAAGCTGTCAGCAGTCACTTGGACCTTTTTGATGGGGTTGTCGGGTTTGATTAGCTTATGAAACAGGAACATGTCACTCAATGGCCTTTCTAGGGTTTCCATCTAGAGCTAAATCTAATCTAATGTTAAAACAGTTGTAGCCTATAAGGCAAACTTGCAATGAGCCTTTTGGAAGCAAGTGAATTCTAAAAGTGAAGAACATCTAGTTTTGGCGACTTTCATGCAAGGAGAATGAAATAGCATTAACACATGAGATGAGGTAATATACCGTAGCATAGAAGTGCAAATTCATCACGAGGAAGAAGATCCAATCGCAACGACCGGGTTAGGTGTATGAGGCAAATTAGATATCCTTATAAAATTTTATTTTAATATTCACAGTATGTTTTTAACTTAAAAAGAGGATAGGGGTATGTTTGGGAGGGAAAAGTTGGCATTGGGCTAGATCACATTGAAATACAAATATTTCCGTGGCTAATAAATAAACAACAATCTTTTCACGCAAGGTTTCACCGGTTCTCGATTTTGTTCTGTTTACTTGTTATCTAAATCTTTTTGGACGAGTGTTTTGCTTTCTCTTTTGACATTTCAAATCGAATGTCCCGGCTGAATTCCGCCAAATGTCAAATATTTTGATAGCTCACACTCTGAGACTAGCCGCTAATTTTAATTCACTGTGCAGCACCTTCCCACCTGACCTTTGGCCCTAACCCCGACCCCCAGCTGCAATCCCAACCGTGCTCTCGAGCCACTAATGAATTATTGCTGACTCATCGTGGTCAGCAGTGAGTAATCAACTTGACACTTTGGGCTCAAGACACATGGCTTTGGTGCTCAAAAAGTCATTTAGGCCCCGCACTCTGTCTATATTGCCACAGGGGGGCTGGTTGCTTGTAAACTAAGATTTGAAAAACAAAGAGCAGGGTTTTAAAACTTGCTCTGATTGATGATGAATTGATATAGAGAATACCAGGTGAGTAAACATCTCATCAGACTTAATAAAAATGCAATCTTACTCGCAGAGTTAAGTGAAATATATGTAATAGTTTTATGAATCTTGCTTTATTATTGGACTAAGAAACATTTAAAAAATACAAAGCACTAAACAAATGCTCTGAGGTTGAAAAAGGTGGGAATAATTAAAAAGATGGTTGATACGGGCACTCACACTTACACATCTCCTGCAATCCCCTCATCAACATCCTTCTTGGAAAATCACCACGGCTCTGAAAAGTCATTTCAGCCACTGTAGCAGCAGGCCCTTAAAGATTCATATTCCTATTTACTGTCTGCCTCTCCTCTCGTGCGGCATACACACCCAAATACACACACGTGCACACCGACACAACACAGCAGGGTTAGGTTCATGAATAAAGGAGGGAATTAGAGTGGACCTGGAGAAGGCAGATAGACAGATAGAGAGAGGTGGAGGAAGAGAGCGAGCTATTAAATCGTATGAAAAACATCAGTAGGTAAGGGCAAAACTAGGGAAGGGAGGCATAATCGGTGGGGATCGACAGAAAGGGGGAAATTTAGAACAAGAAGGAGAGAACAGACAGAACTGAGAAAGGAAGAAACAGAGGAGAGAAAGATAAGAACATTAATAGAAAGAAGATGACTGACATACACACACACACACACACACACACACACACACACACACACACACACATACATACATATATATACATATATATATATATATATATATATATATATATATATAGACACACACACACACAGGGGGGGTTGGCCAGGAGCTTTACATCTAATTTAAATTGCTTGTGTCAATCCTGTGCTGCATGTAGAGATAACATTAAATGTCCATTTGTCCATGTGCGTCTTTGTGAAAAGTGCTTGATCATTGTGGCAGGGATCACTTAAGCATGGCTCAACATGCATAATCTGCAAAACCTGTCCATGATTCCTGCGCTACACACACAGACATGCACACAAACAACAGAGAGATACTGACTCAAATAATAATTTTATTACCAAGGAAAAAACATGTTTTTAAATCAAGGAGCCCATAAGTGAATAATGCTCACTGATATGAAGCGGCCGTCTACATTACTGAAATCGGAAATATCATTGCACCGTAAAATGACATTATGTACACAGAGGGGGTGGCGGTGGAGGGAGAGGCAGAGAGAAAACAGAGATGGCTTGATGCTAATTTTCTGTAAATGAAAGAAGAAAGAGAATAATGGCAAAAACAATGACACATGATGAAAACAGAAAAAAAAACAGGAATGGTAAACATCCCTCAATCACCAGAGAGGGTACAATCATCGCAGTATGCTACATTTCATGGATTTCATAATATGTGTGCAGGCCATGTGCGCATGTGTGTTTGCCAGTGTGCGCGCGTGTGCGTCAATGGGTAGAGATAGGCAAGAGGCCGTTACTGTGCACCCAGATAATAACCTGGTTTTATAATGTTGCATATCTATATTCAGGCCAATTCCCCCTGGGGGGAGTCAGAATAATAACGCTGGCCATTTTACCCCACCTAGCGGGCGGCCATTTTCTGCCCTGATTCTCAGCATGGACCTCTCCCCATTCCCAAGGTAGCACGTAATGGATGCCGCAATGAGATGGAGTGACATTGTGGTGTCTGAAATGGGAAAAACCTATTTGCCAACCTGCCCTCCCTCAACGGGGTGGCTAGTGGAGATATGGGAGATGCTTATACCTAATCCCTTTTTGCAATTCTATATGTTGTCATTTCTGATGATTGTCTGTATTTATGGCAAATTGGCAAATTTAGAAAATGGTGTGTGAAACGGCAGTGAAAATTCAAATCTTTTTTTCGTCCAAAGAAAATGTAACCCCATAAGTTTTCTGAGAACCTGTGGTCATACCGTGCAACATTTCAATATGCAGACTGTGTTAAGTTTAAAAATACCATCAGGAAGGCAACAAAAAGGATTTTGTTAAAGTAAAGATTTAATAAAAGGCCGGCTTTCTGGCATACTAGTTGCACAAAAACACTTGTTATCAGGAGAGTGGGTTTCCATCAACTGTAAAAGAGGCTGTGCGTGAGAACTGGGAAGGAGAATTTCACCTATTATGAGTCTTCGTCATCCACGTATGATGCAAACAGACTTTTTGTAGGTTGAAGAATAAAGCAGGTCGGGAATCAGAAGTGGCTGAATCCGCTCGACATCGTTCTGATGGAACTGTCCCCCTGACCGCTCAATTTCAATAAAACTACAGACAAAGAAAGGTTAGGGTGTATGGATTTCCCATCGTAGTCATACACAGAACTGCAACGCGAGCTGGCCGCGTCTCTCTCCCTCTCCTGAACTCTAAATGCTACTCACTCATATTCTCCTTCCTATCCCTTACGTCTTCAATAATTTACAGATGGTAGCTTTCGCTGGCCTTTCAAACTTCTGAAATGTAACCTACATCCCGCAAACACGCCATTCCTGTTATCCGAATGATGACACGTGTTTACTCCGGCCCCTTTGCTTGTTGAGGAAACGGAAGACACCACAGCTCAAAGACTATTGAGCGTTATTGACAGTTCGATAGTACACGAAACCAAAATTAATTTGCCATCTGCATTTGTTTTGTTTTTTTCTATCGATCTGTCCAGTGGCAGGCACATACAAAAATTCAATCACAAAATCAAAAGCACTTAAGTAAGAGCCGTGAACATTACACGGTGATGGAGTCGAAGGAATGATTAATAAACAGGATCACCGTTGATATTTAAAACTTCACAGGCTTGCTCGTGGTTGATTGTCCATCACCATGAGCAAGACAAAAACAAAGCTGTACAGCGTAGCAAAAAATATAAATATTCCAGGAATATCTCCCGGTGAGAAAGTTTGAAAACTTATGGGCAACACAGAGTCGAGTCTATAGCAGTTTTGTTGAGTGTAATAAATCAGTGCAACAGGGCTTGTGAAATGGAGGACAGTTGGAGAGTGCAGTATAGGCACTCAGAGAGAACAGCTCTGTCCAAGACAATCATATGATGTATCATTCATACTGTCAGTATGGTGTCTCTCCTCCACCCCTCCTCCTCTTGCTCCATCTCTGTCTGCCTCTCTCACTCTGGACTCCTCCAGCCTCCCGTGGAGGCTATGATGAAGCCCGGCTCTCTCCATCACACACAGCTCCCCGGCTGCTCGGGGATTACACATTTCAATGATACATTCGCACACAGTGCCATTCAAATAGCCTTTTGTGCGATGTGTTCTCTGCAGCTCCAGCACAACAAACGGCTATTTTTTTACCCCCTTCCTAAAAATGCAGCTATTTCATGTTGACAATTAACAACGACGTATAGTTTTGCCGTTTTCCACATTTCCGTAAACTACCAAGACACACTGAGGAGGCAGTAACACTGCGTCCTTTTCATCTGTTGGACTAGTTTAGCGGCATGTCTGTTAATCTGCAGTGTCATTTTAGTCATCTTGGACTGTGTAAGGGGCTTTTAAATGAGCGGCTGCTGCCTCTGAATCATTTGACCTCTGCGATTTGTTAATGAATGCTGGGAGCAATCACTGTTTCCCAGAAAATGGACAAAAATGATCCCTCATCTGTGAACCTAATCACTTACTGCCATTACTTTGTGTGTGTGTGTGTGTGTGTGTGTGTGTGTGTGTGTGTGTGTGTGTGTGTGTGTGTGTGTGTGTGTGTGTGTGTGTAACGGACTGTCTGATTACCATCCCTGAATGAAATACTTGTTTGAAATGATATGTATAAGGAAGGAGAGGTGGGGGGCTGTTCTTCTTCAAGGTGAAGCAGCACAGCTGGAGTGGGATACAGATTCTTTTATGTTTACAGCTGAGCAGATAAAAGAACACAAAGGGACAGGTAAGGGGGGGAAAGGCGAAACACAATGCGACATGGAGGCAAAAGGGCAAGTGGCCACAGAAAACAGTGAATTCATTATTAAATTTCCCTTCATGTCGCTGCTAAAGGGAAAAAATATGGGGGCAAGCCACCATTTAATACCTACTGTATCATATTCTTTTTAAGTGGCAGATCATGGTATCATATGAAGTAGTAATCATCTGCACCACATGACAGCTTCTTTAGATGTTAAGGTTGACTTTTTGGATACTTAAATGCGACACTGGTTTACCCTAAAGACCATTGGAAGGACTGTCAGGGTGGGTATGCTGTCTACAGATAAGGGGCTAAATTGGACAGACGATGGAGGCAGAAGCAGAAAGACAACAGGATCATCCTAAAGAACAAAGTGCTTTGGAGTGTACAGCTTTTCTACTGGTTAGTTCACTCCTGTGTTGAATTCTAAGCATTATTTCTTTTGGTTTAAATAGCTTACATCTACAGCTATGGCCACTTTAGAAACACACACATCTTTGGACTGCTGGAGAAGTTTCAGAGGAAAACCCATGCAGGTGCAGGTGCTCCCCACCACTAACACACCGTACACAGTAAACTAGCCACAGCCTCACACTGAGCTGAGTTTCTCTTGACAAAAAGAAGTGACTTAGTTCCCACAGAGCGTGTTGTTTTACAATATATGTAAGCATAGTACATAAACAGAGTTTGTACCTGCTCTTTAGATCAGAGCTAACACCCACACTTCCACCTCAAAGACCAAGTCAAGACCCAAAGGCCCCAGTCTCGTAAAGGCAAACACCCAGTTTGCACTATGTTGCCTGTTTTATCCACATTCTGTCATCTTTGTTTCTCTTATTGTTCTGTTCCTGCGCTGTTTTCATTCTTAATAAAAGTGTGTTGATGCGTCACAAAGGAACACGCTGTGTACATGCGAACACGGGTGTCTGCACCTGTTTGCGCATACAGCAGAAATGTCACAAGACAGACAGAAAGACACAGCAAGACAGAGTAAGCAAAGGTCATGCTTAGCCCTCGAAATCTCATTTCCAACGGCCAAATCTGATCAGCGCTTCAGATGTGGACACAGGGCTGGAAAAAGGAGGAAGTCAGTGAAAAGGAGGTGGACTAGGAGATATAAGCGAGGCAAGATCCAGGTTGCATGTTTGTTGCTTATCTTAAGCGCTAATGACGGAGAACAAAGAGAAATCCCGTCACAATCAGCTTTCCGTGAAACGCTGTTGATGCTCATTTGGGAAATGAAATGATAAAATGACAGGGTGACATATCTCCCTTTGTTTCTCCCTTTGCTTCTGAACATGAGGGCAAAGGTGGAAAAACTGCTGGAAGTGCAAGTGAGCTGAATTAACTGAGCTTCCATGTTTATTCTGTGCTGAGTACACAGTAGGTCATTCACTCGCGCAATCAGTGCAACTTTAATAGACATATAAAAGTGGGACGCTCAAATAGAAAACACAAAAAAAGGAATTTTAAAAAAAGGAAGTGGAAGTTATTGAAGGCGCGATTCTATCCGCTGTCAATACTGATAGTGTTATCGGCGTGACAATGAAGAGTAAGCTTTGGCAGAGCCTTCTTTATTTCACTTCTAACGTCAGCACTATATAATCCCTATTTGTGGATCATGACACACCTGTATGTTTGTGCATGTGTGCCCTCCGTGCGTGCGTGCGTGTGTGCACATGATGATTGCATGTTCCTTCTTAGACTCTTTTCTCCCATGCGTCTTGCCTTTTGCAAGGATGAGTTTATGTGTTTGTGCATGGATGTGTTCATTGGTAAGTGCATGATGATTGCATGTTTCCTTTAAAGGCCCGTGTGTGTGTGTGTGTGTCCAGACAGGGTCACCTTGCATCAGTCTCTTAGCGTTTAGAGACCCCCTGCAAGGATAAAAATCATCCTCTGAACTTAATCCAGGCTTATATCCTCTTCATCTCCTAACTCACAAAAAAAACCCAACAAAAAAACCCCCACACATGCACACATACCTGAACCTAACCTAACACACACACACTAATATGCACACACATAAAGATGAGTCCAGAACATATGAGAAAAGAGACCTGCAAAGACCAGGTAAGAGTAAAAACCCCATCACAAACAGCTGAGTTTGCAGCTTTGTCAAAATAGAGAAACTAATCTGTATGCCTACTTCAAAACCTTCCGAAAACCATCACAGTTTGGGGTAATGCTTTAAATGAATGAATGTAGAGGTTGAAGAACCAGCCAACTGGTAAAGCTGCTAGTTTTAACCCCCAGGTGAGCTCTCAGTTCCCAGTTGCTCTCGTGAAACCTGTCCCAGATGAAGACCGTGCTGTACTGGGCAGCTCTCAGGTGAAAATGTGTGACGGCTCATCTGTGAAGCAAAAATAAATAAATAGCCCGCATACACAGCAAACGTCTTTATTTTTTTTAATGAAATATTGAGAAGCTTGCTTTAAAAGTTTTAGTGTTAAAAAAGTAAGACATGAGATTCTTCCTTGATTGAATCAGAAAAACTACATTAATCTGGTAGCTGTGAGAAACAAAACCGTAATCAGACAATGAGCTGGGTGCCAGACACACCATTGATTTCAAACTATCTCGCTAAGCAGCCTCAGAGGCACAAACCATATCCACCTTATGGTATTGACCCTGGCTCTAACAAATATGCTTATATTTATATTGCCTTTCTGACTGAGACAATGTACAGCCTCTCTTTGGATGGATATTGGATCATACACACATGCTTACCTCCAAATTCAATATTCATTCTCCCGCACTTGTGCTTTATCTTTGGAGTAAATATTTATGTGCTGGGAAAAAAAAAGAAAGAAGAAAAATAATACTAATAAAAAAATAATCTCGCAAAACTAAATCGCCTTGCATCAAAAATCAATGATAAAATGGGAGCACGAGCTCTGTTTTCTAGGTCACATTTGAATATTTCTTTTAGAGCTATTGATTTGTTTTGTGTGACCTACCAAGGCCCATTCTTTGCAATTAAAAAAGAGAGAGGGTGTGACTGTGGCGTGGAAGCGCTCTCGGTCGTGTGGCAGTCCCGGTTGGTGTGTATGTGTGTGTGATAAGAGTATAAATTGGTGTGTTTCTGTGTGCTTAATGAATAAGAGGCAGTTATGATGAAGAGGGGGTGGAATTGGACCTTAAGGAAGATTTATATTGTGTGTTTGTTGCAGTGGATTACCTTCATTTTGCCATATTGAGTGCACCCTATAGTCCAGGCTTTGTCTCACTACCCAGAGGCCTTTATTTTAGTCGTGCAGGTCACACAAGCAGCCAAATGATTCCATGCTCATGATGTGATCTTGTGTGTGTGTTTGTAAAAAAGGGAAAAGAAGGTTTCTGAAGACTTGAGTTGTAAACTTTGAAATGGATTATATATAAAGGGTCATTTTGCACACTTTCAGAAGAATACTTGCTTCTGGTTTTAGATATTACATTTTACCCTGTATTCATTTAGGTGCGTCCATACTCTGACTGATGAAATCTGCCAACTTGGAGAACAGAACTGAAGAAGTATAGTGCACAGCTTGGTGTCATGTTGCCATGAAAAAAGATCTCTGTGTGTGGATTGCTAAAACAAAAATAAACTGTTACTTCTTTGTTGCAACCAAAAGCACTTGCTTTTACTGTAGATTCATATTTCATGACTTTAAATAAGTGTATTTGGCTTTTAGACACGCGCGTGACCCGTTGTATTTGTCCAGCTGGACCATACGAATGTCAGCTAAATGTTGAAGCTGTAAAACGCAACATGTCTTCCGTGAATGCGGTTTGTGTGGCCTTCCTTTGTGTGCGTCCCATGTCCTTCTGTCCTTTAGCCCCGGTGTCATCCTCCTCCCCTGTCTCCGAGCCATCCCGGCCTGTTTGAAGTGGCTATTAGCCAGAAATCAAAGCCTGCCATCAAGCCCATCTCAGCCCCGTGCCCTTTTAGAATATTCACCAACGGTCTCCTGGCCTTTTGTGAGCCCCCTGGAATAAAAATAATCAAAATCAGAATGGACCTTCATGTGCAATAATACTCTGTCTACTCTTATGGCCTCCACTGTCAATGCCATTTATAATTCATGCACCCATACTGATGGGTCCGGGGCACGTTCAAGAGGTCCGCTCCTCACTGTTCCACCACTGTTCATCAATAGCTGCCAGCCAGGTAGGGGACTTTATTATTGAACAGTGGCCATGCCAGTTTGACACAAACACTGTTCTATAATTATTAGAACTTCAAAAACTTTACACTCTCTCTCCATCTCTGCAAACTCCCTCTCTGTTTGAGATGGCCTCCCTCTCCCTCTCTTCTTTCTGTTGTTAATTTAAACACTGGCGCTTTCATCCCTCCCCATAGGTGTCTGTTTTACAATAAAAGGTCATCCTCATTTGTCCAGAGATACAAAAGGGACCACCGTCGGGGCTGAGGTCAGACAATCAGACAGACAGATAAATAGACCGACGGACAGAGCGATTGCTGGCGCTACAGGCTAGCGCTCAGGATGCAGGAGAGAGGAGTAGGGAAAGCGAGATAAGGAGGTAAGATAGATTGAGAGACAGTGAGGGGAAAGCCAGGGAAAAGGTGGAAGGAGGGAGAAAGCGAGAGATGGGAAAGATGGAGGGAGTTGTAGTCGCTGGCAATGGGGCGGGTGGGCAAGACCGAGGACAGATAACTAATCATGCCATCACCTCCAGTCTTCATGCTTCTCTCTACTCCTTCTTCACCTCTTCTCTGCTCCTTCTTCGAGGATGATTGACGAGGGCACGGTGGACTGAGGTTGTCCCAGTCCCCAGATTAGAAAGCCCTCAAACAAATGAAGCCTGGAAATGCTGCCCTAGGGAGCCGGGAGCCACACGTAGACAGACAGGACACACACTCTGGCTTAAAGAGACATGAAGATAAGGGAAGGGGGGAACCAGAGAGGAAGAGCGAGGGAGAGATAGCAAATGACATGTTTCTTGGGTTTTTAAGGGTATACAGTATGAGGGGAGACAGGAGCTGGAGTAAAGGGAAAAGGGATAAGTTTAAGACAAGTTTAAGATTCTAACAAAGAATGAGAGTGGGAAAAACAGAAAGTCAGAAAGAGTGCAAGAGACAGAGACAATAATAGGTGAGTAAGGGAGAAAGCGTGAAGTCACTTTAATTAGGTAACCTGCAGAGAGGGAAGAAACCGAGAAGCTGAGCACGGAGAATAGAAAAAAACACCAGAAAAAAAGTGATGGAGGAGAGGAAAGGAGAGATGACAGAGTAGGAAAAAAAGGACTCCCAACCATTCCTTTGCACACCTGTTCTCATCTTTCCGAGATTACCAACTGCAGATTGTTCTACTTATGCTCCTCTGCAGATCTGATATGGTACATTTATCAAAAACTGAACATCACACCCTGTTCCCTTTTGCCAACCCTCCAGTGCATACACAAACACACACACACACACACACACACACACACACACACACACACACACACACACACACACACACACACACACACACACACACACACACACACACAGAGCAGCCTCCCCTTCTACCTCTTGAAAAACGATCATCCTCAACCCTGGACCTATTGTTTAAGATTCAAGCATTAGTGGGGGAAAAAAGGCAAAAAAGGGGCTGTTGGGGGGGGTTGATATATGACCAGATAGTAAGAAAAAGTTTGATTTTATAGATGTCACGTGACCCTAGAATGAGTGACCTCCATTTTCCCAAATGGCGCAGGTCCAGGGTTTTAATGGAGTCTCCGCGAGCCATATATCAGTGCAGCTTGTCTCGTAAAGCTCTCCTCAGGCCGACCTCACAAACCACCTCCACCTTTATTGTGACACATAGGGAGGTTTTCACGAGCAGAAAATAGATGTATTAACAGGGAATGATTTTAATATAGTCTGTAGGTGGGGGACAAAAAAAAAATCACACAGGAGGAAGGTATTGGAGGATTCTGTTGTTTTTGTGTGTGGCATATATATATATTATTTTTCGCTCAACAGTTTTTTCTTTCTTCATTCCTCCTCCTCTGTCTTCAGTCTCTGTTTCCTCACGTCCTTCCTCTCTCCCACCTCTTCTTCCTATGTCTGTAGAGTGTCACGATATTACAGCCAGCCAACATGACACTTTTTAAAGTTTTGCGAGGAGGCTGACAGAGCACAGAGGAGATTAACCTAGCTGCCTGCCATAGCACCTGTCCCTCTCCTCTTTCTTTCCTGTTAAAAATAACACAGAAGACTACAAAAGGGTGGCTGTATAGTCCGTGTTTTCCTGGCTATAGGCAGTTGAAACATTTTTAAACATTTGTATCAAGAAGATATTTTGAAAAGAAAAATGCCCACAAAGAAAGGAGAGGAGCCGATCCACGGGAGCTGGGAGCATACGGAACGTTTTTCTACTCTTAAAAAAAGGGAGAAAAAATCTTGGATAAATGCAAATCGCATAGAAACGAAGTTTAACAGTCTGCGCCCTGTTGGTGATTTTGTTTTTTCTGGCTGTTTGTAAAAGGTTATTCAAAACTGTTTACTCCTTCAAGTAAAACCCTAAAGTGTAATTTTCTGAGCGTTCCAAAGTTCGTGGTTGTTCGGAAGCATTTTGTCTCAGGGATTAATAACTGCGATAAGCTTTAAAAGAGACTGGCTGGGTGCACCGAGTGTGGGTATTCTATTCATCTGCGCTGCCCAGTATCAAAGTGCAACCTCCCTCCAAAGAGTCTTTTCCCTGTGATGTATTTTTGCAGCTTTGAACATTTCTTCTCTCTCTCTTTCTCTCTCTTTTTAAAAACAAAATATGTAATCTAATTTTTCTTTGCATCGTGCCATAACAGACCTGAGCACAGGGAAACTATACATTTGAAAACGGAACAGGAGAATGAATACAAATGAAGAAAAAGTTGTGTTGGAGGAACGCTGCAGAGCAGGAGCGGCCGCTGCGGTGTATTGTATCTGAAGTAAATACTGAATGACTAGTGAGGCAGTTTTTTTTAAACACACAGTGGCCCCCAGTCAGAGTCTGCTCTTCATCAGTCAGAAAGGCAGAAATGAGAAATGCATCTGAGCGACGCTTTAAAAGGCAAAGTTCAGTAATTGGGAATGACAGACACACACAAAGCATCCATCACTCATGACCTTTCCATTTCTCTCCCTCTTTTCCTCTTCTCCGGTCTCTCCATTCAGGACAAGGACAAGAAAAGCAAAAAGCAAAAGAAGAAAAGAAAAGCAGATCTTTTAGACAACTGTATTTAATCAGTGTTTCAAAGCCGCATTGTGATGCCATTCACCTGGAATCAGCCTGAAACTGAAATTAAGGAAAAGGAATCGGCTTTTTGTGCATGGGAAGTGGACACAAGTGACGCGGTGCCACATCTATTTAAACTCCTTAATTCTAAATGTCAGCATTCACATTTGCAACTGAAATAACTTTGGGTGGCAAATTTAAAACAAATTTAAGGAGCAAAAACAGTTTATCGTGTGTTTATCGAGCGATCGGTTCGTGGAAGGTTAACTTCTTCACTGCATTTGTCACTAATTTTCCTCCACGGCTACTCTCTTTAGTGCCCTGCCTCTTCTTCTGTCTGCCTTGTTTTATTTCTTTTCATTCTTTGTTCTTTCAACTGCAGCGAAATGACCAGGCCGGGCACCAGAAACATGGCTTCCCTCTGTCTGTCTTAGACACGTGCACGCATGCACACACTTGCAGACACACACACTTCACATCTGGACTAGTGTTTAATTTTATGTCAAAGTCCGGACAGGAAGCACCTGTCTAGTTGAAATCCTGCAAGCAAGAGAAACAGAGCGAGGGAGAGACAGAGAAAAAAAAGGGGGGGAAAGAAAAAAAGAGGGAAAAAAATAGACGGAGAAAAAGAAAAACATTAATCCATCTGTTGTGGAAATACATGTCACAGTCATCACATTAGAAGCAATGTCAACAAACAGAGCGAAACACAAATTGGTTTGGAAAAGGCAAGTCGTCTGAAATTAACACAAATTTCATCCCCTCTAAATGTTATCGTGTCTGTCTTGGTGGGGAGCTGAATGCAGGTCATTCTTTTTCTCCGAGGCTCAGGGGGCTGCTCATAACAGATCTGTAATTACAGAGTAGTAAAACTTCCAGATGTGGGATTATTCGTCCCTTCACATTAACAGATTAAAAGATCACTGTCTGGATCGAGTTACACACCTGCTGTAACGGAGGCCTAGTGACTGGTCAATTAATGTCACAGGATGTTGTTTGTCTAAACCAAGGGTCACTTCTAGATATCAGCTCTTTATAAGCTAATATGATACATACTCAAACTATAAATGCAGATGCCAAACATGTTGTGGAAAAAATGTAGTTATATACAGTATTTATTTTTTAAACGTCCAATAGAAAAGGACATTTAGTAGCAAAATATGAGCAAATTTTTTTAGATGTTTAATAAGTAAACGGTCTAAAAAATATGCAAAAGAACCTCTCTCAATGCAATCTGTTAATACAACAATCTATTTGCTCTTACCTAAGAGCCAGGAAAAAGGGTATATAGAAAAGGTTTACTTTTGGACTAAGAAAGATATGTCTTTGCATCCGTTGCATACTTGCATACTGACTTTGCTCCTCGGTGTAGTAAAAGCTCCATAAAGGTTGCGGAAAAAATGATATTTTCTCCTCTCTATTCGAAAGGTGACAGTGTCACAGTGAGACTCGGGTCTTGTGTGCCAGCGTGTGTTATTAGTGGAGAACATGGCAACATAAGCTGCTAACTCAAATCAGGTTTGTAAAGGCAGTGCCTAAATTAACACGTCTATCATTTCCAAAGCTCAAGTACAGCCTGTAAACTCAAAGCTAATATAGCAATAATAACAGGACAAACAAGGAAAATGGTCCAAAATAATAACCTTTTTGTACTTTTAGTTCCTGACAATAAAATAAGCTTCGTCCAATGACTGTTTACTTTTTTCAGTTGGAATTGGTCTGGTCTTCTGTCTTTAAATGCACAATGACTCTTTCCCCTTGAATTCTTGGGCTTCATCTGAGTTTCTGAGGAAACTGATCAAATTTTAAAAAATAAAAATGAATTAAGTAACATTAAGGACTTTAAGAAGTTTGCAGTGCAGTAAAAACAAGCGCAAAGTGACGGCTTTTAGTATTTTCCCCACTGAAACCCATTTTATATACACGACATAAGTTTGAGTGTAATTATTTCATATTTATTCTTGTTTTTATGTGGCTATAGTACATGTGTAAGATTCATTTTATTTCACTGTTCAGTTTGTTTATTATAAATATCAACTGAAAAAATCAAAAATTGATCACAAGTTTGTAAAAGAAAAAAAAATCACTTTGACCATCAGATCAATCCATTGATCTTGAAGGAGAGTTCAGGTCTATATGTTGATAATACTCAGCACACCTGTAAGTTCTACGTTGTAAGGCTTTGTTCAGTTCCCCACCAATAAATCATTAAGTTGACCTTGAAGACCCAATTTTACACCCAGGCAAAATTTGATCAGAATTCATTCAAAATTTTGTGAGCTTTTGTGTTTACAGACAGAATGCCTAAAATAACAAAAGTGTGTATATTAATTTCTTTGCATGTAAATTCCTTTTTTTTCTTTCATCACATACGTTTCCTCCAGTACTTGCCCTGCTTTATGTTCACCACTGTGATCCAATGTGGGCCAATTAGTGAAAAGACTCCTTTCCTGTTTCCAGTTGCGATCACTGACACAGGGAGTTGCTGACATTTAAAATTACTTCTAGAAATTTCCAACAAATCTGCCCGTGCCATGTTCTCAGTGTGGCGAAACCTGATGTTTATGCTACGATGTCAGAACACATCTGCTAATTGACTTGGTCAGAACTCGGGTTTGTGCTGCAAGTAATATCCCATCACAAGTGAAGAAGCCAGCTGCGGGCCACATATAACCCTGTTCCACTTCAATGTGCAGCCCTAGACTACAAAATTTAGGTGTGCCAAAGTGTGTTAAGCTCAACACGCGCACTCCAGGTGACATCAGGCAGCTGCTACCCTGGGTTAGAAGTCCGTAGATGTTGGAAAGGTTGATGCTGCGTGCATTCGTCACTGGTTTGAGTTTTGTTCTTACAAACATTATTAATAATGGAGAAAGTAAAGTGAATAACTTGTAATCACAACCAAGAACAAAGAAAGAAACAGCCTGCTTGCTAATATCTTCTGTGGTGTTAACAAGTGGGCTGTTTATCAATTGTACTGCAGTCTGCGTGTGATAATGTGTAATGGTGGTGAGCCACAGAGCCACTAAATGACTAATTAATGAGTACATATTGGCAGCAGATACTTTTACTGTAACTATGAGAAATGCTAGTGGAAAGAAATGTTCCCAGCTACACAGTCACAGAGTCCTATCGGCAGCACAAGGACCGAGGACCGCATTAGACAAAATGAAACTCTATTAAATCTGCTGGTGTTCCCTTACTATTTCAGCTTTTATTTCACTAAAAGATAAATCAATAACGTTATCACATGGATCCAGAGTCTGCCAATGAAGCAACCTATTTCAAGACTAGATCCAAAAAAAGAAATAAAAAGTGGGAGGCAGATTTCATTACTTTGGGTTCTTGGTTTTATTTTGACATTAAATTCTGTAAATTATTATTATGCCTGTTATTCTAACAACCTTGTTCGCCTACCTCAAGATCAGACTGTGACATCTTAAATTTTGCAAGATGACTTAAGACTCAGGAGAACATGCGAGAACTTGTTGAATCCAGCTGTTGATTGTACGCGTAGGTGTAGTGCAAGCAATAGGGGTATGAACAAGACAGCTTCTTTCCCTTAAGTCTGTAAAAGTAAGTCTTGACTTCTCAGTGCAACATTTTATATATATATATATATACATATATATATATATATATATATACATTTATTTATTTATTTATTTATTTATTTATTTTGCATCATTGTTACATTATAGCTTGTTGAGGTTTCTCCGGTTTCATTTGGAACGAAGCCCTTTCATTCACATTTTCAGGACTGTTTTTGTAATATGCGGCATTGTACTCTGCTGCAGCTGTGATATCAAGGGCCGGATAAAATTGTAAAAGAAAAAAAAGAAGAAGCATAGGGACTACAGACACATCAGCAAGATCCTCCAAGTATGCCTGAGCAGCAGCCAGGGCTGTTATGCATGGCTGCAACTGCTTATAGCATCCACAGTGAACCCTCCAAAAAAAAAAAAAAACAACCCAAAACATACATACCTAAATAAAAGCAAATATGAAGGCTAATGCAATTTAGTGCATACACAATTGTTTACTAGACAGATTATGAATGTTAAATTGTACATTTTAATATTAGTTTTTGTGTATCGCTGTGAACAGGGGAAGAAATCGTAATAAGAAATGCAAGCCCTGTGAAATTGTGTTTTTTTTTTAAGTTAAATTCTATCACCTTATTTTTCATCTCCACCTCTCTGTATCAGGGTTGTCCTGCTCAAAGCAAAACATAAAATCATCCACACGTGATCTGAAGTATGAGTGGGTGTGCGCACATTCTCACCTCTTTATAAATATCAGCTAATGTGTGAGAACAGGCCTTTGCACATACACATCGTCCATACACCCGGTCCCGGGAGCTCGTGCAGCAATAACAAAAACAGGATGCCAAGTAACAAAACAGACCCAGACTCTCTCAGTTATCTCATTAGTTTATTTTACTGATTTAAGATTAAGTTCTCCATTATTGTGTTTACAATTTACCGTTCTATTTTTAACCTTATCTTGTCCAGGACTCATTCAAAACCACACTGGAAGCAGAGCTCTATCAGGTTAAATGACAAGAAGAATTACAAGACAACAAGGTTTAGAAAACGGCTCCACAAACACAGCATTAGGGAGATGATATTAAAATAGCCCAGAGAGTTGCAAAAGACAGACAGAGGCAGTAACAACCATGGCCAGTCCCCTCTTTCTTTCTTCCTTTTTTAAAAATTTCCCTTCCTTTCGTCTCCTTCAAGGTCAATCGTCAGAGTGAGGCTGCATGTCACCGCTGCTTTGTCTATTCAGATAAAATTGCTGCATTCATTGTATGTCAGATAAACCTCAGAAAAAAAGGAGAGAGGAGGGTATAGTCAGAGAGAGAGAGGGAGAAGGTGGCATGGAAGAAAGAAAAAGAAGGGGAGGGGAAAAAAAACAACACCCTGTATCGTGACATCCTCCAGCCTGGCCTGTTTTTATCTGACAAATTTAAGCGTTCACTCTCTCCTCTCCTCTTCCCTTCACATTTTCTCCTCACCTTATCTACTGTCTCAGCACTGCATCACTTGCCATTTTAGAATAATGTCCTCCCATGTCTATAATGACATTGCCTTTGTGCCTCAGATTACCTTGGGATTTTCAGTCACCCCCCATCCCAGCCTCCCCAGCACACATGGATGCTGGAATAAAGATACAGACGCACACACAAACTGTCGAAGAAAATCTACCTCAAAAAGGAGGCTAACCGAATGAGGATGTCATTAACTAGCACATCTCCTAATAAAACCAGAGTTGTAACTGATAATGGTAACAAAAATGCTATTTCTGAGTGCAATTGTGCACTGTCATTGATTATTAGAGATGCAGTTGTTGCTAAATTTTGTTCTGTAGTGAAAAGCTTTAGATATTTCACAGTGTACACCTCAGACTTCAACTTCTACGTTAGTCTGAATGTTTAAGGCGGTTCTTGTCTACCTGACTTGTAGATATTGTGTGCACTTCACTTCATATACACCAATTAGCCATTATAACATTAAAACTTGATGTTGTGTAGGTTCCCCTCTTGCAGCCAAAACATCACTGACTTGTTGGGGCATGCACACACGACCTTTGAGGTTGACCTGTGGTATCAGGGATTGGAATAGCGGTAGCGATTCCTTTGGGTCCTTGTGGGTTGGAGAGGTTGCGAGGTGCAGCTTCAATGAATCAGACTTATGAATGCCTGATCGGGATCTGCAGAGTATAAAGGATAAGGTCCTTTTTGTTGTGTTCCTTGAACTATTCCCAAGCATTCTGTGTCATGGCGGGATTTCCTATTCCGCCTTTACAGTATTAGGAGAGGTTGTGTTGTGGCTGATTGGAGTATAAAGCCTAATAAAACTGTTTAGAAGCTGATATTAAACAGTACAGCAACTCCCTGGTATAAAATAGTTATGTTGCAGATCAAATATCATCTTTCAGGTGAATACATAAAACAGAAAATTATTAAAAATGGCAAAATTGCCATAAAAATTATTCAGTTCCTAAGCCAGCAATCTTAAACCATATTTACAAAAAGGCTACATATCCAGCTTATATTACACAGCGAATGTTCTTCCTTCCTATTTTCTCCAATAAAGAAATCATATTCCTTCAGGTATCATTAGACATGAAGCAAGTCTTCAGCATGTATTATTTCTGTGCTCTGATGAGCTCCTTAAACTGTGACAGGTCTTTCTCTCCCCTGCCTGGCCATGTCTCTTAATGAGATGGCAATCAGCCAGTCATCAGCAAAGGGACCATGCAGGACACATAATGAGAACATTAGGCTGCATACTGAAAGGACCCCCTGCCGGGTGGAGGATCAATGGTGTGGCCTGATGAAAGGTGGATGATGCAGCTGATGGCTGGGAAGAAAGAAGAAGGGACAGAAAGGCAGAGATCTGTGATGTTGATTGTCCAATACATTATCTACTGTACCAGTCCTTTGACTCTCACAGTCAGAAGTCACGCAGATATATATAACAAAAGGGAGTTGTTGTTGTTGCATATGTCGTTTTACACCAATCAATACTACCATGTTATTTTTTTTCCCTTTCAAAATCCTTTTAAATCACTTATCAGACCATTTTGTGTACTTCATTTGGTTTGGATTTGATATATTTATTCAAAAGTTAATTTTAAATCACCAGAGGGGGAAGACACGCAGCAAAGGGCCACTGTACTCCAGTCCTGTGGCACCATGTGGTCACTTGCTCACCCATTGAGTTAAAGTGGCACCCAACCCAAACTATGTGACAAAACATGTAACTAGGTATTTAAGATGAGTGACTGCTAAATACAGTAATAAAACAGATATTTTACATACAATTTCAGGGCCACTTGGCATACAGGCATAACACTAACACGGTTAAAACTTACATTACACTTAATCTTTCTAAGCTTGTGTGGTTTTCCCTACAGCGCTTATGTGTGACATTCACTAAAAGTGTAAGCCAAGCTAAACTGCGCTTGATTGTAAGCTAAGCTACGCCATGGAAATGTATGTCACTTAAATGCATCACTGCTAACAGGTGCCATCAAAACTACGGTCACATTTCTTGGTGCATGCTCAATCATCCAGGTAAGGAAACTCCAGTGGAAGTGGGAGTGTTTTGGGGCAGACAATGTGATTGAACCTAACAGTAAACGGCTAATAACAAACATGTATCTTGCGTATTACATGAATCATCCAATTAAAACACACCCTAACTCTAATATTTTTCTAACTGACAACACTGTAAAATCCACTTCTTTTAAGCGTGTCTCATTGTAATCCTTCACGTTTTGGTTTCTGTCACGCTGTTGCAGATGGCCCATCACATTATCATCTTCCCCAAAACACTGTTTTGTTTTAGTCAACTTTCATTATGTTCTGTGTGCTTTTGCAGTGTTTTTCTATTTGCTGACGTCTTCTTAAGTTCCAGTGTGTTTCTCTCGGGGCCACTGTTCTGCATGACTGGCTAATTCAAAATATCATCAACATAGGCTTTAACAACACATGATGCTAACAGTCAAAGAGGGAGGAATTACAGTTGTTACATTAAAAGCCTCCAAAGCATAACCCAAACATGTCAAGCTAATTAAAGAAACATTACTGAGAAAACAATAGGACGAATCTTGAATCTAGTCATCTCAAGTCAAAGTGTTTAATTAACTTCACTTCTGTTTACCTTTGCACACCAATTAAATTCATGTAGCAAGTTAGTGACTGCTTAAAATGAGCATGTTCTTACTTGTTTACAATCATATTACAAATATGAAGAAGATTTTATTTTAAGGCACAAACAGGGAAGCTAATTGAAACTTTAGCTGGGAAATGTGATTACACGAAAACAGGGAAATAAAGACTGCAATCAAACAATTAGACATTTAATGGGTGAATAGCAGCAACAGACATCCCGAGCTTATCGAACGCAGTAAAACAATCACTTAGAGCCAGCTGTTTTAATACCTTCAATAAAAACAAGTCTTTCCATTAGCACACATTTGTTTCTTTGATTACATAGCTCTAATCTAACAGAGTAGAAGGATTAAAAAAATAGCAGACTTTTGGTCATGTTCAGTTTCTAGAACAATCCAGGCACATATGAAGCACCAGAACATGTCAACCCCCAGCTGTGCTGTTCATTATAAAAGCTGCTGTGACAATTCAGATGTGGAGGATGAACTCTTCCACCCAAACTTCCCTTTTCCATATAAGTCATTTGGTAAGGCTTTATGGATTTCACATATGTATATTCTTATTTATGTCCACTCTGTCGTCGATCATCACGCTGAAATGCAGTCCTGGATTGAATCCGGCCATAAAACTGACTGGAGTCACGTTAATTGTCAGACACAGACACAGTTCTGATCATAAATGTTGTACTACATACTGCTGCTTTAAATCACAGGCAAATCTACCCCTCCACCCCCCGCTCTCTGGTGCCTTCCACAGTGATTTGGTCTCAATTTGTAATAAAAAGACCAGCAGAGAAAGCTCTGCCAGTGCGTACAATAGGCTTCCCTTTTGTGTTTTGCATTTTTTTTTCACCTTTTCTCTTGTTGCAGTGACTGACTTTTAATCTAATAAACATTGCATGAGCCCACTGACCAGAACAAAGGCGAAGGGAGAAAAAAAAAACTTCTTTCTGAACATCTATCAGATCGTTCTTGTTAAAAAGAATGGGGGTTGTAGGGGGTTCCTTAATAGGAACGGGGTAGGATATAAGGTTTCATGCCAAGATCGTAAAATTACTGAAGAATAAAAGCCATTCATTTCACATGACATCACCACCTTCAGAGGATGTAAGCTTCAGCAGCTTCAAACTAAGGACAAAATGTTTCCCTCATAGACTTCACTGCTGCTGTTGTCTGACAAGACATACAACACAGCAGAACAAAGGAGTGGGATTAGCCTCCATGCTTTTGGCTGGAGCTTTTGATGCATGCAATAAAAATATAATATACTTAACAGCATAACTGTCCTGGTACATAGTTTATATATATGATCAGACAGCCACAGACTCTGCTTGGGGCACATTTGAATGGATTTCTTTCTTGGAAGAAGTGGGCATGGTAAAAGTTAACGCAAGCCTCACAGTGACACTAGTGGTGAAATCACAAAGCAACAGCTTACACAACAGAGATGATAAATAGCTGCTCATCGCCCCACAAACCCGCCTCAGTATACTGCAGCGCACTTCCAGTTAAATACTTGCACTTAAAACATTCCCTCTTATGCATGCTATTAGCGCTGCCCACTAATTTACACTTAAGCGCAAGTTTCCAGTCAGATCACAACCATTATGTTTGCACGGCTGTCATATACTCACCACAGGACCAAGTCAAATCAGTCCTGTATGCTTGACACAAATGATACAGCACTGGAGCATGCTCCAGGGGTACTAATGGTTGGTCTGAGTAGTTCTCAGCCACAATGTCACAGAAAACACATAATTTCCAAGCTGCTCACATGGCAAATCCATGCTACACTCAAAGAGATATACATTTGCTAATGGCAAATGCACTGGCTTACCGAGGTGGACTGGCTATGATGCATAGCTCCTATCAAGCAGTGATTCTCCACATGTGGGAGAGAGAAGGTGGTATGTTTTTAGCGGCTGTTAAATATAAATCGTTGCTGTGCTCTGCAATACACAGTATGCACCATATAGACTCGAAGGAATCATTCCTCCAAGCACCTCTTATTCTGCGACGTATGGAGCTTTAAAGGACAGAGGGCCTTTAATAATTGGCAGTGTTACCGAGAGAGCGCACATCCATCTATTGTATTAGCTTATCTACATAAAACAAACAAGGATGCTACATTCAAAATGCAGTCAGACATTATTAACAAAGTATAAAAGAATAATTTCATTTTTCTCCCTTTCTCAGAGAAATGTGACACATCATCTGAAGCGGTATTGCGTTGCCTGGGGTGAGGGCCCTGCACAGTAGATGGACCGCTGTAATTTCTCATCTATCAAATTATGGTTTATTGTTCAGCACAGTAACCCCAGGCTACACACAACCCTGTGCACTGACAGTTATGAAACATTATATTTCCACTGTCATTGTCCAGGCCCAAGACAAAGCTTAAGAAAGAAAAAGAGAAAGAAAACAAAAAGAAATAAAAACTCCAAAGTAATATTAACACACATCATGTCAACATCTATCTTAAGCAGAGCTTTGATCATAGCCGTTCGAGCCACTGTTGCTATTTCTGGGGCTTGCTAACGACATTAGGTTACTCAAATTGCCATTAGCCACTACTGTATAGGCTTGTTTATTATTGCCATGGTAATGATTTTTCGACCAAATGAAATTTGTCGGCAGGAAATTGTGTTTAATGCCGGTCTAATGAGTCTGCTGTAAATTAGCTGGCATGCCAGCGTGGATGACTAAAAGGCCTTTAAGTAACCTTTGGTCTCTGTTGAGGGTAATTTGATAGTGCCACTGATGATTCACTTAGTGAGACTAAAAGCTATAGGCTTGCATCTCAAGAAGGACATGTGAAACTACTATCGCTCTTAAACTAGAAGCGAATGTGAAAATAATCAAATCGACTTGCCACTGGATGACTTTAAGATGGCAAACGTGAACTCCTGACTGCAGTCAAACCAATTGGGTGTTTTTGTCACCAAGGTCAAGGTCTTGCTACAAAAGTAAAGCACAGTTCAGCTAGACTGGAAGTGTGGAAGGCCAAATAGGCAACTCCAGATGAGTTTACGTGCTCTGGTAGAAAGAGGGAGAAATATGGAAAGGAACAGGCAAAAATCTGCGTTTCTCAGTGAAAGTACAAAGTTACCACAGGTGAGGAGAGCATCATAAATTGGGCGTCATTGGGCATACCTTTTACAGCTGGAAACAAAAATAAACAGAACATTTCAAACAGCAAACCTTTATTTTTATATAATTACTGTTAAAAAGCACATGAATCCCAAGTTGTAAAAATAAGTGTTGCGCATATATTAACGCTTATTTAGCGCAATCTCTTTTTTCGCATCGTCATGCAGGCTGTGATAGGTGAATAATGGGCTCCAAGAGTGGCTGAAAATCCAAGATCTTCCACTCCTGCAACAGTTTGCTGTATAATGTAATAAGACATCACAGACAGGAGAGTGAAATCTCACTGAAGAATCAAAACGGTTCCTTCAAAGTGACACGGAAATCAAAAGGCCATGTGTAAGTATGCGTGCATGCGTGTGTGTGGCACACACGGTGTATATCCTCGGCTATGTGCCAGATCTGGAGTGACGGCTGAGATTTCCAATACATCTGCGTATGCAAAAAAAAAAGAAAAAAGTGTGAATGTGCATGTGCGACTGCACACACGTCTCTGGCACCCCTGCAGGTCTGTGGAAGCACACATGGGTATTTCATGGTGAAGTTGCTGTGCTTCATCACATGCTTGGCAGCCACACCCCCTGGCATATTCCCCTGAGATCTGATAAGAAGTGTGTGTGTGTGTGTGTGTGTGTGTGTGTGTGTGTGTGTGTGTAGGGTCGATTGCTGTGTGTTTTGTGTTTTAATGGTATGACATTCCTCCTTAACGCAGGTGGCCCCGCAATCTGAAAATCCTTCCTCCTTAGACGCTCATCTGTGTTTAGTGCCACCCCCTGCCGCGCCCCCGTGTAACCCCCCATTTCCCAGCGCCTCCCACCGCACCTCGCCCACCCACATCGCCCCTCCTCCTACGGCAACACGTGCCCCCTGTTAGTGCCAACATGCCCTCGTCTTCCCCGCCACCCACCCCCATCTCCCTCCTTTCCCCTCCCTCCACTCCTCACTTTTCCCACGCCCGCCTCTTTCTGTCATCAAGCAGTAGGAGTGGTATCACTGCACGTGCCCCCTTTTTAGTGCCAACAAGCTCCCCTGTGCGCGCCCCCCCCCAACCGCTTCATATCTTCCATCTTCCCCCCCATCTTGTTTTACCCCCCACTCAGTTCCTGCCCCCCTCCTTCTCACAGTGTTCATCTTATCACTATGCAAGTGGGGATACCGGACTGTTTTGCATAACGCTGTTTAGTCCTTTGTGATAGGTGGGGCGGCATGCAAATATGCAAGACTGTGATGGGGAAGCATTTTGTAGAGTGATGAGAAAGGGGAGAGGGCGGCATTGCGAATGATGCCGCCGTGTGTGCATTTGCTTGTGTGCGTGTGTGTATATATGTGTTTTTCAACAGATTCTTTGGGTTGTCAGAGCGATGGTGGGTACAGGAGCCAGTGCCATCTGAAACAAAGCCCAGTTGAACAACATGGAATGGAATACCACCCAAGCAGCCATACATTTAACCTGGAGGGATGCTCTCTTCTTCTGTGGCCTTTATTCCATTTAAGGGACATTTTAAAGAAAAGATGATCTTTTTTTCCCTTCTTTTCCCCCAAATTGCATCATTACTGGGTTACTGTAAATCCACATGGCGCAGAATCGGCAAATATCGTCGGCAAATTAAGAAGAAAGCGAACAGGGAAGTTATTTTCGCTTACCCCTCCTCTTCAGCCATATTTTGTCTCTCTCCTACTTATCTGTGGCAGAGAGCCAATGGTTCATTATAATTGGCCGTTGTCATCATGCAGATGACACACAGTCAGCGCTCTGAATATCATTAGCGCCTTTTGCATACCTCCGCTCTTTTTTCATTTTTTCTCCCCTTTCTTCTCGTTCCTTCGTTCCGAGGCTCGTTTCGCGATTCAATATTCCAAAAGGTAATTATCATCCACGGAGCAGCCTATCAATATGCGCAGATAGGCATGATAGGGAATAAAGGTGCATGTCTGATTGTTGTTTTCGCTTTCGTTATTTCCCGTGCAAACGTAGAAGAATCTTCCAGGGTATGGGGGGAGAATAAGGGTGTATTTGTGGATTGCATTTGACTCTCCTTTGCAGTGGAGTCCAATGCATATCTCTGTGGTTACAGACTGTTCTTTGGTCTCCTCCTGCTCCCTCTCTCCCTCTCTCTCTCATTTGCATACATCAGCCTCTCCTTGGGTAGAATAATGGCTCTTAATTCTTCTTTGCAGCTCTTGCCTTCTGATCCATGACAAAAAAGAAAAAAGCCAGCCGCTTAATTTGCATACTCCCCATAATAATGAGGTGTGTGTTGCAAACCGCCTAATTACCAAGTCCTCCAGTCACTCTCTCTCTCTCTCTCTCTCCTCCTGCAGCCTTTGCTTTTAACCCTCGTTCGCCCATTCGCCATCTCTTCATCTCCATAGAAAACCATTGTCGCATTCAGCATTAATTCGTCTGGAGTGACACGAAGAAACAATAGAGAAACAAGAAGAAGAAAGAAAAAAAGCGAAGCATATTGCAGTGACGAGCGGTTCGTTCGTTCGCCTTCGTTTATTCCACTGTCTGTGTTTATTGGCTAATTTGCGGCTCCTCACGCTCGCGGCGACTCTCCTTAAGCTACCCTCTTTATCTTTGCCTTTGAAATTTACAAAATCTTACAAGAAATCAATACTTAATTGATTATTCACCTTCCTGCAGCCTCAAACGACCGGTGAGTGCACGTGCGTATTAAATCCGCTGTGTGTCTGTGTGTATGTATGAGTAAGTCTCTGGTAGATCCCATTGTATTCCCAGTTCTTTCGAGGCAGCAGGCAGACGAGGTGGCAGGGAGCTCTGAGAGAAACACTCTGCAGCATGTTTGTGCGTGCTTGTGTATGTGTGTGTGTGTATTTTTGCAAGTGTGTGGGCATATGAGACGTACCAGGGTCCTGTCAATAGCGCCAAAAGCCATGAAAGTTCCAAGGTTTGACGCGGGTTTACATCTCAGCCTTTCTTTTTTTTTTTTGCTAAAACGGCAACAGCCACCCAGATGAAGGACAGGTATGGAAATCAACATCAACAACAACAACAACAACAAGAACAACAACAACATGCCTGTGGGCACAGGAAGCACTGCAAGCTCCAAGCAGGATGTGGAAGGGAGTATATCCTCAATCCTCATTTTCAAGTCGTTTTTTTTGTTTTTTGGTCTATCCGCTGAGCTTCTTTGTCTTCTGTCCTCACTGTGAGAGGAAAGCAGGGCAAGATGCCACCTGGACCCTTCAGAGAACTCTGTGGCAAAGTGGGCGCGGAAATAGGGGCGTGAAGAGAGGGGCGTTAGAAGGAGGAGGGGAGAGAGGGGTAAAGGGCGCCTGGCGCCTGCCTTCCGATATGCCATAAGAATGGCAGGCACGTAATGATGGCAAATGTAGAGCAGATTGGTTTGGAGGAGGAGAGACAGAGGAAGGGGGAGAGGAGACAGACGGCACAGCTGGCCTTGTGCCAACAATACCAAGACATGAGCACAGAGAGAAACCTCCCCCTACACTGTGCTCTGACACTTGTTGCTGTGTCTGTGCTGTGTGTTGGGATCACATGTGAGGACATACAGTTCCCCGGCTGGAACACAGAATTTTACTTGTGCCACACCAGCTGCTGAATGGTCAGCCAACCGCTTTCATCTGTGAAGGAATGGCAGTGTTTCAATATGCCGCTGCATGCAATGGATGAGATATTCAAGCACATATGAGAGCCTAAAGCAAAATGACGGTGAAAGATAGAGGTCTGGCCTCCAACTTGACCTCCATTTATGCGACGTGGCAAAGGTCAAATATTGACTCCTATTTCCACAAAAATCAAAATTACAAAGTGCAAACCAACTCACCCTCTCTCTCTCTATATATATATATCCCTCCATAAAGACATTTCAGTTTGTGGGAAAATTCATGTGATTTGTGTCTCCCAGAATTCAGGAATAAAAACTGCTGGCTCTTGTTGGTTTATGACAAGAAAACGGATGGCAACAAGATAGAGTATTATGATGTTCATATTGAAATGTGCTGAGCAAACATCTTCCTGCACAAGCAGACATGCTCTGTGTGTGTGCGAGAGAGTGAGAGCGGAAGGAGGGAAATGTATTTGTGCAGTGGCAGTAAAACACACACTATACTCAATTCTTATCTGTGTGAATGCGTTAAAGTAAGAGGATCTCATAAAAAAGTGGGGGGAAAAAGAACATGCATCATATGTAACCTGCCATGGCTGTGTGCTTTATTTCAGAGACAGGCTATACTTGGAACTTCTGAGCCTCAGACAGGTTGCTGTACAACTAGTGTGTTTTGAAATGGCCACGAAAATGGAAATTTTCAAATAAAAATTGTGCTTGATTCGTGCTTTGCGTTATTGGCAGCAGGGCACAGTGTAGGAGGAGACTGGCGAAGCTCTGTCGTCTGCAGATAAAGAGAAATGTTATCATATACTGTGTGTGTGTGTGTTCATATGCGCGTGTTTGGGTCGACCAGATGAAGGAGGAGGGGGTTCTCCAAATCAAACACCCTATTTGAATAAGAAGAATCAAAATGGAGCCAGAGATGTAGAGAGGGAGAAATGGCAAGGTGATTTGACTTGCGAATCAGGCGATGCATATCTGCATGCTAATTACGTGGCAAGATGGGGGGGGGGGGGCGAGAGTGGAAAGCGCCCCCCAAGCGCCAGACAGAGAGAGGGCGAGCGAGGAAAGACACAGCAGACGTGAGAGAAACTAGGGGGACGAACGACCCAACGAACGGACAAACAAACGAAGGATTCAAAAGGAGCTTATAGACGAGATGGGTAATTAATTCCCCATTCGGCTTTATTCTGAAGCATTTGATTTTCTTTGGAAACAAATCGACACGCAGAAAAGGAAGAAAGGAGCATGAGCACAGGATGAGGGTAGGGATTCGAGCGGGGTTGGGGGCATCCGAAAATTAAAATTATTGATTGTTCTTAGGATGCTGGGGGTTGCGAAGCAGAGGGCATTTTAAGGATGCAATTAGAGCGGACTGGGACCAAGGCTGGAATGATAATAGATGACATTGGAATTCACCATGGCGATCGCCCATTAATCTCCATTAACGGCGACCAAGATATTAAAAATTCTAATTGGAGGGACAAAAATTATATGGATGGTTTGCGAATGCGATGTGGGATGTGGGATGTTGATCTCGATCGCTTTGTGGGAATTGCGTTCTCAGGTATAGTATATCTGTTGTATTAGCTTGCTGACTGAGATTATAAGTTGTGAGAACAGTGTTGAGTTGGTTATTATTTTCAATGTGGCATCAACTCTTAGTTATGGTTTGTAAAAGAGTTTTGTTTTTTGTACATGTAAATGTGTCCATTAATGTTTATTTTTAATGTATGACGGTATGTTTCCTATGACTGCTCTTTAATGGCCAAAGTTGTTCTTTTTACTCTATTTTTTAATATGTGTTTTAAAAATAAATAAATATTCACAAAGTTTTTTTTAAAAAAAACTTTAATGTCAGTGTTGTAATTTTTTTTATGTAGTTCATTCAATAAACACAATGCAAATTTTCTTGTATTCTCCATCATCTATATACCATTTGGGTAAAAAAGGGGGAAAAAAAAAATCAGAATCTTTAGTTATTTGACAATGTATAAAAACAGTCCACAAAGCTCTGCTCTGCTCTGGGGAGTTCTCAGCCCCCGTGTGTCCTGTGATGTCATCAGGAGTGGCCTCGATTCTGACGTCCACACTGAGTTACGCTGGCCCAGATTAAGGAACGTGGGCGACAGGCCAGTGCTGTGTTTATCAATAGCTCCAACACCTTGCATGACTGTGCTGTGACACTGTCAATAGATTATGAAATCTTACTGTGTCAGCTATCCAATATTACAAATTGCCTGTGTGTACTCAGCGTGCGTGCGAGTAGTCCCATTTGTGTATGTGTGCGAGCGTGACGTAAATATTCAAGAGGTTAATGCGTATGTTCCTGTAATGTCTACGTATATTCACTCTGCATGATTAGGAGCTGTCCTTGAATTAATAAGATGAAACTGCAACCCCCAACTCTGCTGCAGTTACCAACACACACACAAACTCTTCTATTAGGATTAAAATCAAGACAAAGCTGGCTACACATGAGCATCATATTGAAACAAATTTCACAAACACTGTTAATTTATTGTTTATTTGTAGTTCAAAAGAATGTCACAACTCCAAGTATGATGGGCAGTATGCATGCATGTGTGTGTCAGAGAGAGAGAGATGGCCAGTGTGATGTCATTACGTTAATGGTTTTGGACCGGGGCTAGTCATTAAATGAGGATATTAAAAGCAGGAGGCTGTTTTTATATGCATGGAGAGGTGATGTGAGGGGTCACAGTAGCTTGGAGTCATCACTCATGCACAATGAGAGGATGCAATCACACATACAAATGAGCAAAACATACATGTAAGAGGTCTTGCAGCTCTTTTCAGGAGAAAGGTGCGTTTGTCTCTCTCCCTTTTTTCTGTTACTGGCACTCAGATGCTGGGAGGACACTCACCTTGAACAGATTTTTTTAAGCACGTGTAGCAACTCTCATGCGTGATTGAGCCTGATATTTATGAGCTGGGCTTATGTGCATATTATTATTATTATTACCGTTATGCATTTTGGCAGAGGGGAAACAACATTAGACCTGGAGGAGGATGGACCCATCACTGCTGCCGTCATTAGATTGGTTTGATCTATGATTTATGCAGAGAGCAATCTGCCCGAGGTAACAGATTTAGACAATTCTTTAATCAAGGCTAGACATATTTGTTGGTGCTTTACATGTTTATGTGCTTGGCTGGCAAAAGAAAATGTGTGTTTATCGTGTGTGTGTATATGGGGCGTCACCAAGTCAGTTTTCTAATTGCGAACAATTTTCTGATTGTAAAGATTCTAGTCTTTTCTTCTGTTGATGTCTGCTTATGTCAGCCATACATTTTACCAATGCTTTGCCATTTAACACTGGAAGTCCCGGCTTCTACCTTTCTACCTTTAAATATCACTGAACAAGTAATTCATTTCCCTCAAGCTAGCCTGACCAGGATCCATTGCCTCTTGAAGAATGCCCTGCATCCAACAATTGTTGAGGTCTTTTGATACCTTTTACTAGCTGGAATTGTAAGATGCTTAAGAAGAAGTGTGGAAGGTGCAAATAAGGATAACCCACTGGTGACAGTATGAGCACTGCTAGGAGCATGCTTAGTAAGGTAAATAAATCAAAGAAACAGGAACACAGCGATATAAATATCAGAAGTGTCTAAAGTGGACTTACAATGCTCATTTTGGCTCATCAGGAACTCTACAAGACTAGGTTTGCATGAGTCACAGTTTCAGAAAATCCTTGTTTATCTTAATGAAGTCCTTCAGTTCAGCCTCTATCTAAAAATTTCCACCATTTTAACTCCCTTCAAGGCCACCTTTCCTTCATACCAGCCTTCCTCTGAATTGCTGACCCTCACCTGGTTTCTGCAAATATCTGATGTTTGCCAGCGACATCTCCACATGCCAGAAACGAGGGTCTAAAAACAAATTGTAAACCTATTTAACTATAATATCACATTCTTTATTGGTTGGCATCTTCTCAAATCTACTCACACATGTTTAGGTGTAAGTCGGCCACCTGTTCTGTAAAATTCTGCACTTTTATGCATATTTTAGACACATAAAAGTGGATTAAGTGTTTGAATCACAAGCTGTATAACAGCATAATTACAAGATCTTGTTAATAGATGTAGGTGAGAGAAATGTGATGAAATGCTATGAGGAAATATTGCAGGTAAGGCAGCATGTACAATGCTATTCTCATGTTACTAAGTGACTGGTTAGTGTAACTCTACACTTTTTTCCACATAGAAAAACAACTTGCAACAGTTGGTAGACTTATTAAGAAGGAGCTTAAGTACATGAAAATATACACACTAAACTAGCTAGAAGCCATTTGGTCTGATTATCAAAACAACCGTTTCAGTTATATAATGTTATTTAAAGCTTGTGGTTCTGACTCCTCAACACGGCCATTTACACATGAAAAATGATCGCCTTTTTACCTTAAGCCCAGCCAAAGTCCAGCTCTCTTAATTCCCCTCTGGAGTGAACAAAAACCTTGGCTTTTGGCTGTTGTTGGTCCTTAAACATATACAGTATCCACGGCTGTCTTGTGTGCTCTACTTTGAAGCTAAACAAATTAAAATACCTTCAAAACCAAAAAAGCATTTTTGAAGCAGGCAGGCGGAAATCTCCTCTTGCGAATAAAATAGTTTGGAATTTGACATTCAGAGCAGCCTGGAGCCTGAGAGACATGCTCAAAGTGACAACATGAACATATGTGGACCTCATCATTTGAAACCTAATATCATTAATATAAGAAAATGATAATAAATAAAAATAAGGAAAAGTATTACAGACCTACTTCAAATTTTAGGCTGTGACTAGTTACTGGTACAAGGTTTATCTGAAGCGTGGTTGTTTGATCCCCGTGGTGCTGTGATTGATTGGTAACTGTACTAATACAGTGCAAGTAGTCTACAGGCACAAAAGTGAAATTTCACAACTTTATAATAAAGATTCATGCAACAAGTACACTTATAAAAGTAATGCTTTAGTTAGAAAGCTAAGCCATATACTGTAGTAGCAGGAGTCACAGACATTTACATCTTACCAGGAATCTCTTTTCCTGCTCCAGAAAGTCCAGAAAGACTGAACACATAATTATTTTGTTTGGAAAATTAAATTTTCAAGATTTATACCTCACAATTTTAATCTTTCACCTATAACTAGGGGGACAAGGCCAGGTTTTACAAGTAAACAGTTATTTCAAGAACCTTTTTTTCACGTTTAGGGTTTAAAATGTTTTAATAAAGTACAATATACTGTACAAAAAGCACGTTCTTAGAGAAAATTCTGACAAAAAGATCCACAGAAAATCAAACATAGCAAGTCTGAATAATGCCTGAAAAAACAAAACAAAACAAAAAAAACAGATTCCCACCCACTACTTCAACTTACCCTGAGGGCCACAGCAAACTTGTTTTAATGATCAGGCTTTGTGCAATAGACATGTACAATAGTTTTAAATTGAGAGCACTGTGTGTTACTGGAAAATCAAAAGTAGCCATCAAGATACACCTTTGTAAAAGCTTTACACACACACACACAAGCGCACACACGTGCGCGCGCGCACACACACACCTGTTGTTGTCTCTCTCCTGTCTGTGGGACTTTCAGCACCTTTTGCCAGAACAACACTGTCTCAGAGGAGTCACAACCTTTAATCAATGTGTTGATAAACAATAATTCCTTTTTTTGCATTCTGAAAATTTTCCTACTGAAATGCATCACATAAATCCTCATCCTCTATCTGTTTAATCTGTTCAAAATGCATTGCTGCCAGACGAGAGTTAAGCAATAATATATACATACTTTTTTCTGTTTTAAAAAAATCAAGAACTAACGCAGGCAAATCCGAAATATTCCCTGTGAAGGTTTAACTTGTGTACATTTTTATAAAACGTCTTCGTCATGAGAGATAACAAATCAGTAATGATCAAATGATCTGTTGTCTCTGCATACTTACAGCAGAGCCTGGCTTCTTCATTTAGAGCCAACATTAATTTCTGGGCCTACTGTGATTGCTGTTGCTATAGCTAACCTCTGAATAAGCATGCATGCATTCTCAATAAAGAAGCAACTTTAAAATTAACTGTAATAAGAGAGGAAGGAGCAAGCAAAAATATGAAGTACTACTATATTCAACCCATGGTTGGTTGGTTGGATAGATCCTTGTTTTGGTAGTACATAGTTTGAAGATCTAAAGATTTTCAAGACTATTTTGGATGGCTCCCCAACTGTGTGTAGGCCCATGCTCAGAATGCCCATTGGTTATTCAACTCTGGGATGAGGGCAGCTTCAGCACACACAAATCAAGCCAGCCAACATAAATTATTTTAAACTTCACCAGATTATTGAAGATATTAATGTTGCACATTTCAAGTCTCTAAAGAGATTTGCTCATTTTCAGTAGCACAAAATATGCAAGAAAACAAAGCTTGAATTTTCTCTCTCCCAGTTACAAACCACAGACATTTTTGATGCCTGACTATTGATGCATGTAATTAATTTGTGTGTTTTTCATTTTTGCAACCAAAACATGTTTACCTAGGAAGACACGTCTCAAAGTTTTGGAAAACAGTATTATTGGATTTAGTTAAGCCTATGTACTACCTTTTTAATATTCCATGTTGCCCTGTATATATATATATATATATATATATATATATATATATATATATATATATATACACACACACACATACATACATATATACACACATACACATATACACACACATACACATATACACACACATACACATATACACATATATACACACATACACATATACATATACATACATACATACATACATACATACATATCTACATATATATACATACATACATACATATATATACACATGCGAATATACATATATGTTATGCTCTTATTTACATAAAATTGAGCAGTAGTTTGTAAGCATCACTGATAGGTAGTTAGGTTCTGAGCTCATAACATAGCAATGAAGTTGGCAAAAAGGCCAGAAGCAAGGACACTAACTACTCACATGTATGAAAACAGAGTATGCAGTCTTTGTCACAGGGATGTTAATTGGGTGACAGGAGTAAAACTCAGTGATAAGCCAGATGATTGCATGCAATACCTCACTGAGGTTGGGTTGTCCTTGCAGAGACAGACAATCATGCCCACCGGCAGATTGCAGAGGTTGGGGCCAAGTGCAGTAGCACTGAAGCAGAGCTAAAAGAAAGTGGGTATGTAGACGGCCATGGCCACACTGAAGAAACCTTTGCAGAGGTGATTATGGATTCTGAAAGCAGCGCTGGACTCTGAGCTAGAGATTATTATAAATTTGGTCATTGGCAATGAGGACACTACAGGGGAGGGAAAAACAAATATTAGGGCCCCCTTCAATGCCGGGGCCAGTGTGAGCTGTTTTCCATTTTAATGCATTATGTGTGTATAAGGGAGAGTGGGGAGACGAGGCTTTTTTTCCCCTCTCCTTTGCATGGGTATGTGTGTGTGCGCGCGTTGGATTCAGCAAACTTAGATTTACATTTCCTTTGCACTGCCTGTGAAATGTTTTCAGATGTGGCCAGCGTGACTGAAATAATATATAAGACTGATTCTCTTGCACTCTCTCTCCTCCTCTTTCTATCTTGCGCATATGTACTTGCTCACACACTGTGGGCAAAGACACTTTGAGAGAATGAGGATAAGAGAGCTCAGCTGTAATTACCAACCATCTGAGAGAAATGGAAATTCACACTTAGTCTGATTCTGTGGTTAGCTTTCACTTAAGCTGATATTGACATATTGGCTTAAAGTGAAGGTCCCCCGACGTCATACTAACACACCACTTAAACCCTTTAAAATTCCAAAAGTTCATCATTAGATTAGCAAGGTATAAGAAAAACACTTTACTTGTATAATTCAGCTTCCTCTTTTCAATTAAAAATGCAGGGACTCGTTCCAAAGTGAGGATTCCTTAGACTCTTAAGAGCTTTGTGTTAATTACGACAGCAGCTCTGTTGATAAGTAAGAAAGGCTTTGCTGTAATACAATGTGTTTACATTGTTTGTATCAAAATCTTCCTCAAAATTGGTTATGAAAAGACATATTAGTCTTGACTAGCCTGGTTTTGTGTTTAAACATAGTTAAATGAACATTACTGGCCCAGTTGAGCTTGTATTCACCTGATTATATAAGGTTTGCTGGCATTATAGTGACTTATTGACCTTTTTTAAGTTGAGGTGTTAAAATCCAGCAAGCACAAAAACCTGGTATTGGTGATTTCATTGTTTCCAAAGAGCAATCGGGTGGTTTCAAAGTAGTTTGCTGTAGTTATTGTATTAGGCCTATTTGTATTTGTTGGAGTTCAGCTATTTCACTGGTGAAAATAACTACCCGAGGGATTCAGATCGTCAATGATCTATCACACAACCAAAATCAAAACCGTAAAATGATCTGCAAATCCATCTATACATTCAAAACTTACCCTGGGGCTGTGTGGCAGCGTGAGCAGCAGCTAAGCGCTTTGTCATTTTAAGTGTAACACAGGTATTGATTCCATAGGTTTGATTCTAAATGCAATGATGTCTTCCTCTGAGAGTTGATTAAACCCCCTTGGTATTGATGAACTGGGTCTATGAGTGTGTGCGTGTGTGGGGCAGAACACATATGGCTGAGACACCAAAGCCTGTTTCTGTACATATATTCATGCATGCAATGATAAAAGCATTTGGGAAACCCACAACTTATCCCTTTAATGCCTAAAATGTGAAATAATTGCCAGAAAATTCACATTTTATTGAAAATGGAGCATTTATTGAACCTTCTAACCATTTTCATTTAATTAATTACACTAGTTGTTTAGAAATTAAAGTCTCTGTTCACTCCACTCTTCTCTGAACTAATATTAGCTGCCACACTTGAAGCAGAATTTAAGCAGATTTTGGCCAATTTGTTAACTTAAAACTGAAATGATTAAACAATAAAGCAATAATAGTTTAACTTTAGTCACACAAGTAGGGATGGGTACCGGTGCACCGGTTCTGACATAAACGGTAGTAACCAGACCGAAAAGCAGCGCACATTTCGGTGCTTTATTTCGGTGCTTTTTTTTCCTGAGCTGTGATACACTTCTAGCCAATCATTTTACGTTTCCCAGGATAGTAGGCGGGGCCAGGTACGTACGTTCAGTTAGAGCAGAGCTACAGATTAAAAATGTCCAAGGCGAAGCGGTCAAAAGTCTGGCTGTACTTCACAGCAAAATATGCAAACTCAGCAGCAACAAGTGCTTTAAGCTGATACTGTGATATTGTCAAAGGAGGTAACACCTCAAATCCGATGAAACACCTGGCGACGCATAGCGTTTTTTTTAAAAGCCGAGAAATGCGCCGTATTTGATAGCTTGCTGCGAGACCTCACACTGTGCACGTTGGGTGGGTTGCCAGTTATCGGACCCGGAGCAACATCCCCCAAAAACCCGAAGAATAGAGTCCTGGCCCCTAGCCCTGCCAGTGTAACAGAAATGATGACGGATGATGATGGCAGCAGCAGCCGTTCTTCTCTGCGTGAGTCGCTTAATGTTGTTCGAGTGTAATTTACGTTGAGTAGGCTAACCACGTTATTACATTAATGCATGTAAGGTGAACTAGCAAACACCGTCGTAGTTACATGCGGCTGTCTTCTTGTTTGATGGCAGATACTCCCTTCACCCTGGACAAAAAGGCTAAAATGACCAAAGAAAAAGTGGGAAACAGCTGAACATGAGAGGTTTTTGGACAAAGTTTGTGTTTTTTTTCCATTGTTTAAGCACTGCTTCCAGCCAAGAGTGATACCATATATGCCCCATAGCTGCAGAAAAGGCTAACATTGTTATCTTTTTACAAAAAAAAAAACAGCTGAACATGAGAGGTTTTTGGACAAAGTTTGTGTTCTCCATTCTTTAAGCACCGGTTCGAGCACCGTTTAAGCACCGGCACCGTTTCAAAAGTACCGATTTGGCACCGGTATTGGATAAAACCTAAACGATACCCGTCCCTACACACAAGTGACATTTGAAATGATTTATTATCACAACACAGGGTGATAGAACATGTATACACCAGAAGTGATCTGCAGAGATGCGGCGATGAGAGACGATAGAAAGTGAATGATGTTTGTCAAGTCGAGTCAGGTTTATTTATAAAGCACATTTAAAAACAACCAAGGCTGACCAAAGTGCTGTACAATAAAATACAAATATAAAATACAATAAAACACAAGTACATAAAACACCTCACTGATAAAACAACAAGTTAAAACAGTAAGTTAAACCTTGCTAAAAGCCAATGAGAACTTCAACTCATTTGGCAACTTCAAGCAACTCTGTGCGAGCAAGTGCTGGTGAAATGAACGGGTCTCACGATAAACTCTTCACAACTTCCAGGTGACCAACTAAGAAGACTACCCAATGAGAGTGAAGAATACCAGTGACTGAAATATGATCTGGTAGTAAATACATTTAGAATGTCTGCAAGCGACCAGCCGTCAGCTTCAAACCAATGTGCAATGAGCAAACAGCTTCCAGTGTGTACGTGGCTTTAGAGTTTGGCACCCAGGCTCCAAGCTCATCACTCCCTGCAAATATGATACACATAGAAATTGGGGAGTGATGAGTAAATGTCCACCTAGAGTCAACAGGTGAATGGTGGGGTGGGGAAGGGATTGAAACAGCACGTGGCGATGCAGGGTAACAAAACCGACAAGATTTAAGTGGGAGAAATGTGATATTCTGTAGCTTAAATAGATCGCCATATTGGAAGAGTGTGATTGGTATGTGACACGGTGAGAGTGAGGCAAGTCCGTGTGTATGAAGCAGCTCACGTTTCCTGCCTGAACTAGCTCACAGGCTTTGATACAGTTTTACTACTTATTATTACTACTGGTGCAATTATTATTTGACTCACAAGACTTAAAAAAAAAATAGGTAAAATGACAGTAAAGTTAAAGGGAAAAGAGCTTGGATGTTAATATGTATTAGAGTAGTACCTATGTAAATAAGTCCATAAATTGATTCTGCAAATAACATTTTAGTTATTAATTCTGTATTATATAGCTACATAAACTGATTAATCGGTTTATTAATAAATAAATAAATAAGTAATACATGCTTAAATACTTAAAGTAATACGTACTAAAAAGATGCTTAAATGTCTTGAGCCTAAGGTGATTTTTAACTGTAATGTAAGACAAAGAATGTATGAAAACCTTTGCATTTAACAAACAGCACTAAATATGAAAAAATTGATCTAGATCACTTGTTTCTACATTTAAGTCGTCATTCATCCACTAATCATTTCAGGTGTAATTCACATGTCTTACACGATCACACAATATATGGCTCGTTTTGCTGCATTAAATTCTTAAATTACCAATAAAACACATAAATCTGTAACTGACCATATCATTTAAAGTGTACGCCAAATCAATGCTCCTCCTTTTCAAACCTCTGAGACAAAATGACCTCAAAATCAGCTCATCAAAGGTTATGATGAGTTCTTTTCTGCAAACAAACAAACAAACACAAAAACACACACAAAAGAAGGCTCCAGTGTCTTCTCCTACATTTATCCCATCTCGCCAAGTTTATTTTCTTCCTGGATATTTTTGAATCTTCAATACCGAATAACTACAATAGTACTACAATAGTCCGAGTAGCTGTGCAAATAAGGATCTTTTAAGTGTTAGACAACTCTCAGAAAACCAATATGCTATTGCAAAGTAAAATAGAGTCTCAAAAATCTAAAACTTATTATCAGTCTACTACCCCTCCCCTCCCCAGTTGTCCAAATGTTCTGTTTACAGGGATTTCAGAAGGGAATGGTTTACAGGGATATGTGAGACACAGAGAATGCCGCCTTGAATTTATCATGTGTAGGAGCTCTTGAATGATAAGGAGAAGTCTACTGCAACTTGTCATTTATTTAGTCACGAAAAATCAAAAGACCACCTTCACATTCAGCATTAAACTGCACCACATCGCTGCAGTCATACTCAGCGTAGCATGCATCTTAGTGATAAGCGTAATCTCTGATTCACAGTGCAAGCTAAATAAGGGCAGATTTCATGGGTCAATGCATTTGTTGTTAGAAAAATATAGTATGTCCCTGAAAAGCAACATGGGGATTTTAATTTTGGCCCAAACACAGATGAAGGGAGAGAAAGAAGCAAGAAAGAAAAAGATCCTCTGTGTATATATCAGACAGTCACATTCACAAACACGCACACACACACACACATACACCTTGCCCAGGTCCCCGAAGCTAATTAAAGGGAAGGTAGGCGAGCAGAGATGTGATAACTCTGTGAATCATGTAGAATAGTTGTAATGGGTGACCTTTTTTCTCTCCTCATGCGGCAGGCAGAAATCTCATTTGAGAGCGAGCCATTCCAATTTGCTGCGGCGAAGCAGGTGTCAAAGTCTCAAGCAGGCAGAAAAACATCCCTTGGTGCCTTCTCTTTTGTTTGAGATCATGTGATGCCCTGTGTGAAAATGCAAAGAGCTACAAAGTCTACTGAAACAGGGGTTTGTATTTCAGCTTTAGGTACCTCTTTCATTCGTCTCTTCTTCTCCTGCACTTTGACTTAATGTGAAGAAGCAGAAACAGTGTTTTCTATCTCCATGTTATGTGTATAGAAAGGATTATGTTAGTGATCAGAGCAAACATGAGAATTATAAACACAGTCCATCTTCATTAGGCTGCGGGCCAGATATTACTGGGCTGGACAGCCTGGAATGTTTGGTCGTCCATTTAGCCAAGGGCAGGAGCAGAAGGGCTGCTGTGCAGGGCTCCAACTCCCTTTGATCCTCTGAAAGTGTGTGTGTGTGTGTGTGTGTGTGTGTGTGTGTGTCTGTGCGCGCGAGAGTGCAATGCAATTTCACAACCCAAGTACACCAGCTGGTCCACGTTAAAGTTCCAAGGTAACCATGGCGCCCTGCGGCTGGTGGAGTGTGTGTGTGTGTGTGTATGTTAGTGTGTGTGCGTACGAAAGTGTGTGTGATAACATGTGGTATACGTTTGGATGCGCTCCTCCACCCCCTCGCCCCTTTGGCTTTGACTTTTAAGGAGTTTCAACGCTGAGTTTTTGCCTCTATCAGGTAAACAGGATACGGGTCACAGATAAAACAGTATATACACATAGACAGTCTACCGCCATGAGAGAATATATGTGAATTCCACTTGCCACTGAATTTCTAGGATTGTGTCACCAAAAATAGCTTCCCATGTGTTACCTCAAATGTGTAGAGTCATGTTGAGCTGGGCTGATTTCATAAGTGGTTTGCTTCAGAGTTTATTTAAGTGGCTGGTATTGTTTAAAAAAATACAAATACATACATTGTGAGATATTAGAGTGTTATTACCAGAAAAGCTACAATAACATAAATGGGGTTTCACAGTTGGATGACCACTGTAGATCTAGATAATCATATTTTATCATATACACAGTTATAATCAGTTAATAGCTTTAGGATCAGGTGTAGCAGTGTGGTGTGGGGAAGATAATCACTTAGAAATAAGATGCACAATTTGTACTGTGACCTCGAGTCGGTTGTCTACATGCTATGATCAGTTAACACAGTGGTTCCCAAACTTTTTTTGCTAGACCCCCCTCAAACATTTAGTAAACAATTAAGCAAATACAAGTAATCTGCAGTAAATTACAGGTAGTAAGAAAATTAGCTAACTCTTTTACGCAAGTCCGCACCTACACGGGTATTTTCGAAAACGCAGCTGTTTCGTCCACACGTAAACGGCGTTTCAAATCACCGAAAACTGAGATTTTTTAAAACTTCTTTTTTGCGTTTACGTGTGGACGAGGAATACAGAGTTCGTCATGCAATGTTAAAGGTATGTGCCTTTTTTCACGTCACGCTGTGCGCCACGTTATTGTTTACATGAGACGAATTGCAAAATGGCAGATAGTCAGATTAACAGTATTTTGTCTCTATCTTCAGGTTTTACACGCTTACATATACACACACAGTTACTGTCCCTCTATTTACAAAGGCAGAGGCGTCACGGTGTAATTATATTACATGTAGTTGTTTTTTTTCCTGTGTAATAATATTTAACATTGCTATCAATACATTTTTCAAAAAATCCCTCTCTGTGCAAAATGGGCTCAAAAACAAACAACTGTGGGATCCTGTTTGTCCGTGATTTAGACAGGGGGAACAAATCGTGGCAGGATCACCCTGATATTATTTGTATCCCACTGTAACTTTACTGTATAAAGAGCTAACATCTCCAACATGTCAGGAGTAGTTAGTCATTACAACAAGGGTTTGTGAACTAAAAATCAAGAATGTGGGATACTGTTTGTCCGTGATTTGAAGAGCCCAGCGCTGCTCCCGACGAAGGGAAAACCAATTCTGCAGGGGAGACCTACCTTGGCACTTGTGCAGGTGAAGCCAAAGGGAAGATATGCTAAGTCTTTGGCTTAGAATGAAGTTGGTTTGGAAACATATTCAGCGATGCTTCATCTCCTGCTTTGCGTTTGTGGAGGCGCCCCGTGCTAGCAGTGTCCAAGCGTTGTTTTTTTTTTCCCCTTCTCATATCGCGCCCCCCTTGCAATGGCTCTAGGGGGCGGGCCCCACACTTTGGGAAGGTCTGAGTTAACAGTGCTGCCTCTACTGTTCTGAGGTTTACTACTCTTCATGCATAAGGCTAACTGAATTCAACAAGAGATAAGCAAATGTTGTATGGGCAATAATAGCTGCTTTCTGACCCTTAGAGAATATCAAGCTAGTATAAAAGATGGAATTAGGTGAGTGGCTTAATCATCAGGTTAAATTATAATGATGCACACTACTCGTGATGGGACTTGGACCTTGAACGCAGCAGCCTACTCTACACCATGTCTACATAGCTCGTTGCTGCAAACTGTATATTCATTCAAAAAAACAAAAACCCACAACCATCACATATAGATCAAAAATCTAGCATGAGCTACAAAATTATGTAAGATTTAAGTTTACAGTTAATCAAACTTTTGCTGAGCAGTCCTTACCTTTGAGGATATTGTCTGGATGCAGGTAAGGAAATCCCAGAAAACTGATCTGTTCATGTGGACATCACAGCTTTGAGTTCTCCCACTGAGAACTCAACATCCAGATGAACAGAATCAACTTTCTGGGCTTTGAGAATAACCTCTGATCTTCCTCTCCTGACCTCTTTCTTTCATCTTTCTCCATCTCTGAGATCTCACACATTAATGTTTGTACTTTTTTTTTTTTTACACCTCTGGGTAAATACAGCATCCATACATTTAGCTAGCAGACAAACTGTCATCCAACGTGTACAGAAACACTTTGTGTGTTTGCTGATATTTTTTGAGCTGTTTGGAAAAGTTATATTTTAAATCATCTGTGACTTCCTGCGTTTATTCTCCCTTCTCTGCTGAAGTACAGCACCCACAACTTTACTGACATTTACATTACGAATGCACAACAGGGATGAGAAGGAAAAAAAGACTTGCTAAGGCTGTAAGCAGGACATGGGAAGACATTACTTTCTTATTACTGAGCAAGTATCTTCTTGTCGGCAGCAGGAAGTACATAAAACATTAACTCAGTCAACAGACAGATTGATAAAAAATATTATCAGATTTTAGTGGATGTGTGTACACTATTAATTAAGATCCCATTCTGTAAGGTATTCTTTTCTACTGCACGCGGCAGTGTGGCTGTGACTTTATCTTTTATCTACTGCACTAGGTGATGGTACTTGTCTAAGGCCTTCTCCACCATACATCATGTCTATAAACGGAGCTAGAGCAGCATTGTATAGATCTCATCTTTCATGTCCTTGCACAAATATTTAAGGTTTAGAGAAGGTCATATTATCTTCTAAATGTTCTGTTTACATAGATAATAATGGGGTCAGTCAAAGTGCCCACAGTAACAAAACTGTATTGGACATTGATAAACAAATGCATACTCATAACTCACCTATGCAAAAAACAAAAAACGAAACAACAACCCCTGTTTAGTACAAGTATTGAGACCATTGAAAATCTCAAACCCTAATTTCTCAGAGTATATAAACGGTCCTCGTCATGTTTCCTGTTTCCATATATGTGATCGGTGCCACTGTTGAGCAACCAAAAATGATTCAAAAGGGAAAATGCTGAAAAGACTGGAAGGCAGAAAACACTCAACAGTTCTTATAATGCCGCACGACTGCGCATTGTGCTTGACAATCTCTGTTTATACCTGATTGCCTCACCATAGACTAAAATAAGGAGGTTCACAAACTCAGAAAATGTACAAATCTGTGGAAGCTCCACAAACAAATGACCAGAACTCCATAACATACACTGGAAATACATTGTTGAAGAGCAACACAATCCTTTCTTCTCTCTAAGCAACTTTCCAATGAGATGTATATTCAGTTTCAAGTTTAGACCATGATAGAGAGCTGACAATTTTAATGTAGTTTAAAAGGCTGCCTAGCCCTACACAGCTGCCATGTTTGTCTTGTGCTTTAGTAACAGTTGTTGGGTTTCATAGGGATACGTCAGCTGTTTGTGACATGTATTGGTTTGAACCTCAAAGAGCTACTTTTGTCTCATTAGTTCTGAAAACTACAGTGAGCATTTGTAACTTTCGGAGCTACATTTGTGTTTTCGTGTATCATGTTGCTTCCTCAGGTATATCACTTCAGCTGACAGAAAAAAAAACAACCTTGTGGTCTACCCAAAGGTTGTCACTTTCAAAGCACAAAGTGCACAAACATGCAATAGCCCTCAATCCCTGGAACTGCTGTGACTTTCTGCTTCTTTAAGTAAACAGCCCAAGGCCGCTGCCTCTCATATGGCCATGAGCTTCCTACAATGATGAAAGAGCTTTTAGGTTTTCTATGTTTTACATTTTAATTGCGCATGTTGCACCTTCACTAGCTTTTTAAATTGTTTTATGAACACGAAACTAGTAAAATCCAGTTCATCAAAGCTATTTTGGCACCACTGAGATCATAATACATGTTCCTAACACGTGAAACACCAAAAACAGTTTTAACCAAACTCCTCACTGACATCATGAAGATGTTTAATCTTTTTTTTGAAATGAAAAATCATCCTATCAAGCTGTCCACTGTGGAGAGAAAAATCTAATGAAAATATAGTGCTACATATTGATAATGATATACTGTATCTTTCTATTCCTACCTAATCAGAGGCAGAATACAGTGCAGAGTCTCCCCTCTCTCCTGCCATGACAGCCACAATTCATCACAGCTTTAATTTAGTCTGTTACTGGGGTGTCGATAGGACGCACACTGCCTGGCGACCATCTTTCACACACACACATGCAAGTCCAAGCACACACGCATGCAGGGAACTGCATGTTTACGCATGTTCCATCCACAGCACGCACACTTATGACACTTACAGAGAAGCGTCTACCCCCAGCATTTCATCTTTGTTGCAATAACCGCACGCACAAAAATGTACAGATATACACTGCAGTCCATATCCTTCCATCGTCCAGCAGCGCTATCTGTTATGTGTTTGGATGTGGCCCCTGGCTCAAGGCCCTTCTCCCTCAATATATCATCAGTCATTTGAAGCAATTAAGCACTTCTCAATGAGAATAGCCCGCTCTTCCTTGAGCAAGACGGAGAGGAGCGATTCACAAAGCCATTTTCTACCAAATCCTATTAAAGGTGGGGAAGGGAGGGAGGGGGAAAACGAGGTTGAAGACTTAAAATGGAGGGCTTTTATTTAAGGACTAGGAGGTATTACAGGCCAGATTACTCCTGGCTTATGTTCCTAGTCTGGGAAATTACATTCCCACTTTTTTTGGGGAGTACCAAGGCTTTGGAGTTGAAGATGAGAATCACCTTAAGTCGCTCTTGTTTTTCACTTCTCCACTTCAATGGCTTGTACTTGTTCTTGTTGTTGTGTTTTGCTAGAAAGATTTCTGTTTTTCCACTTTTATTGGCACCTACTGAGCTTTTCGATACCTCTTGGGCTGTGTTTTGGGGGCTAGGGTTTATGTCAATTCTATCCGGTTCTTTCAAGGGAAATTACTTTTTCATTCCAAGATCTAGTCTTAATTATTGATAGCAAGGAAAAGACATGAGCGAAAATTTCATAGGATAAAACCGTTGCGCTTCAATCTCAGCAGGGTTTAAAATCATACACCATATAAACACAGCTGCGAGTCATCATATAAATAAAAACACCAACAGAGAATCTCTGTTTTCATTGTGCTATTCATTCTTTAAGTTTCAGGTTTCCACCGTTAAGTTTTGTGAGATGACCCTATGTTAAATTCACACATGGACATAATCATTTTAACTAAGTGAACTTAATTGTTTAAAACACAAGTCATGACCTATAATTTCCCTAAACTTCGTCTAGGGGCTAAATATACATTAAAATGCTTTGCTCGTGTTACATAAACAGTACATAAACAACTATAAACTCACACACGGTGATCTTAAAAGGATTCAAAACAATGAAGTACAGATGCTTCGACAGTTTCATGTATCTGAGATATTTTTGTGAAAAACAACAATAACCCCCAGCTGCGTTAATTACCACTAAGTTAAGATAAAATCTAACGGCCACATCAGAACTGATCACTACACATCTGGACTGGAGCGACTTGAGTCCTTTATTGTGAAAAACCTGGGGTCTATTGGGAAATTATATGACATGGTAATTGAACAGTTTGCCACCATGAAGGACAAGAAAATGGCTTTCATACTACAGCGTGTAAAATGTTACTCTCCTCCTCTATCTGTGGCTTCACTGAGAGTAATACAAGGGAAACAAAATGTGGCGCTCAGATGTTGAGTAAATTCCTTATTTGGTTAAATCAAAAGGGTTCAACCGAACTGTTTCATTGCTAATTAATTATTTCCCAGTGATTAGACTGCTCCCTATGTCTCCCTACAAGAACGTGTCAAAAATCATTAAAATGTTTAACATATTTAACAGTCTTATCTTGACCAACCATCAAAATTGAAAATACAATTGTTTCCAATTATATTAAACAGAGGTCTTGTTATGCTTTTAGTATGTTAACAAGTGTGGTAGGTATGAAGGAAAGGTCTTGCATTTATCTTAAAATAAAGTGAAAATTCGATTGACTTTCTGCCACAGAAAATGCAAATAAGCTTCCTTTTTTAACTTTTTTTGTATCCTAGTAGGTTATAAACTTTGCAAAAGACTGTATGTATCCTAACCTTGCACATTGATGATCTTCGTCCGGTGTCGACACATGAACCACTTCTCTTGAGGGTTGAATTCTGAAAAAAACCCACAAACACATACAAAAGTAACTAGTTTAATTTCCATAAGATTGCACATTATACCTGTTTGTCTCTCTCTCTGTCTTTTTATTGACTTTGGCTAATTAAAATGTGCCCCACCCACTAGTCAACAGTTCAGTGGTTTGATCTCTAGCTCCTCCATCGCATTTGTCAGAGTGTCCTTGAGCAAGCTACAATGCCCCAATGCTTGCATTCGTGTGTAGATGGATGAATTTGGCTTGTAGTGTAAAAAAGTACATGCAGAGGTGAGAGGAAAGTAAGAGTACAAAAGCACAATATAATATAAATAAAAAATACTATTAATACTATTTACCTTTTTTTAACTACTTCTTTAACTTCTCCAGTAACAAGCCAATAGTATTCCAAGATCTGGTCATCTCTGTCAGAACGGTACCCTCAGTCTGATGCCATATGGTATGTGACCACAATTTATAACCTCCACTGATCTCAGAGATTTTGTAAAATCATTATTCTCTCCGTGGATCAACCTTTGTGCAACCAAAGCTTTCTTCCCTCCAATTTTGGTTTTTCTAACTCACGGCACATTTGCTATTGTACTCGCAGCCAAGGCAGCCTGTCTTCACCTTGACAAAAGGGTCGAAATTTTTCAAAACACTGAAATAATATGCATGAAGGCATGCACATCACAGTATGTACGAGACCACTGATGTATATGAACACGGGCATATGTATGTGCAAACTCTCCGTACTGTATATGTGCGCTCCCCCTTGCCAAACTGTAAAACAGGTTTGGGGTTTATTTTTGTTGTGTGAAAGCAAGGCTCAGTACTGCTAAAACCCACATCTGCAAAGAATAGACCTACTCATTTGGCGTTAATCAAAACAGCCTGACTTTATTCATGTAACTGCAGTGATCTGCAGGCCTCTGGCAAGAGCAGAGAGAAAGAAAACACAGATGTGTGCACATTATACACACACACAGACTTGCGCACACACACACACACACACACATTTGAATAAAAGGTCAAATAGCTTTATCAATAACTGTGGAAAATGTGTTTTGTGAGAAGAAGGAGCAGCTGATCTGACAGTGGCCACCGCCCTGATGAATAACCACCAGGAGAATCAATAGGAAAGAGGAGTTGAGGTGGAGTGGGGGAACGTTTTGTCATCCAACGGTACACTCCAATATCTAAGCTCATCCATCAAAGGCAGCAATGGCACTTCGTCCTCCGCTTTAATTGAAAGCACACTGAAACAAGTTATTTACATGACGGGATGGATTTGAACGGGTGCACGTCAACTGGCAGCTTTGCTGTTATGTGCTTGCTAAATGTTTGTTTCATGAGCTGCGAGCTGACGCTTCACTGTCTGCGAGCACGGTTGACTGTCAGCTAACAATGGAAATGCAGACAAATAGTCAAACATCAAGTTTGACACAAAAGCTGTTTTTTTGTTTGTTTGTTTGCTTGCTTTAATAGGTATACGGCTCCTATACACCCGTCTTGACTATCAAAAAGCCGCCTTCACGAAATGGCAGTGTGCAAAATCCTGACAAATGGGTCACCATAAAACAGCAAAATGTATTTGAAAAATGACGATAATTTGAAATCCACACAAAAAAGGCAACCAGGCATCTTTTTCACTGGAGGTTTTCAAATATACCCCCTTTGGCAGCATATATGGACTGAATTTAAGTTGGCTGGCATTAAAGATACTGAAGGAATTTAATTTAATTTGAATTTACATATGCCATAAGCTAAACGACATCAAATTTGATTATTTGTGACTTTCAGTTTATTTGGGCTTTTTGAATATAAGCTCATATATTTTGAACATCTGCCTTTCCCTGCGTTTGATCTCTTGCATACTCACCAAATAACAATTCATTAACTGTGCTACATATTTCTAATCATATCACAGTTATACCTGTGTGTGAGGATGAAGACGTGTGCATTCCCATGGAGAGTTTTCTCTCAGTAGATCTAGAATCAGTAAAAGACAGCAGATTTCTTTCTCCTTTGGGTTCATTCCATAAATGGAGTATCAGATGCTGGTGGTAGTTTAAGAAAAAATAACCCTCACAGCCTTACCAGTTGCTGCTTCTTCTCATCTTGAGTTTAGTAAAAACTTGCTTGCATTGCCAACATATGAAGAGTTAGCTGGTCAGATAAGTCAGAACAGTCCTAAATATTTCAGCCTCCGTATGTAGAGCGGGCAGGAATGCCAACATTTTTCCAAAACCCTGTCAAAATCATCCTTTTCAAAGTTGTGGGAGGTCCAAGCAAGTGATGTACCGCTCTGTATCATATTTGCCCTGGGTGACCCAGTCTGAACTCCAGATGCTACTGTGTGTCACCATGTCACAACCAGAGCCAAAAAGGCCAGGGGGAGGAGAGCCTGTCTGCCTGGAAGCCAGTTAACATCTGTCGAGCATATTCACATGTGTAGCAGACATACAGAGAGGCTCTTCAGACCACACTGAGTTTACACTACACGGGATCCAGCGCCATAGAGACCGAAAATGTTGGAACCAAAACAGAGGCTGTTTTTAGAGTTTCAGCAGACACAGCCAAGGCCAGACAAGCTACGCCAACACTCATTCACACCACGAGAAACCCAATTTCCCCCCAAAAGCAAAACTGATTTTTGCTTTAATCCTGGTGCCATAAATGGTCTTGCCAACTGATTTATATACAATATTCAAGCAAATGGCTTGTTCTTACAATCTCGTGTTGTGAACATGTTTAGCTGGCACTGGCCCTATTATGAGAAAATGCAGATTGGGTTAGTTATACAGAAGAGCCAGACTTGCCTGTTAGCAGGGGGTCTAAGGGAAAAAGAGTCATACTTTGAGTCTTCTTTCTTTCCTTTTACGCTTCCAAGCCAATTAAATAAAGCATGGGTTGAAATATTCCACAGCTCTGGCTCTTTGGGAGCTAGTATTTATAGATAAAACAGATGCTTCTGGCAAATGTAAAGGACTGAAATTTACATCCACTTCATTCCAAAATTTTCTAAATACTCTTTCCGGTTATTGTCTGCATCCACGCTGGGTCCTGGAGAGAGAGGAGGAATTGGGAATGTACTGGGAAACCGCAACGAAGCAGGGCAGCCAAGTTCAACAGGGAGTTCAAGGCTAAATCGATGCATATTTCCCTTTTAGTGGTGATAAGTCTAGCCAAATGTACACTCGTCCCTCCGCACAGAATCTCAACCTAAATTAAATAGTGATTAGAGGAGCCTCTTCCATTGGTGGGTATAAATTTCACAAAAGATTATTTGCCTGCTTTGCTATCCCACAAATTCATAGGACTGAATTTCTATCGGCTGCCCAAATTCATTGTCAAAGTTTTAGCAAGGTATGGCTCAGAGCCACTGTTTGTCTAAGGCTGCTGCACTCGAAGGCCTTTGCAGACTACACGAGAAAAGCTTGGCCAGGTCTTCTAAATGTGTTTTCGCTGAAGTGTCCAGGTATATTTTTTCTACAGTCAGAGCTTTAAAGCTGTCTTGGCCCGCTTTGGCTCTGTACATGTGTTAATGCTGAGGAGGTTCGTTCATTTTAGCACCACATTTGATAGTATGTTGACATGTGAAACTCTGGCCAACTCTGCATCCCCCATAGGCCAATGTGCATTGTTCTGGTTTCAGCTGCCTCTGGAGTTCACGGTATGTTTGAACACGCTGTCCAGCCAACATCTTTAAACAATAAAACTGCTGTCTGTACAAATTCACTACTGAAACCACTTGTCTGAAAGAAGAAAAAAAAGACTTAGTAATTGGTTTTATGGGTGCGAAGCACTTATTTACATTAAGTGAAAAATATAATGCTGATATTCGTAAAGAATTCAAGAGTTGGAAAAATGAGAACCAGTGTTTTGGAGATTATCTGCACTCATCATTGAAACGCATTTGTTTGGCCTCAGGGTTTGTGGGGTAAATGAGCCTTGACGATTATTTTCATAAAAAGCAATAAAGACCAGTAATTATAAAAATGCCAATAAGAATTCATCTTTGAAAAATCTATAAAGCTATTAAGTCTGTAATTAAAAAGATGAGCGGCTAAGTCTGAGAAAATTGCATTTTCCTGCACAAGCGACTGTGAAGCCTCATCTCATGTTTGTTTTGCAAATTCCTCAACAAAAACATTAACTTTGAAATATTAATCTGATCTGTGGTATTGATAGGAATCTCCCATTAAAGGCAGAGGCCTGTACTTCATACACATACGCTTCATTAGCTACACCTCGGTTGCAGATCCAAAGGGTCATTAAGCCTCCATCTTGGCAATTACACACACGCCGACACAGATACACCCACTCACGTGCACACAAGAACACAAAAAGAAGTGGTCATTGCACTTTTCAACCTGAGAAACTGTGTAAAGGTAGTCCTTATTCATTAGACATGGTCTCTGTAATAAGCAAGTGTTATTGGCACACCTTTTTGACAGTGAATAAATTACAGCTTTACTCACACAGTCAGATGGATGAGAAATTAAACAAAAACCTGTAAAACCTGAACTCTTCAACAGTACAGTGAGGGTCTACTTTAGCTCTCTCATGTGGAAGGGTGGTACTTTGTTGGTGCAGTTTAGGTCCTCTTAGAGAGGGTCACTGCAAACCTATTCTTTTTCTTTCTGTGATGAAATATCTTTATTCATATTGCACCAAAGGGGTCACTGAATGGTTTGATGAGTATAAAAATATCTCAGTCATATGCTTTGGATCCACTTATCAACCAATATTTTGGACTGATGCGTGACCACCAACCTCAAAATAACAGAGTATCTTTTGGAAGAATGGCGTTAACAGTGGTTGAGGTAAAACCTCTGTATTTACATTCATGAAGGAGTCTCTTGATTGCAGACAACAAAAGGCCGACTCTACTTTGGCGCGTCCTGGACTTGGTTAGATGTTGGGAAAGAGTTTTTTTATACCAAGAATTCTGCAATCATCAACTTTAGCTGTCCGGTCTGTTCTTAGGGGCCTTTTGGTATTGCTGAACTCGCTATAGTCCTTATCTTTAAGATTGTGTAAGATTGTCAATATGGGCGGTCTTAAATTTACCTCTTACTACTAAAAAAAAAACAGGAGTTCTTTGTTATACAAATGCTATACGCATTGTCTCCACCTGTAGAATAAAAAAAAAATCTAATAAACAATACATCCTAACGAACTGACTGTACTGGAGTAACAAGAAGTCTTGCAAGGCCAGATCTGAATTATAAATGTTTACTTCTCGTTTTCCAGGACTCCTCTCTCATCTCCAACCGCTGCACAACGTCTTGTTTGAATGGAGTGCGTTTGTGTGTACCTACATCTCCCTCTCATCCTAATGTTTTGATCCAGGGTGTGTGTTCACAGTGGACATTAGGCAATCTCTCAAACCAGTAATGGGCTTTGATTCCCCAGGGTTGCAGTGAGATGGCCACTTCTTACATTAGCCAGTCAGGTATGACAGCGCCACGGCTTGCCTTCCCCTCGGCCAGCCGGGATAAATAATAAATGAAAGTGGTATTTCAGTCCTCCAAATCATCCGCAGGGTCAAGACTCCCTTCTCGCAGTGAACTTTGTAAGATGCGCCGAAGCGCAGCGAGATGCTAAAGGTTAGCGTCTTGGACAAGACAATCGTGCATTCGGCCTGCAAGCACAAGTAGTTTATAAACATCCACCACAAAATCCACCCCCCTAGTTGTTGGTGAGGAACTTCTTTTCCTGCTCCCTGTCTCCTCCCCCTACCTCTGTGGGAGGATGGGGAGACACATGAAGAGGAAAAGTTAGCATTCTCACAGAGCATACATCTGCTGCTAAGCTGGCATTTTGTATTGATTTTTCCTGAAGCCTGTAATTTTGAAAGCTTGTAACAGAAGATGAAGTAAATATCATTTTATTTGCTCAAATGGTTTCAGATTGGATTGGATTGAGATGAAAATGGTGGAGACAGGCAAATCTAGATGAGAAAGCAGCAATTTCACATAATTGTCTTCAGACCTGGTGCCAGAATATATTACCGCTGTTCTAAAACTGTCAAGCCAAAGACCTAGAAATGGACTGGAGTAAGTGAAGGCACTTATTCTTCAAGTCTCTGACATATTTAACTCTCTGCTGACGATGTTCAGTGTGATGTGGTTGCATTTATCCTTTTGTGAAGAGTTCCCTTACTTCAGCTTAAAGTATCAGTTACTCCAATGCAAATTACATCCTTGACACTCACAGAGACTGTGTCAGACCAAGTCTGCAGTGGACTCCGAAGGCAACGTAGGAATCTGACATCAGATGTCGGATTAGAGTCAGATCAGTTTACATGTAGAAACAAAAAACCTCACAGACTAAAACTGGATCGTGTGTGTCCCATTCACATGTATCTCTGAAACAACAAATTGTCTCTTAATTTTTTGGTGTGTTGCTGTTTTTCATCTCAGCAAAGCTGACTTCCAAAGCACGACCTTTCACAAATCTCCCTCTGTGCCAGCAAGTGGCAGAGCTGAGTTAATGACTACTGTTTATAACCCCATCTCAGACAGCCATTCTGTTCATTTTTCTATTTACCCTGGAAGGTGAAGTTAACCTTCTTCAGCTCATTGTAGCCAGAGGAGAATGGCAGAGATTAGTGTATTGGTCATGGTGAAGTGAGCATAAAGTACATGACAGGACCCAACTGCATGGACAAGTATGGTTGTTCCCTACAAGGTAGCTGCAACTAGACTCGAGAATTTGTCTTGCAGGATTTATAAAGATGCATACATTTAAAATGCTTTTTAATGTTTCTTTCTGCATATTGCAGCAACAATTTGATCAATACATTTTGCACATTAAAACAAGTAGACAGCTTTTTGTTCCTGCCTGCTGTGATATTACCCGACAAAAGCACTCATCTCCTCCAGTTTTCCTTTTCTGTCTGTCTTCATCCACCCATCCTTGTGTTCATCTATCCATCAATCAAGTGGGCTACTCAAGCCAGAAACTCATCAGAACAAAGCAATCAGCTTTGTGCGTCAGTCCTCTTTTCATTAAAGGCACATACAAACCACTGTGCGCAAAGTGTGTATGTGTGCGTACGTGCTTGAGTGTGTGCAGCACGAGTGCTTATTTGACGAGGTCAGCTAATTATTTGGCCAGACTAATGAAGGTCAGCGTGTTTATCTGTCTTTGTGCTGATGGTCTGTACCTGATTGAGATAAGTACTCCTCTTCAACCTTCCTGTCATTTGTCATCTTGATTAAGGGACCTTAAGGAATTGAACGGTGCACCTTTATTTAAGACATCTCATACTTTACCTTCATATATTCTTTAACATCATGTTTGTCTTTGCACTCAATGCCTTCAATTTTCTATACATGAACTGTTGAAGGGTCATAATGTTAAACTGCACAATTTAAAAGGAAATACAAGGACCATGGCGATACTCATATTATTCTCATTATAAAATGCTGTAAAAAAAATTGCCCTCTTCAAACAGACATTTGTACACTAAATGAAACTCACCACTAGATTTTTGGTTGTGTCTACTGGTCATACCATTTTCTTGTCACTCATTCAAAGAACTACATTGTCGTGAAAATCCAGGGAAGAGATCTAAAATACATAGACTGCAATTATCTATAATGAAAAGGAACTCTGATGCCAAAGGTATTGTCCATATATATACAGGCTTGTCACAATTGAAAGTGTGTGCACAGAATGGTGCTATTATCATGATGGATGGACCACACCAAATTAGGTAGATTTGATAATAACTTAAATTACATATCCACTTACCTGGATGCTTGATGAACTGAAAGCGACATTGTCTATTATTCTTGTATCATGCATGATTAGCATTCTGTATGAATATGTCGTGGCTGCCTTAGCTGTCGCTCATTCCAAATCATATGCAGGCAATTGTAAGCGTGAGCAGTGGGTTATTGTAACAGACGCAGAGGAGATCTTGACTCTTGTCAGCGCCAGACGTTTAGAGAAGGACAATTGTGACTGAAAGGTTCCATGACTAATTAGATATACATGTGGAAATAAAGTGGGAAAAATATAGAATTATTATTTTCATGTGGCAAGATAAAGTGGTAAATATGTACATTAATAAACTAGTGGCGCATATAGCTACTACATATCGGGTATAAAGTGTCATACCACTGTAAATTGTGAAGATCTGTCCAATCGCTTATGGGCTAAAGGTGTGTTAAACCAAACTTATATTTACAATATGTTTATGTGACATGACTGAACGTGGTGTGATTTTTTTATTTTTTTAAATTAAGATACATCAGACTAGGGTCATCCCCTTAGGGAACTGATTGCATTCAGAGGACATATATTGTATCATCCCTGGACATTAATAGTTCAGATTTCTGATCAGTTTTAAAATTTGCATAAAATCACACAAATCTGTGTTTTGCTATGATTTTTAGGAATCACAAACAGATGTGTTATTGAGGGAAAAGGGCAAGCAACATGACCTAATAATTATCCAGAAAACCAGCAATAACACTTCTAAATTCCAAAACAATCATCTCAAATTGTTAAAATCATAGCCTGTCAGACTACAAGCAAGGTGAATGTTTAAAAAGAGAAGAGCATTTGTTTTTCATGTAAATCTTCACATTTACTCGAAATATCAGTTCACAGAAAACAAATTAGTCACTGTTTCCTCAGGTGGTCTGTTAGTGTATCCAAACACGTTCAAGAAAACACAATTATCCTTCAAACTTTAAGCGCTCATTCTTATGGTGCATACAACGTAATAAGCATGCTGATGTTGAATAATTTCCAAATTAGTGCAAAAGATTGGGGGCTTGTTTTTTGGAAGTAGCAAACACTATAAACATTTTTCAAGTTAAATTTATTCATAGAGGGCTTCTGGCAGTCCACATACATGTATTTCTATATTTTTGATATTGAACAATTACAAAAAAATAAGAAAAATAATTCGGCAAAGTCCTACCAGGTGGAAGTCCAGGGTGAAGGCTGGGGGCATGCCGAAGAGATTATATATTTTTGTTGGCAACGCCCTGGTATTCCCCCAGAAGAGCTGGTGGAGGTGGGCAGACAGAGGGAAGTCTGGAATTCGGCTGTTGTCCTCACAGCCCACACCTGGATAAGTGACAGAAAATTAATGGATGGATGGATGGATGGATGGATGGATGGATGGACGGATGGACGGAGTTCCCACATACAATTAGCTACTGTGAACCATTGATGTGATCTGCATTTTGTTGAATTATGTTGCATAAATATTCTGATATAAAATAAACTTTACTTCAAAAAACCATTTCACCTAGCCTGTAATACATAATACAAACACCCAAATATTTATATTTTCCATAAAGATGATGGCAGTCTGTTATCCAAAATTGGTCTTTTATTGAGACAATTAAAAAGAAAAAAAATCTGTGAAGGAATGAATCCAAACAATTCTTCACATCTGTCCTAGTCTCTGTCTGGCTACCTCTGCAAGCCCCAGTTCCTAGGCCTCAGCATCTCTAACAAGCAGCGGATACAGCGCTGGATTACTGTAGGCGTTAAATCAATAGCTGCTGGTCTCCCAGGCGCAGCTATAGATTATGAATCAGTGTTGGTGAACAGAGCGCCATGGTGGCGAAAGGGAGTAAGGAGACAGAGAGGGGCTGAGGGAGAGAGAGAACGAGAGAGAGAGAGGAAGAAGAGGGGGGAAATACTGATTGGTTGACATCAAAATGATGCATGGTGGTGTCATTTCACCAAAATATACTGGTTTTGAATGACAGTTGTAAATTATCCTTTGTAATTTTGCAACATGGTTAAGTATACAATCACCAGGAAATGAATAATTATGCATTGCATGTATTGAGTTTCAAACTGTCACTTAAGAATAGGGAATCTTATATCACGTACACATAATTGAGCCATACAGGTAATCAGGAATTTGACTCATAATTGAAAGTAAAGAACAACATTTAAGATGAATATTGATTTAACCTTTGCCTTTCTGAGATCTGCGTAATGAATGCAATCTCAAGTTCATGGAGTTCTCCACATACTTAAAATAACAGCAACAATAATTTGTAATTTAACACAGAAACATAGAAGACATGAGGTTTTGTGCACATGCCTGCCAATATCTATATAACTGATCTATGGCCACAGAGCCCATTAACCTGGTTGAACCTGGTAATCTCTGCAGCGAGCACCAATGTTTCCAGTCTTCAGTTTAATTCAAGGCCCTCTGAGTGCTGTTTACAGATGGTATCTAAGTGGCTTGATTCAACTGCCAATGAATATTGGCATGTGCCTACACCCCATAGACCCTGCTATTAGGGGTGGAGACCACAGGGTTAGCCAAACACAAACTGAACATGACATCTCCCTTGCGTCTGCAAGTTCGACAGGCCGGCATTTACACAAACACACACACAGGCACACCTGAGTTCCCACACATGTTTGTACAAAAAAGCTAAAGACGATTCGAATTTCAGCTAGAATATGCAGGCACATATTTCGTGCTCCAAAATTCAAAGAAAATGCAATGTATGTGTACGCATATGTGTAAACCCACACACACACACACACACACAAATACACAACATCAACCTTGCTATAGGGCAGGTTGCAAGACCCATACTGCCCCCTGGCTCGCCTCGCTCTCTGTGTTTGTTGAGCAGCAGAGATGCCCGAGGAATAACTTGTCTCCCACCACAGATTCGGGATCAGATTACTCTGGACTAGCTCCCTAACCTTAACCATTAGAAGGATAAGAAAATATCTGTTCTAAGATCAGTGGCTTGGGGGATGGAGATGATATTGAGGAGCTGTCAAAGGTGACTGAGTTCAGGGTCAGGCCCCCGGGAGCCGTAGGATGGGAAAAAGGTTAACACAGGCTACTGTAGTGCAGGACTCAAGTTAGTGTGAAAAAGAGAAAACTGTGTGATGCTTTGATACTAACGCTAAAGTAATTAAAAAACACCTACAGCAGATAATGCTATTGACTTTGCCACAGAGGACACAAAACACAATGGATTTAGCCATGCTAACCAGTCAGAATCAAATAAAGATAATTAGTTACTTAAGATATTAAAGTCATTATAATATTACCCATTATCTTAAGCTGTTAATTACACCTCAGGTTGTTTAAATAGCTTGTAAAATTTGAAATTAATGCAATGCTATTCTAAAGCACACAGTAGTTGATAAGTGTTCTCTTGCTGGATAATTGTAGAGTGGACACAGTGTTAACTGTTAGCTGCAGAGTCTGGTAGCTACGAGCCACCAGCTGTGTCTGAATGACTGACTCTTGGACGTGGCTGCTGCGCTAGTACTGAGCTGTCAAGGTCAGTTGGGACACGCACACACGTTTGCACATGCACATACACTCGCTCCGAGATACGCACACACATACACTCAGCACCAGAATGATTAATCTGTCAATCAATGCTTCTATTTCCTGCGGTGAGTCCTCCTCTTTTCCCTGCAAGGTTCCTGTGAACAGAAACGAGAGCTTGCAAGATTGGTGCGTGCGTGTCACTTTTTCATCATCTGTGTTTGATTTGTGCAATCAGAGCCCATTCTAAACATTTTCCACACAATGCCAGTGTAGCGCAGCTGAAATGCAGAACATTGCTTTGTGGTATCCAATCTCCTTATTCTACATGGCCACCGTACACAACAGTGAGTTTTCATAGCGTATCTATTTCACTGCAAGCTGGTCTGATGATGGCAGCCAGGAGAGAGCTGGCTGTCGAAAAGACTTGCGACTACTGAAGCCATTTGGCAGAAATGAAATGACAAAAGATGCACAAAACACAGTAGGAGATATGTTTAGAAGACATGCATACTGTGTAGTAGCAAAAAGTCGAATGGGAAAGTCATCAAATGCAACTCAAATCCAAAGTGTAGTATCTAACGCTAAATAAAACACATGTTTAATGCTAATTCCAAGTATACTAGTATCTGTTGTGGTTTTGAAGAGCATGACATTGGCCTATATGCTATTCAGAATTACCATAGACTGTATACAAATGATGAATGAAGCCGTGTGACGTCACCCACTGGACGTGACGTCCAGTGGGTGGAAGTCCCCTTGTAAAGCCTTAAGCTGACAACACAATAAAAATCAATATGACAAGTGACTGGCCGATCTGACACTGCATGCCTGTAAATTAGTGGTTTGTCAATCACAAGGTAGGCCCGCCCTAAAAAATTGTTTGTTTATTGACCTTTTTGAATCTAACATAATTTATCATCAGTAAGATCATTAGTAAGACTAAAAACTACAAACTCATCTGGAAAGGGCTTAGTCAAGTTGTTTTCCCCCCCGACCTCCATGCACCCCGACTTCTTTTTGTAGCCAGAGTAGTCGCCTCCTGCTGGACATTAGGAAGAATGCAGCTTAGAGTTACTTCGCATTTTTGGCTTGGATTGGTCTAAAATGCATTTTATATATACTCTGTGGCAATTATAAATATTATAATGAGAAAACAACGTTGAATTATAAAAAAAGATAAATGACCAATACCTTTAGCAACAAATATTTCCATTAGCAAAATTTTCAGTCTAAGTCGCATACATATGGATTTTGCTTCAACACTGAACACTGAGCTGAATTGAAGCTGCCACAACTATGTGTAAAATATTTAATTAATAACATCCATAAAGCTGCACTAAATCATTTCTCTCTAAGAAGTGGCTCAATTTGATAATAATTTATCCCGATCGTATTTTTTCAATTTATATTCTTTCATTAAGTGAGCGTATTAAAGTACTAAATGAATTTCATTACATTTGAAGCATTCAGATTTAATGAAGACCGTACAAGTATATACATCTAACTAACTGCTGCATTTAGACTGTATTTTTTTCAATTACACTAATTTTTTCTAGTAAATTAAATTTTGCACTTTTGCAAACATCACATGAGATGCGATTCATGTCCTTTCACTGTGTATTTATGTCTCTGCTTACATTGTTTATCATAACCGTGCTCTTCATTTTAATATTACAGCATATTCAGTCAGATTTACAGCTCAGTCTCAGTCTGAACACCAATGTTAGTGCATTACCTCTATGATTACAACTATTACCACTTCTAACCGCCATTACAACAATTCCAACAACCCTGCTTTTACTACAGTAACACTAATAACATATAAATCTAAGCTGTCTGGCACCAGTCTAACAAACTTAATCTTGCTTTATGTGCACTGTAAGTATACTCCATTCGATTTAATTTGATCATATTTCTAAAGATGCCCTAAGAACATGGTGTTCAGTAAATGCTTGTGCCACTGCTATTTGTAACTAATCACCTCTTCTCTTTCTTCGTCATGCCCCTCTACTCTCATTCCTTCTCCCCATCACTTAATTTCTCGACCACCCACTGCCTTGCCAGTGCTAATTGCGAACGACCAGTTGAGTTGAGGAGGGAAAAAGTTGGAAAATGGGGGACAAAGCCCATTAGTGCTTTATTGGGTGTGCTAAAAGAGTTAGCCTTATTCCATGTGATCCAATCCGAGTCAATCACATTGGGAAAATTGGATTCCTGAATAAGGAAATCCCATGAGGGAGGTTAGGCTGTCCATCTGGATCAGCAGAAGACACTTCTTCTTCTCTTCCTTTGCTCCGTCTTTCATTCTCTCCACTGAGGCACTGCGCTTGGTGAGATTCTGTTCTCACTTTAGTGAACCAATAGGGCCATAATAAGTATTGATTAAGCTATTAGCCAACATTACCCAGGCACTGGCAGAGACTGTGTTTAGAATCAGCACCTCAGGAGTCTGTCACACCGTGTCACACACACGTACACAAGAACACGCACACACAGTTTTGAGAAGCTGATTGGGTGTGCTGTCAGGTTAGTTAGTTACTGAGGCGACTAAACTACTATTCTCTTATCTATTTCCCTCTGACTCCAAGTGCACATCTTTTACCTCTCTATCTATCCCTGTAACTGAACTCCAATCAAGTAAGGCCACAGTCCAGAATACATGGTGTTTCAATGAGATGGGTGTGAGTACGCCGCACACACATGTGAGGAATCAGATAAAAGAGGCTTGATTACAAAGGACAAGGTCATAGTGAGGAGTGACACAGGTTTGGAGCTAAGCTTTCAGACTCCAGCGGCACACATGCACCTGAAAGTATACACACACACACACACACACAAACAGAAAAGAAATGCGGTCAAAGAATTTTTTGAAGACTGATGATAACATCTGGGTCCAGTTGCATCACTAATAAGCGTGTGAGTGGGAAGGAGACTCCAAAAAAGAGACATTTATTGTGTCACTTTAATAAGTTCACCGTTAGTTTTTCAGTTTCTCTGCAGAAGTGAAACCTGAGTGGGAGACAGACATATAAGCATCAGAATTAGCCGCCACCTCAACTCCACACCACAATGTTTTGAATATATTTTCCAAGAAATCATCTGATTGAGTGATTTCCGATACATTGTCAGGACAAATTACCTCCTCTTAATAAGATCCTTGGTGGAAGCAGAGGACGACCACTCAGAGAGGGGAAAAGGAAACGACAAGTATTAATTTGGGATTTTTCACAAACTGACACTCCAGTCTCCATCGTCAGGCCCTGGGGCTGTGTCACTTCTCACCCATGATCACACAAACACAGACGCACACGCGCACAGACACACACCCCTCCGTCTCTCTCTGTTGCTCCCTGTCCCTCAGTTATTCCCTCCTCCTTCCTCCTGATCATGGAAGAAATTCTGTGGCGTAGCAATTACCTAAGTCTTTTATCAGTCATTTCAAAGGAGGAAAATTAGAGCAATTGTGTCAGGATGGTCATATGGGCAGAAATTGCACACTTATTGGGTGCACTTATGCCTGTGACTCCGCTCCCTGCACTGATGGGGTCCATTGTTAAGGGACAGTGCCTTCAAGGCCGCTGATTGGGGCTGAGAGCAGATGCAACTCTCCCCACCCACCGCCCACCCCCCCAAACACACATGCATACACACACACACACACACACCCTCCCTTCTAAATTCTCCCTCTGACTCCACCTCAACACGGAGCCTTTGTCTTGAATCTGTAACCCCCCCCCCCTGCTTAATTGAATATAAATTACAGCAGCGCTTCGGCTTATGTGGACTATCATCAAAGTTAAGACTGAACCACCATCTTCTTTAACCCAACTCCACTTGTCCTGCTCCCACAACCGCCCTCCACCCCCACCCCTGCCCCCTGCACCAATTATTCATTTCCTTCCCAGCTGCTCATCAAGATCAGAGAAGAGTAACGTACCAAGGCCTGTGCTTGTAGTTTTCTTTCTCTCAACTCATGGCTGCCATAACTATAACAAAATGAAACAGCTGAACTACAGTGCAGGCATACTTTCTTTCTCAGCATTTGAAATTAAGAGAAGGAAGCATATCCCAAAGGAAAAAAGAATTGTGCTGAAGGAACCATCCACATTTTTCTGCTTTGCAGACTCAGGTACTTCTAATGACTTGATAAACTAGCTCAGAATATCAGCATCAGTGATATTATGACCTTTGGCAGCCCAATCTTATAGCAAAATGTCATCTGAAATCTACTCTTTAAGCAAGACTCTACAGTACATACTGGTAAAGTGAGCACAGACCACAAGAATCATGGATTCAAAGCTGTGCATGTTGAAGCACTTATGCCACTACCCGACCTCCAAAGATGATAGGCCACTCAGCTAACGAGTGAAGCCTCCAATCTAATAGTAACATTGTCTGCTCGCAGGGATCTTTCCCTAAATGCTAACTAGATTCAGGCAGTGAATCCTAGCAGTAAATGCTAAGTCTATGGCTTAATCGTCGACTCTAGCCCCTTCGCACCACGGGGAGCTGCCAGAGCTCTCTATTCCCACTCCACTGGCCACACATCTCCACTCAATCTGTCTTAGCATATTGATTTCCCAGCTGTCTCATTGGTTCCTAACATAATTATGGCTGGCTAGGCTAGGGGCACAGGCGCAGGGCTAATACATTTACACCAGGCCCCATCAGCACAGGCTTATATTCATGTCATTGGGAGAGGCCAGGGATTGGATGCCCCTAAGAGGCAGCTCTACTAAGAGAATTCGGGGGGCTTTGCTGTAATGAAAAAGGGAATTAGCTGGCTCGACCTCCGTCACATGGCAAGATCAATAGCAATGTCCATGAAAATATTCTGTGGAAAATAAAAAGAAGACAAAAAAATATGCACCTGTGAAAAAAGACGTATCATTACATGCTGTTTATATAGTATTATTTCAATGTTCCCTCTTTATAAAGAGTACTGATGTGAACCTCTGACCAAAGCTTACTTTATGATGAAATCCAGTCAGATTGTTTTTATGAATATTTAATGAAAGGGGTACCCATTGATAAATTTATTTCTGATTAATGAGTATTATAATTGTATTTAGACAGGTTCTTTGTTTTTCTCAACATTTTGCTGTTCCTTTACAGCTCATGCCGGCCCATATTTACTCCTATAACCTCCTGTATTTTTTTTTTTTATCTTTCAAACACACAGGATATGGCAGGAGAAAGGAAAAAAAAAACCACTAAAAGAAGGGGGTAGGGGGGGTAGGGTCACAGTCTATCTATTTCACTGTGCCTAATTGTTGTCAGAAGCTGACCTAAAATGCAGAGACAGTATTTTTCAAAGTCAAGGATGAGGTAGAGGAGGGGTGGGCAATTCATCATGCTATCTCCCTTCCTCCTCCGCCCACCGTCCGGGACCAGCGAAGGTCTGCTAGTTATTTAATTCCATGGATCAGGCCCTTAATGGCAAACTCCAGCCCCATAAATTAGACATGCACTCGATTAGGATGTCTGCCGTAAGAAGTGGTCCTAGGTATGATACTGGCATATAAGGTCATCCGGGCCCTCTCAGATCTATTGCAATTAATGATCATTAGAGACAAAGCACAGAGAAAAATGTATAGAGTAGGAATTCCAACAGTTTTCAGGATGTAGTTACAGATAGAGACAGATGACTACACTGTCATACAGGAGATACATGAAAATGCTGATTACTTGTGCCTGAGAACAATTTTTTTTTTCACAGTGTTAAAACAAATAACGCATTTGGCTAAAGTGCTCCCATGAATCAAACTAGAACACAATCAGTGGCACTGTGGCTTGTACAAAAGTAGTCCAATTACTGTTGGAAATTATACAAATGACTACGTAGGCACCATAATGTAACGCATAAGCTGCTGTTGTAATCATACGTCCCTTTAATTATACTTTGACGGTGCACTGCATGAGAACAAAAGTGCGGTGATGACTGCACACGAGGCAAGAGTGTGCACAGCATAGTTTGCTTGTTGCAAAGTGAAATGCCCTCCAAAGTGTGGCCCCACTGAAGCAGTGATCAGCATGGTGCCCAGCTGGATAGACCGCTTTCCACTGTGTTGGTTAAAGCACATAAAATATACGTGGAGCTTTTAAATGACTCTAACTGCACTCACTTGAGCAAAATAGTTTATTGTATTGCATATGTGTTTATTTTTAGGGGCTCTATTTACCTTAACACCATAGCAACTGCTACTCTTTCAGGGTTCTTAACCGTATACGACTGATTGAACAATGTAGCGAGCTTGGCGATGCTTCCTTCTCTTTTTAGCCGATTTTACACCTCGCTTCTAATTCTGTTTCATTTCCGCAGGTGACAGTAAGGTTTCCCCTCTTTCTTTGTTAAATTTCATGCATTTATTTATTTATCAATCCTTTTATTTTTTTTTGTTTTGTTTTTTTAATGTCTCTGTGGCATTTTGGACAGTCCCGAGCATTTGCTGACAGTTATTTTGGCTCCTGGCAGCGCAGACATTGACTGTCAACGGGACATCTCCTTTCTTTTATTCATTTCTTCTTTCCTGAGAGATGCTGCTGAATGCAAGTCAGCCTTTTCTCCCTGGAGGCTGGGGGGGTGGTGGGGCGTAGGGGAGGGTGGGCAGCGTGGAGGACAGTGGTGGTAAGGAGGGTGGGTTGGGGGGGGCAGACAGGAGGGATGGTGGAAAAAGGCTGCGGGGAAGGGGGGTAGAGGGGTGATAAGACATGTCGGGAAGGTGTGGTGTGGTGGACCGTCTCATTGTCTGTGTGTGTGTGTGTGTGTGTGTGTGTGTGTGTGTGTGTGTGTGTGTGTGTGTGTGTGTGTATCTATGGTGCATGTTCAGCTGTGGAGTGTGTGTCTGTGTTTTTGTGTGCACGTGTGTGTCGAGGGTTATTCAGGAGGACACTCTCCTGACGATCAGATCAGCCTCCATTCTGACATTCCTGCACTTCCTTAGTCTGAAAAGAAAACCAAAGGCTCAATGAATGTGTGTGTATACACGTGTGTGTATTTCTGAGGATGTATAAAAAAGCAAGAGAGAGAGAGAGAGAGAGAGAGAGACCTACTATACGTCTGTATAGAAAACAGCTAGTCTATATTTGTGAGCATGCGAAATGTGTGTCAGAGCTTCAAACAAAATTATGAGTGCTTATGTAGCTGTGTGTCTGTATGTGTGCGTGTCTGTGTTATGTGACCTGTGTAAGTGTATATTCTCGTCTGTGTGGGCATAATTGGGATGTTGCATGTCAGGGGAACACCAGCAGTATTTTTTTTTTTTTCTGAGCAAGCCAGCCAGTCAGAGACCATAATGGGTGTTTTTGCTTGATGAAAACCTCAAAGCAGAGGTCCAGTGTCTGTTTTGATAAAGGGAATGTGCATGCCAGTGAGTGAACTCAGCATTGATGCTCGGATAAAACACATGATCAATAAAATAAACAGTACATCACCTCTATTAATGACACAACACCGGGATCAAGGTATGTGGAAATGGAAACAGAGGGACTGGTAGAGCTGCAGAGGTTTCGGATTTTTAGGCATTATGAGATGCTAGGGTGTGTATTGAAACTGTGTGATTACTGAACACAAAGTAATAGGGAGCTGGAGATTGCTGAAAAATACACCAGCAAATAACAAGCATGCCATTCTGCAGCTGCTATTAATAATGGCTGAAAACATATCTGTACTGATGATTTAGCTTTACAATTAGAAACAGGACTTGATTGAAGCAGGAAATAGCATACCATGTTGACAAGTAACATAAGTGGGCTGTTTTGACAAAGTTGTCAGGCAAACACAGAAACAAAAAAAAAAAAAAGCAAAATAACTACAACCCAAACAACTTGGGCTTAATGCAGATGCTAAAAGCCCTGAGAGTGGAGTTCCTCACTCAGCCAAATTGATTTCTGTTCGCTTTCTTTCTGTTTACAAGGTGTGCAGATTAATTTGCAACATGCCCCAACACATCCACGGCTAAAACTCCTTCCCCCACCTAAATCACGACGGCTTTTTCTGAAAGCAGCAAAGATGAAATAATGACAGCGATTAGATTACTATTCTTAAGAATCCATTAGTCAAAAATGACACCCAGGAAATCACACAGTGCATTCTACCCTAATGCAATAAGGTGCCAATTATAACACTCATGTGGAATAAGTGGGCTCCTCTTCCTCTGTTGGCTGAGGAGAACACAAATCATCATTACCGTGTATTTCTTAATGCTATCTGCAGTGAGAGGCATTAAGAATGGACTAATAAGTTTAGCCCTTGCAAACAGAGTGCAGCAGCGTGCCCCATTTTCTCACTCATTTTCTTTCCTCTTCTCATCAGCCTTTTGAACCTGTCTGTCTGTCACGCTGCTCTGTAATGTTTTTTTAGCCTGTCTGTCCTTCTAATTGTCCCTCCATTCGTCTTCTGCTAGTTTCATGCCTCTCAAAGTGGCCAAATGTAGATATAAAGTGTTTCTGTCCAGCACTGTAACTTTAATTATGTTTTTTTCTTTTGTTTTTTTAAATCACCCTGATCTGGTTTGTTACTTTTTAAAATTGAGCTGCTCAAATCTAATATCCATAACCTTGTATGCACAAGGAAAACCGTAAACAAAGCTGACCTGCAGAGCAAACAGTCGGCAAGCGTTTGGCTGCTTTAAGCCAATACTAATTTCAAGCCATCAGCTATGAGTTGAAAAAAGCTGGAAAGCTAATAACATTGTCCGACATTGCCGCTGGTGGCCTGCTTGTGGGATGTTAGTTGCCTGCCAGCTGGGAAGGGCATTAACTGCTAAAAAGGATCCTGTTGGGCTGGAGCAACTTTTCCAAACTTCATCTCATTGGATGAAAAGACAAAAAGAAGCAAAAGAGAGTTTGATGGCAGTAAGGCAAAGCCATAGGGAATCTCAGACGATGATGAAAGCAAACTCTCGAAGAGCCACAAAACACCACACACCCCCTCCATTACATCAAGGGCCAAGCAAAGAGAATTATAATAACACTGCCTTTTCTTTTTTAATTAATGAAGACTGTTATTTGGTAGGAGGCAAGGCAGGCTGTAAGGGATCTTGGATGACTGGCAAACATCAAACGGAAATGCTGTGTGTGTGTGTGTGTGTGTGTGTGTGTGTGTGTGTGCATGTGTGTGTGTGTAGGCCTGTGTGCATGAGAGTATCTAAGACAGCATGTACACATGAATGCAGGGATGCGATTGTGCAAATGTGATTGCGTTTTCCACGCATGCACGTCACGGTGTGTGCGTGTGTGTGTTTGCTTCCTGCCAGGCCAGGTTGTTGCCTTTAGTAAATAAGACATGCCCATCAGTGGCAAGCGGACTTGGGCGTTTGTCTTTTTGTGTGAGTGATGCCTCTGCTTTTCTGCATTAACGATTGAAGAGGGGGAAATGAGGAGAAGAAAACATTATTCATACAACACATTATACAAGTTATAGAGACTTTGAGAACTTCCCCCATTTTCACTGAAGGTGGTTTTAATAAGGTTCCATGGGAGTTGGTGCTTCAGGGTGTTGACTAACGGGGTGTATGTGTGTGAGTGTGTGTTGGGGGGGGGGGGGGGGGGGGGGGGGGTTACATGTGTGTATATCTTGTGCCTGAATGAGTATGTTCAGTGGTGGGACGGCACGTGGTATGTATTACACATCAAAGAAAGGTCAGGCTCAAACACAGAGTCGGGCTAAAGGTTAGGGCACGGCTCTATATAGAACAGAGAGAGGGATGAGGCTTATCAAAGCTATCACTTGGAGAGAGGCTGCTAGAGGTCACCAAACCCTTGACATGACGTTCAGATCTAATGTCTTAGCCAAGGATCAATAAGACTACACACAGACAAACCAGATAGGCTTAACATCAGTGTAGCCCCACAAGCCACTGAAACCAAACAGTCTCTCTCAACTCCAGGCGAAGAAAGAACGAGAAAACAGAGGTGAAATAAAATTTGCAAAAAGACAAATAATCAATTAAACAAGAGCAGAGGATTGAATAAAAGAAAGGTTTCTTTGGATGCAAACAAGTGCTGGGGAAAAAAAGTGTTTCTTCACAATTGATGGTGATTTTTTTCCCCTTTGGCTTGCATGTTAAATATATTCAGCGCATCTAATGGAATAATGCAATGAATAATGTTGATAGATCATCGCGGCTTATTAAAATGCATATATTATGAGCCTGAAGTACACAGACATATAACCATATAGATTCGCAGATAGATAGATGGATAGGTGATTTATTGATTAAACCTTTGTTTATCCACAGTTTATACTTAATGGCCTATCAGTTGACTTTCGCTGTGCTTGTCTTGGAGTTGTGCAAAAGCAAATTACCTTCACTGACAGTTAAAATGGCTACAGGCTGAAAAAAAAAGGAGAGGCGGTATCGTCCCTCTTCCTTGTGACTTCCATCCGCCTGTGTTCCTTAAAATGACAGGACCCAGTGTGTTTTTGCTAACTCATCAATATTTTAGAGCACTACACATGGAATGCTCCAGTGACTTTGAATATAAGGCCTGTACGCAGACCTCTTCTCTCTTCCTTAGTGATATGACAACAAGTAATGCGCAGTGAAAGTTGAAAAACCAGTGCACCGCCCCGCTTACCCCTTACCTAATGAAATTTGTGAAAGCATTGCTGGGAGATGCTGGATCCTTTATAAAATCAAGGGGAGGAAACATAGAGGAAATATAGGGTATATAAAGAGAATTTGTATGACAGGAAGTAGTTTCAGAGTGGCTACAGGCAAAGTATTAGTCAAGACGGATCTGTAGCGCAAGCATATACTGCACACACACACACACACACAGACACACACGATGTTAGTTATGCAAAGTTACAAATAATTACTTAAGTATATTGGTAGTAAAATGAACCTTCTTGACAAGAGATCAGAAAAACAATCTTTGGAATTGTAATGAGTCTTTCATTGCTTGCATGAGAGCAGAATATGTGCTTATGATAGAGCCATCCAGATTTGTTGGCCCTGGTGATACAGCAAGTGGGCAAACTCATCCACCTGCACAGTTTTAAAATCCAAATGAGCCACCATACTCTATTAATTCCCTGCTGAACCTTACTCTAAAATGTTTCAACCACAAGTCGTGCACACTAAACGCGTTGTTGTCAACTGAGATTTTACGTCCTCTTAGCATCTGAGGAGCTGAAGACCCTGTTGATTATTCCATTTTTCATTTCATTTCAGTTTCCTTACAACAATAGAAATATCCACAGCAGGCTGCACTGCTAATCAGGCCAACATTTTCATTGGCTTTGATCATGTGCCCATTGTGTAAACTTTGACATTGACGTGAAACCAATAAATTGTAACTGGCTGTGGGTTGCTGCGTTGTCGTGTTCCCCTTTGTGCTTCAGTGCAAACTAAAGTTAGCTGGCTTTTTGTCAGCTCTGTGATGTTTGCCGTTCTGCTACTTTTTATGTTCATATATGCTGTGCTTTTATACAGCTGAATTCCCACTAAAGCAGCAGGAACACATATGCAGTATTAAATGAAACTAAATGCATTAGGTTTACATACAAAGCAGTCACCAAGATGCTGCGCCGCACGAATAAAATCCTGATGTTCCAGCTATAATGTTGTCTGACAATAACATGAATATAGACAACAGCATTCCCATGTTTTGTGCTGTATTTACATCTAAAATGACCACTTAGAGAGAAAGATAGAGGCAGCAGGGTCTTGTTCGCTGCCTTGAAGTTAACTCCACGTGTTCTGTCCACATTGGCTGCTCCTACTCCATCACTCAGTGAATTTCAAGAGGATTAAATATACAGACAAAAACCAGGAGTTTTCTGATACTGCAGTTTTCTGATATATGTGATATTTTGAACTGAAACTAGAAATACATACTCAGAAAATAATGAACTTAGAATAGTTTTAAAGGGAAAAAGGCTCTGCTGTGTCCTCATTAATTGAAGAAAATATATGCAATGTTTTCTGTGTGTGCATGTGAACATCATGCGTGATCGTGTGTGTGTCTTCAAGCTTTTGCATGTCTGCTGTTGAGCATCTCATTGGTGAAACATATACAGTCCATTTATCAAGGACAAAAAGGGCCCCAAAGTGTCAGGGACTAATGGACGTGGCCCCATCCTCTCCCTACCCCTCCCCTTGTGATCATCCTCAGAAATTAATTAGAAATAACGAATAGACGGTCTTTTTTCACTCGTCTCTCATTTATTACAATGGTAATTGCTCTTCCCATATTGTAGGTTAAGTCTTTAAACACTGTCTTACATCAAGACACGCTCATCCTCACCATCTATAATTCATGATATACTTTGCACCAAGCAAAGCTGTTAAATATTTAGTGAATCATTGCCTTAAACTTAATCACCCTTTGATAAGTGCATGTGTTTTTCCCCTCGCTCTACCCCGCTTGCTTTCTGCTCCCCAATCAAGAGGATACACACTCAGACTGGCTGTATAATCTATTTTTAATTTCTCCATCAGAAATTAACATAATACAACTTAGCATAATGTATTAATTACAGTACATTGTTAAGTGCTACATTATGTTTCTGTGAAACAAGCTATTATCATTGTACTTCATGAAGTATTAAATCTAATCCATATTTAAAGAATGCTTAAACATTAATTTGCTAGACTTGCTGCTAATGTCTTTTCCCATCAAAATCAATTCTCACAAAGCTGTTAACTAGCCCTAACTTTGCACTTAATTCTGGTTTACGCTGACTTCCTGTTTAGTCCGGGAGGTTTTTTGTATGTTAGTTGCTATTTTTGTTAAAGCATCAGTGTCAAAATATATGAAAAAGAGTCCTTCCTATGGATGATCATGCAAACCTCTGGAGTGTTTTCACTGGATAAAGCTCTGCCCAGACAGAATTGATATCTGGTATTCCCAAAAATGTACCAGATCAGCTGGCTAAAGATTACCCAAGACCACCCAGGGTTGTCTAAACGTCTCTTAAGTCATCTTTATACAAACCACTGGAACTTAACCCAATATTTGTATTTTATTAATATTTTTATTACTAATTTAACCCTCTCAGGCTCAAATTAAACTTTTTGTTGCTAATGCACAACCAAGTCCTGCAGTGGTACTTCTGAGTAAAAAAAACTCATAAAATATGTATGTGGGGTAATCAGGTTGTTAGTTTTTAACTTTTGCAAATCGGCAACGCCTGCCTTGAGAGGGTTAAAAAAAAAGTTAGGTATTTGGGAAATCTAAAGCTACTTAGGAAAAGTCACAGAAAAAAAAAATATTGAATGCACATCCATCCATCCGTTATCTTCCGCTTATCCTTATCAGGGTTGTTGGGGGCTGGAGCCTATCCCAAGCTATCATAGGGTGAGACGCGTGCTACACCTTGGACAGGTCACCTGCATGACGCAGGACTAACACAAAGAGACAGACAACCATTCGCACTCATATTCACACCCAATTTGCAGAGTCACCAGTTGACCTAACCCCACTGACTGCATGTCTTTGGGCTGTAAGAAGAAGCCAGAGGACCCAGAGAGAATCCACGCAAACACAGGGAAAGCATGCAAACTTCTTGAATGCACATATGATATAAATTTATAACAAACTGCACAAACTGAACATTTGCCAATGCTTAGCAAAAACCATTTCTTTGAGCAGGTTTACCACAATGAGACTGACTACATACATAGTCATATTGCGACTGTGTATGTAGGAGCCTAAGTGACACCCAACCTTTTACTTTTGCTGCCTTAGGGATGGTGCTTGTCAACGAGTGTTCTAATACAGTACAAAATAAATGGTTAAATAAAAAATGAAACTTTATTGTTGTAGTTTCAGTAGTTAAGTACTCCCAACAAAAACACAAAACGACTCATGGTTGCTGCCCACACAAGACTAATATTCTTTAGTATTTTACTAGGGATCTGGTTTAACTTACTTTTCTCTGAGAAGACAAAAAAAGGGTTATATGTTCATTCTAACGCTCAAGATTTTACATTTTTCACTTCCTGTTTCGACTTCCTGATTTCCATCCTGGCTGCCTGTCATTGGTGGCAGAGATAATAGGTGGGGACTATAAACAGTCTTCCACGCTATCATAAAAATCACAGATGTAAATACATACTCATTCTTTCAACTCTACCTCTCGTCTCTCAAAAGACAAGAGTGCATGTTTAGATTCTAAACATCCCATTTGAATGCACCTTCCTGTCTTTTGGTCTCTCTCCCCCCTCCTTTTGCTTTCTCTTTCACTCTCTCTGAGGCACTCCATCCTCCTGATGTTTAATTCATCACGCTTTTCCATCATCCTTCCACCTCTCTCCGCGGCTCTGTCAGGTAACAAACAATGAGTTTTTGATGTGAATAATTTAATGCGTGTACTGCAAATGCCAGCGCTCGGCATTACCCATGCTGCACACTCTGCTGTCATTAAGACACCTGATTTCCCCCAAGATTCCTCTCCCTGCCTCGCAGATAAAAAGGTAACGCACACATGTCGAAATTTCTCCCTCTTTACTTCTGGGGAGGAAGACTATATTTTTAGACAAGCTAAATGAGACAATGACAACGCTAAGCAGTGAAGAGAGACAAGAGAGAAAGACAGAAAGAAAGCAAAGGGGTGAGGAAAATAAAAGAAGGGGAGGGTTTGAAGGAGAGGGTGACTGTTTCCTCATACACATTTTTCTTTTTCTCTCACTCTCACCCAGTGTCGCAGCATCAAACGCTAACCCGGCTTTCAAGAGCCGGCAAAAGCATTGATTCAATATTTTCTCCCCTGTGTCGCTGTGATCCCGAAACCGCTCTCTGGTTAGATCTAGACGCACGGAGGAAAATGACGGTGGCGACATCAAACGCAAACGTGTTGTGGATGATAACAGACACAACCTCCTCTCTCGTTCCCTTCTATTATTCCTTCCTTTTCACCAGCCCCCTTTTCTGAACCGTAGCCATGATACAAGCCCTGAGCTTCACCCTTACGTTGTGCTAACGCCGAATGCAGAACAATTAATGGCACAGTTCCACCTTGCTTTTTTAGTAATAAGGCTGCATTCATCTCCAGGATCACATCTCCGAGCCTCATCTTTCTTTACGCGAGGGAAAAGAAGAGAGGGGATGACTGAGAGAGTGGTGGCAGTGGTATAGGGGTAGCAGCATTATGAGAATTACAGCAGCAGGGCCAATACAGACTCATCTATCCTATTCAGCCCTCTCCCCAGCCATTCTGCAGACAGACAATCAGTGCACACTGGGACTGGCGAATGAGGATCACCTCCACTGGCAGCAGGGTCCTCTGTTTCATTAAAAAGGATTAAAAAAAGGTGGAGGGAAGGGGGCGAAGTAAAGGGGAGGGAAGCGAAGGAGAACAGAAGAGGGGGGTGACAGTGACGGAGATCTGGGCAGATATGAAGGCAAAGGGCAGTGGGTTTTAAAAAATATGAAGGACAAGGTTGGAGTGGAGGACGGATTCAGGGGGAAGGAAGGAAAAAAGGAAAAGCAATGAGGGAGAGCTGGTCAGATATTAAGATATGAACGCACTGGGTACTGTGAACATAACACTGTGTGGCTCTGATGTGGAAAGCAGTGAAAGAAATAAAAAGGGTGCGATGCAGTGAAGGTGGGTATAGTATTAATAAGGCATTGTGGGGATAATTGAGGGATGGGGAGGGGGCTCTGAAAGCCTTTTTTAAAAGCAACTCTCCCTTCAATCTTTGATTCACTTTCATCACCTCCAGTGTGGCCACGTTGATTGTGTGAAATCGGCAGGAGGGCCTTCAATTATTGCATTTTGTCTGTGGACTTCATGCACACACACACACGCACATGCAGGGACACCGGCACACACACACAAAGGCAAACGTTGGTGGATAACTGGCAAACACATTTGAAAATACATACTCTTGAACAATGTAAGCGCACAACTCACACAACTCTCTGCTTCCACGCACACATTATGAAGATCCCTTGATTTCATCCAAATGACTGGGGAGAACGAGATGGGAGAGCTGATACACAATAGACAGAAGGAAGAAAGCAGAAGAGGCAAAGAAGGGTGTTGATTATTCTCTTTGTCTATTTTGTCATTAGCAGATGGGAGCTCAATAATGTAGTGGGTACTTGATGGTGGTCATACAATGGAAAATGAGGGAGAATCCTATACATAATGATCCTGTGAATGGACTTTACACGTGTGGGCATATGTGAAGACTATTCTTTGGGCACTAAATCCAAACAAAAACACTTATAAGGCCCGAGGTGTTTAATTGGGCAAGAAACCTAAAATAGCGGCTCTTTAAAATGCATTTATGTGTGACTACAGGCATACCATGTGTACTCTGTGTTAAGATCAACCAAGACATTGTGGTATTACTGCTATATAAACATATTTGTGTCTGCAACAGTAATAAAAATTGTTTAAGTATATCTATTTCTACAGCTTTTCCTGCTCTTATATTCTTCCCTTTCTTATAGGCAAATAGATTTGTCACAAAAGAGCAGATTGCATCTTTCGTGTGCCCAGAAACACACATACACACAACTTTTACTGAATATAGACGTATTCTTGGTCATGGATGGCTCTAAACCCTCTTTAAACCGAACCTTTATTTCCCCTGTTGCCCTCTGGAAGTATGCAATAGTGTGTGCATGAATGTGTATATGCCTGTCCGCAAATGGTGCCATGTGAATGCACAACGTGATGTTTGTGTGTGCTTTTATGAGCGTCGGTGTATCGTTTCCATGGTCTTAATTAAAAGTGAAGTGACACCGAGTCTCAGTCTCAAAGCAGCCACTGGGAATATTTTTAATTATTTCCTACCTTTCACGTCCCTTTCACTCTTCTATATGTGATTACTGACAGAGACCGGAGATTAACTGACAGTGGGGTGTATTTGCACGAGATTACTGTTTGTCTAAGTTGACAATAATAACTCCTGCTGTAAAACATGCATGTAGGATTGCATGTGGGTCTAACAAAGGTAAAAGAAAGAGTGAAAGTGAAGTTTATGAATGCAATTTGCCTTTATATGTTCCGGAAAAACTGCAAATGACCACAAACATCCATTCTCAAATCTCCTTCTAGGACTGTTCAATGATCGACAACAGGCAGTGCACCTTTACACACTGGAAGACAAATATGCTTGTAAAGGACATACATACACATAACATTTGCTGACATACACCCACAAAAAACACCTACAGGCGCGTATCCTATACAAATCACCACATATATTTTTAATATACACCAGAGGAGTACAAAGCACTAATAGCCTGCCATGCGTGATTTAGTGAGCAGCATATTAAAAACGAAGCTATTCATTAATATGTAAACTAGTGTGCTGTCATTATATGGGGTTGGGGTCGAGAGACCAGGGCGCAGAGGGGGAGTTGCGAGGGTGATGGAGTCAAGGCTGCCAAGCTGAGGCCTGATTGAGTTCAGCAGCGGCTTTTGATAAGTATTTATATTCGTGTGTACGTGTGCGTGCGCTGTGGCATGCGTAAATGGTTGTGCATGTGTTGTTTCGCTGGTACGTGTGTTTGCTTGAGGATTTGTGTATATGTCTGTGTGGATGTGCGTATATGCATTTGCATGAAGCCTTGTGCGTCTGCCTTCCTGAGGTCTCCAGGTCCCCAGGGTGATTAAAGAGAATAAATATGCTTGATTACAAATGTTCTACCTACCCATCAACTCCCCTGATATATGCAGTTTAATTGAGCATCACAAGTAAAGTATGAGTTATGGAACGAACAGACAGGCCAATATCTCAGAGTCAAAGAGGGGGTGGAAGGGAGAGGGGGGGAGACAGAAAAAGCAAGAGTGTAATTTGAAAAAAAAAAAAGTGACAAATATTTTCAAAAGGTTCAAAATCAAAATGTTGGTTTGTAAATGCCATGACATATTTCTTATTCTTGTAATTATTCAATGGGATCTCCTGCTGCTCAGTGCTGCTGTATCTGCTTCTTTGGATCCCCTATTGATCAAAAATACAGTGTGGAGTAATGGTGAGATGATACACATCCCTACTAATGGTGTCACACTATCCTACTTATCAACAAGTAATGGGCCAAGAAAGGTAAAAATATAACTGTTAAGGCAGAGAGATGACTTCTTGTTGGGAACGTGGCTGTAATTATCTTGCTTTTTATAGGTGCAATGTGTTTTTTTTAAACATTTAAAAATGTAAAAGAGAATGTAGATAAATAAAACTTCTAGTGTTATGTTGCAAAGGTAGTTAGTACAGTCAGTATTCATAACTTTGTCTTGTACTATAATAACGCCGTGTATAGGCGGGGGAGTCACTGTAGCATCCATCCTGTTAGTTAAACACGGGAGGAAGAGGAGCATGTTTGTCTTTTATGCAGTCGGTGATTCTATAACTTCTTGTCAATCACCTTGAGGACAGGTATGGTAGTAATGAATAAAACTTTAAAGGCGATGATGGCTGAAGCTCTAGGCAAGCAGCTACTGGAGAGAAGGATAGAGGGGCAAGCTAACAAGAACTTGGTTTTGGCTTCTCTTGTTGCACATCTGCTTTGCTTACAGTGTTCCCTCCCCACCCATCACTATCCGGTGACTGTTCCTAATGACTTAATGATTTTCATACAGACTTTAAACATAAATAAAAGTAAATCAAAAGCCAAATCTTTATTCTATTACTCAAAGAGTCAGTGTTTATTTGTGTGTTCGTGTCAAGTCGTAAAAGCCTATCCACTTTTATCTTGTAAACTTACACTAATATATAGATACAAGCAAGCAGGGAACTTTGTGAGTAAGAGATAATATGATCCTGTTGTTTACAAAAAAAACTCATGAGGGTGTCTTTAGGCATGAGGTTCTATTTATGTGAACTTAATTTCGTTCAGATATCACTGTTTTTGGATATCACTGTTAGAGGTAATTAAATGATTAATTCCCTTGATACTAATTCATATAAAAAATATTTTAATATAATATTTAATAGAATACACCATATGGTAAGGTCTTTAATTAACCATGGAAATAATTCTGTCATCATGCATTTTATTTGTCTTCTGTGGTCTTTCAGACCTTTTGCTACTGCTGAGCTGACCAGTGCACTAACGAATTCATTTTATCAGCCTGCTTGTCAGTCAGTTCTCCAATTAGGTTTGAATCTATTAAAATGTTGGCTTGTGTATAAAAGCAGGGGCTTTGTAGAACCTCTTAAATTTAAGCTGAAACTGACCGTTTAATTTAAAATTACTGTGGTCGAGTGAAAACTACAGAAAATTGTGTCTTTGTTCAACAAAGTATGGACCTAACTATAGTAGATAAAGTAGAAAAACTAGAAACCACCACTTGGTGTTTGCATGGTTTTTGTAAAGTCTGAATCCAAGAACTGAAGATTTGAAACTTGACTCAGATTAAAACACTGTAGCAGGCGGAGAAATGAAAATTTACTTAGCAAATTTTCCACAGCTTTTACTTTAAAATCTTCAACCTCCTTTAAAAAAATAAATAAAAGGATGAACAATCTGACATTCTTATTCTTACATTTTTCTCTGACTTCTTGCTCACACTTAGAGATTTTCACAATGAAAACACACTCACACAAGGTCCTGCCCCTTTGCTGGGTTTGGTCTAATTGGCTTATTGTCTTGAGGAGCCAGTGACAGAGTAGTTGGGTAGGAGGCAGACTTTCATCAGAGGTTATTGAGAGAGATAGCTAATTTCCCCGTGTTTCCCTGTTCGGGCCTCGGCGCTGCACACACACAGCAAGACCTCTCTGGAGGGATCATTAAGAGTCTGGCATTCTCTCTCTCTCTGCCTCTCTCTCTCCCTCTCTCTGACACACACACACACATACACACTTACTCTCTCTCTCTCTTTCTCCCAGTCAACAACCAAATACACACTGCTAACCTTTAAAGGAAAGTAAGACAAGGTCTGGGTAAGACACAGCCATGATTGAAATGCACTGTTCTGCTCATCAACAAACAAACACACACACACACACGTACAGATATAGGTCCACATACACGGATATCACGATATACTTAAATGAAAGGTGGCATGCCAATAGCAAAACACAATCACATGCACAAGTACGTAATTACATACTAGTTCTCACATAATTCACATTACAAAGGTTTTCTTTCCTTTTTTTTCTTGCATCAGGCATCAATAGAACTTGCTGCATTCTCTTAATTGTCACAGAAATGCAATTTTCCTAGACAGCCATACTATCTAGTCTGAAGAACTTGTTTAAATGTTTTTGGACTTGCCAGCAGTGCACCATTTATTGGTACCATTTACAGAGAATGGCCACTGTAATTAGTGCTAACAAGTCTCATTCTGTACCTCCTGCTGTAATTGTCTTTCCAGTGATTTTTAGTTGGTCACAGATCTCATTTCCTGCCTTTGTGGAGACATCCATCTATCCATCCATCCTGACCGCTTACCCAGTTCAGGGTTGCGGAGGTACTGGAGCCTATCTCAGCTGTCACAGGGCAAAATGTGGGGTAAAACCTGGTCCCAGTCACATAGATTCTTAATTCCTTAAGTAATTATTTTCAATGTGGGTTCACAGTGCAATTGAGCAGAGAGATACACTCCAACAGGTCCAACATTCAGGATGCTGTAATCCTAATTAACAACCCTGTTGATACAATTAGACTAATTGGAAATCACAACTGTACTCAATTTTGTACCATGGTAACAACTAGCAAGCCATTCACTGAGGATCGCATCAGAGCCAAGGACATTCTTGCTTTGATGACAACAAAGCCACCATGCCTGGCACGACTCCCTTATAAGACAAAGATAAGATACGCCATATAAGACAAATCGGACTGTTAGACAAACAAAACTTAATGACATATAATTTCTGCTCACCGTAGGTTAACAATGGGCGGCCATGTGACCTTGAGTCGAAAAATGACTGTCATAATATGTAACCCTGCCACTGCAGAGAATACAGATTGTGTCTGCCGGCCTGTGATGAAAACCTCAATGTTAGAACTTTGTGTCTATGCCACACAGTGAGAACATTGGTAGTGTTTGCAGAGCTGCAGGGATGGATTGTTATAGGGCCAGCCGACCTGCTGAAGTGCAGGGGGGTGGGGTGGGGGGGCAGTCACAGCTTCACAGGCCATAAAAAAAGCTAGCAGCCCTTCTTTAGGGATTTAATAGTAGTAGGAGTATGCCCTGGGAAGGAAGGGGTGCTATTAATTTACGAGCCCCTCTTCTTCTGGGTCAACAAAAATAAAACATCTGGGGTAATTACTAATTCATTGTTAGAAGGGGCATTATTTATGAATGGCAAGAAGAGGTGCTGCATGCTTGTGATTCTTTGGCATCCTAACCTCACCAGAGCTGGGATGATGTGTTGAAGACCCAGCCTGAGGCAGTCCTACTGTCTCTCCTGCCCAGGCCTGATGCACTGTCCCCTGAGTGCAGTGGAAGAAGGGCTGTGGGGCAGAAGTCAAGCGCTGGAGAAAGTAGTCCATCACTTCCTTGTGACCAGCATCTGTATATGTACACTGATGTATTTATTGAGTTACAATATCATTTTAATGTATATACAAACTAAAAATATATATATGATAATAGTCAGTTTCATCCGTATCCTTGTTTGTTGTGTGCTGTCGGTTTTGGCAAATTGCTAAAAGTGTACAGAGGTGACTTATTACTGCATTACTGACATGATATTGATAATTCGTTTTAGAAAATTGCAGTTATTGGTTACTGGTAATACGCGGTTATTATGACTCCCCTACATGCATATATAAAATGAATTTTCTCTGCTGTACTCTGTTGCGCTGTGCTTGTAAAAGCCTAACCTAAGGGGAAACACTCATTATGTTCTTTCAGTGCAGCTACAGTGACCGAACAGAACAAGAGTAAGATAGCAATAGGCATCAAATCACAGGTTTGTTTTTTTTTACCCACAATAGCACAACAGCAGCAACAGGCCTGATGCTAGTCAGAGAATCAATCTTAACTGCGGTTTCTGTTAAACGCAGCCACATACTGTCACATTGTACAGAATTACCGAAAACCTCTCAACAGCAGAAATTCTAATAGCTCTCAATATGATGAGAATACTGGTATTTTTAGGCATTTGATCCATCCTGACGTTCATGGATTTAAAAGCTTTTGTGTTATGGCTGTGAAATGATACATTTGCAGGCCTGCTTAAAACTCAATTTAACTGTAGCTGCAGCATTGCCATAATGGCAACCCTCTATTTCCAGAGCTCTCCCAATCAATAACAAATTGCTGAAAGCACAAATGATTCCATTTTCTGCTAGGGGGAAACGAGAATGATGAGAAAATAGGTGAAATTGATATGTGAGGGAATATTATCAATGCTCTAAATGTCAGCGGGATGAGGTACTATGACCTCTCGGGGCCGAGGGTGAAAAAACACAAAGATAAACCCCAAAATGCAGACAACAATCACTCTAATGCAACAAATGGGAAGCATGTTAGGGATTATTCTTCCATAACAATAGGTGACAATTGAAAAATGATTGCTATCAAAGAAGAATACTGGTGTAATCGAGTTTTTCAAGTTGAGGTTCATCTAAACTATCAGTGGTTACAGGCCTAATAATCACAGCGCTGTGTACACTACGTATAGCAAGTGGAATCAGCCACTATGATGTCACATACTGGTTAGTGAACGACCATTTATAAGCCTCAAAGCTGGTCTTTTGCAGTTCGCCATCTTGTTTTTCTTAAACAAAAAGTGATCTTATTTGTATGACAAGGCGAAGCTGGTGAGTGGCACTCAGTAGTGAAAAATACCTCTCACTGAGGTCTAATATTTGACCATAGGCATTTCCACATAAGCTTTACTCTTCCAACCCTGTGGTTATGTCCGTCTTTTATATCCAGTCTGCATGTTGGACTGCGAACCAGTAATTTCCAACATGATGGGAACAAGAAGTGAGTTGCTCGCTTTAATGGAAAGTTGTAAGGTGAGGCTAGCGAGTGTGTTTCTTTTACTTTTCCTTCTTTTTCTTACCATTTGGACTAAAAATGTCCACTTAATGTCCACGTGTAAATGTAGACAACCCAAAGGTGGAGTCTGGTTTGTCCTAACTGCTATATTAGCTCTATAACTACTAAACCATGGTAAAAGGTGACGCATCACAAAGCTTCAACTTGTGCCTGTTATATTACAGATGGTTCCTTCTGTCAAGCTACACAAGGTACCATCCGCAAAAACAGCCATGCTGAACTAATCGAATTATGGTGTCCAGTCATCAATCGACCCCAAGAGAGACAAAAGTATTGAAGGCCAAATCAGTTCTCTTATTATGAGTAGAAATACATCACAACATACTTCACATCACAGCAAATCAACTATATTTTGAAAAGGGGTAATATAGTCCACTGGTTGTTAAGAGTTGTTAGAGGACAAGAGCGATCTTTGTGTTAATACCACAAGATCTCATACAGAAATCAGTGACCACTTCCCGAGTACTTTACATAATGCAAAGGGGGCTTCTGTGTTGTTCACATTTTTCACCACAGTTGACTAAGAGTAAGTAAGTAATTTGTCCCAAGTGTTAATAAAGCATAATACACAGTAAAAAATAAGATAATTAGATGAAACTGCCTCTTAAAAGCAAGGCTATGGTTTCTCAGAGCTTGTTCTCAAGACTTGCCACTCAACTTTGGTTTAGCTACGTTGGAAGCCAGTAGTCAAAGAGAGCGTGGAAGGCGCAGTGTTGTTTTTATATGGGAAGAGCATGGCATTTCTCCTGGGAAACATTTATTTTGCATCGGGTTATATGCATGAAAAGGCCATCAGATGTTTGATAAACACCTGGGGGGGAAAAAAGCGAGCAACAGAAGCATCCAGATCGTCGCTCATCCCTGCGCAGCTGTGCAGTCATAGTAAACAGTCTGTGTGAATGCTGGTTCATCAGGTTTACAGAAACCATTATGCAACATATCTGAGGTTTTGGGCAACATAACTTTTGGAATTCATCCAATCCATCCATTTATTTTCCCAACTCTTAAACCAAACAGGGTTATGGAGTGCCTCGAGCATATAGCAGCTGACACTGCAAAGGAAGAGGTCACCGTTCTGTAACACGAGTAAGGCAAAAATACAGACAACCATTCAAAATCGCATCCACCCCTTTGACCAGTTTTATCATGACCAGTTAACCTGATATGCATGTTTTAGTCTTTGGAGGAAACTGAGGTGTGCCACTGTCTTTAAGTAAACAGCTAAAATTGTCATGGTCTTCAAAGTCCAGGACTCTCCCCTCCCCTTCTGCCCTTTCTCCTTCTCACTTGTTCACTCTCTTTCACTCTTTTTCTCAGCTGCTTCCAGTTGAAACATTAGGCTCACTCACTGAGTCTAACAGTCTCTTTGTTTTCAGCTGCCTTTGCGCACTCTTGCTGCTCCTCGCCCTCACTGTCTCCCCTCAATCGGAAACCCCAAGTTTTGGCCTGCCTGCCCACTCCTGGCTGCTTTCTGCAGATACCATTTTAATAACTCTGTCAGACATGCATTATGTACTGTGGATTTGTGCTTGGGTCCTTCTGTCTTTATTTTTGTCATATTCTACAAGATAGACAAAAGTTTGCCAAGACTGTGAAACTTATTTGTAAGGGCAAGTACATATGGGGAGCCTCACTTCATTTACAGAGAAGCTAACATTTATTTGTTAGAAAGAGTAAACACTAGATGCTCCAGAGTAACTATCATGAGTAGGTTAAATACATAGAAATCCAAAGCAACCAAATTTGAGTTGTTTTTTTTTGTAAAATAGCCTTTAATTTGCCATGTGTTATTAATATTTACTTGTCTTTAATTTGTGTTAAACTGATTGTGCTACATCTGACCTATGTAACTGTAATGAAACGTAATTTCAGTTTCTGTATGTACACAGTGCATGCTAGTTTAAACTATCATAACAACAACATAAAGTGATGTAAATAAATGTTTAAACAGTTTTTCTTTGATTCTTTAGGTTATTAATGAATAAACTGAACTTCAGATACTTCTTTTATGTCATTGCTCTGTGTTTTTGGTGTCCTGTCACATGCATTTGAAAGTCAGGGAATTCCTGAAACCCCCCCCCCCCCCACCCCGCACAGACAGCACAGCAAGTAATTGTTACCTTACATGGTTGTTACATACATAAATGATAAGGGAGTAAATGTAAGAGCAGACAAAATAGCAGCGTGATAAGATAAGGTTCTTCACAAGTGAAACTAGGAGATCTCCTTGACTTAATTCAAAACTAAGCTGCTTTGCATGCTCATCTGCTGGTGCGACTGTCAAAAGAGAAAATGTTTTGTGCTCCTTCTGTAGTACAGTGGTTTCCTCAGGAATGACTGCCTTATAGTGTTGTTAATTCACGGCCCTAGGCAGATCCCCTTTAATAATAAAGAAATGAAAGTTGGGAAATATTACAGAGCCACAAATTTCCAAATATATTGGAAAATGTAATTTAGCCACAAGAAAGCTCATATTTTAATAAAGAAGCTTTTATTCCCTAAACTGCAAGAGGTTAAAAATGTACTGAAAATCTGGCTATAAGCAGAACAATGCTGCTTTGTGGCCAATATTTTACGTATTTAAAGCATTCTTGCTCAAAGTAACATTCAAAAAGCAAAATAGACACAAAAATGGCAGGAAAGTCCTTTCAAGGCGGAATAGGCTTTAGCTTGAGACCTGAATAGCATATTTTTCTTTTTCTCTTAGTATTGTTTGTGTTTGTTTTCAACGTGTTAGTTGCAGAAGGCGTAATTCTAAAGCAGCGCTCGTGCTACAGCTCTATTGCACCTTGTGCAAAGACAAGACAAACACAAAAAAGCATCAACACTGAAAAATGTAAAACATGTTAAATGTCCTGATGTAATTCAGCTCAGCACGAGAGTCTCTACTCAGCTCTGCTTTCATTTACAGTAGTGCTATTTCTCCCGTCCACGTCACTCCTCTCTACTCCGTGTGTTCATAAATGATAGAAAAGAGGAGAGACAGGTAAAGTCAAGATAGTGCTACTTACCCTTCCTGTTAAGTGCAATAAAAGCATCCAAGAACTTAATCCATAATAAACTAGAGATGACCAGATTTCGACCCCAAACATCTGAAAGTAAGTCCAAAAGACCCGTAAAAAGAGTTCTGATGAGCCCCTGCAAGCTTAACACAGCTGACCTGTCGCCACTAAAGGTGAATAAAACATCTGTTCTCTTCCTCATGCCTCCCATTGTTGTCAAATTGTATTTTGCTGCATGAAAAAGCTGATTGAAGCTAATAAAAAGGATGTTAATTGCGTAAGTCGGAGAGCAAAAAGTAGATCCAGCACCCCTTTTTTTAACTTTAATTTTGACTTCATGTTTTCGGGTTTTGTTAACAAAAACCACCTTGATTAGGTTTAGGAATAGTTAATCGTTTTAAAACAGACTATTTCTACAACATTACCTATTCTTCTTTAAAGGAGCTGTGTCAGTTGCACTTGCCTTTTTTGTTATTTACACTTCATTCATTCCTCTGGTCAAATTTCAAAACACTTCACAACCTGCTTCGATGAGTCAATATCATTGTTTCTCTCATAACACGATTGTTTCCCAGCACAGAACAAGACCACAGCGTACTAATTTCTCATAAGCAGCAAAACACGGCAGTGTGTATCGTACTCATCACAGCCTGCATTCAGTGAAATCAATAATGACAGGCCACATATAGCTCAGCCAAGTCCCTCTGAAACCTTGTTAGTCTAAATACCTCCAGGAAATATGTGCTAATAAATGAGAATAAAATTAACAGCATCTACTCACTCTGGGTCCATTGGACTCTGATCTGACCATTGCAAGGACTTACCCTGCAGTGATTTGAACCTATGCTGGTTAATTATATTCTCTAATGTGCAGGCCAGAACAAAATTAGAAGCACGTTAAATTCAACAAACCCAAACTGACTTCACGTTTTTGTCTTGTCTGCCTCTCGCTTCGGGCTCAAAAAACTTTAGACTTTTTCCATTGGTTTCTTGAGGCTAGCGATGGAGAATTGAAAGCATAATCAGAGTTTTGGGAAGTGTGTATATTATGTAACTGTACAGCTGTGTTTTATCCAAATAAGTCATTAATCGGGTAAATCAATGAAGTAATCAGGTCAGTCAATGTTTCTTTTATAAAGTAATCTAAAACAAACTACTACTTGTAAAAATAGTCTTTCTGAAACACCAAGTCATTGATAGAACGAATCGAGCCAGTCAGACTGTGTGCCATGTTTTACATTTGCCTCAATCATTAGAAGGTTTTTAAGACTCGCAGCTACAAAGCAGAGCTCGCAGAACATTCTGTCTTAGAGGAGACATTATCTACATGTGCCCCCTTCATTTTTAAGTATCTACTCAGTATGTGGTCACTGAATTGCACAAACCCGGCTTTTACTCCATTTGTACATATAAGAGATGATAATTAAAAGAAAAGAAAAGAAAAGAAAGAGAAGTATCCAGTTATTAGACTGGTACTACACTGAACAAAAATATAAACGCAACACTTTTGTTTTTGCTCCCATTCCCCATGGGATGGACGTAGAGACCTAAAATTCATTCCAGATACACAATATAACCATCCCTCCCAAACAGTGGTCACAAATCAGTCCAAATGTGTGGTAGTGGGCACATCTGCTATATTGAGATAATCCATCCCACCTCACAGGTGTGCCACATCAGGATGCTGATCTGACATCATGAGTAGTGCACAGGTGTACCTCAGACTGCCCACAACAAAAGGCCACCCTGGAATGTGCAGTTTTGTCTCACAGCAAAATGCCACAGATGCCACAAGCAATGAGGGAGCGTGCAATTGGCATGCTGACAGCAGGAATGTCAACCAGATCTGTCGCCCGTGCATTGAATGTTCATTTCTCAACCATAAGCCGTCTCCACAGGCGTTTCAGAGAATATGGCAGCACATCCAACCGGCCTCACAACCGCAGACCTCGTGTAACCACACCAGCCCAGGACCTCCACATCCAGCAGGTTCACCTCCAAGATCGTCTGAGACCAGCCACCCAGACAGCTGCTGGAACAATTGGTTTGCACAACCAAACAATTTCTGCACAAACTGTCAGAAACCGTCTCAGGGATGCTCAACTGCATGCCCGTCGTCCTCATCGGGGTCTTGACCTGACTCCAGCTCGTCGCCGTAACAGACTTGTGTGGGCAAATGCTCACATTCGATGGCGTCTGGCACGTTGGAGAGGTGTGCACTTCACGGATGAATCATGGTTCACATTGTTCAGGGCAGATGGCAGCTGAGAATGTCCCAGTTCTTGCATGGCCAGCATACTCACCGGACATGTCACCCATTGAGCATGTTCGGGATGTGCTTGACCGGCGTATACGACAGCGTGTACCAGTTCCCACGAATATCCAACAACCTCGCACAGCCATTGAAGTGGAGTGGACCAACATTCCACAGGCCACAATTGACAATCTGATAGACTCCATGCGACGATATGTTGCACTGCATGAGGCAAATGGTGGTCACACCAGATACTGACCGGTTCTGGGTCCCCAGACCCCCAATAGCGCAAAAAACTGCACATTCCAGGGTGGCCTTTTGTTGTGGGCAGTCTGAGGTACACCTGTGCACTACTCATGATGTCAGATCAGCATCCTGATGTGGCACACCTGTGAGGTGGGATGGATTATCTCAATATAGCAGATGTGCCCACTACCACACATTTGGACTGATTTGTGACCACTGTTTGGGAGGGATGGTTATATTGTGTATCTGGAATGAATTTTAGGTCTCTACGTCCATCCCATGGGGAATGGGAGCAGTAACAAAGGTGTTGCGTTTATATTTTTGTTCAGTGTATATATAGCTCCTTTCACAAATGCACAAATACAAAAAGAGGTTAAATCACACACACACACACATTTACTGCCATGGTGATTGGCTGTGTCTGAGTCATGGCACAGCAAGACACTTTATCACTGTATCCTGGTTTTAGGTAAGCCTGAATGTCTGTGGGTTGAGAATTTTATATTAAAACATACTGTGTGATCAAACATGAGAAAGTGAAAATGTTATCTATCCATCCATCATCCATCCATGCTCTTCCGCTTATTCAGTGCTGCAAGGGAGCCGGAACTTCTCCGAGCTGTCAGAGAGCCAAAGACGGGCTACACTCTGGGCACTTCACCGGTCTATTGCGGGGTTAGAAAAAAAGAGAGTCCTAAAACTGTTCTTTAATATAACTAGTGGTTTAATGTGTTAATTCATGAGTTATTTATGTTACAACGCCATGCAGTACCATCTGGAAAATATCTGATTGACAACTGCTTCATTTTTTAGCGATGATGATCAGACTCTGTCAATGCAGTAAACGCAAACCTGGATAGAAATACATACAATGGGACACTATTAGTCATGGACTGGCCTCCCCACAGCCCAGAACTCAGCATTATTGAAGCAGTATGGGATCATCTTAACAAAGAACTGAACAGCAGGCAGCCAACATCCAAAGAACCGCTTTAAATGTCCTGAAGACTACATAAAGAGATTAGAAGAAAGTTTGAGCGTTCAGGTTTTTGTAAAAATAAAGATGGTCATACCAAATATTGACTTTCTGATATACTGTATTAAACATGTATGCTTGCACATGCATCAGATAAATCAGTGCACCTGTTTCCCATTTTTATATATTTGTTCTTTTTTTACTGATGCCTACAAATTTTTTTTTTGCACATGCAGCGCACAGTCTTTTGCAAAACAGGAGATCCTACACTTCCTGCGTACGTGTGTTTGTATGCGTTCATGCCCTTGTGTCACTTTGATTTTGCGTACCAAATGTAAAAGCTTGACTTGTATGTCCTCCCTAGCAGGAAATAATTGACCAGTCATTCCGGTCTCTGGCTGAGAGTTCAGACATTCTAAATGTTGTGCTGAAGTGTCTAGTCTGGAGTGGACTTTTCAAAGAGAATTAGTGTGCTTCTCAACCACCAAATCACTGCAGAAATGTAGTCAGACAGTCTAATCACAGATACTCAGTGTTTCTTCTTCTGGAAGTTTCTTCCACTTCACCAGACCTGCCTTGCAGCTGCATTCATCTTACCTTCCTTTTTGTATTCATTTCGTTTCTCTTGATATGCTTGTCCGTCTCTCTCTGTATGTTTCTCCTATTCTTTTTTCATTTTATCTATCTCACGCTGTCTCTGCCAGTGTCTGACAGTCTGATTATTTCTCCTTCCTCTTACACCCTATCCTTTGTTTATATGTAACTATATGAGGAATTTATCACATTTTTGACACTGGACAGTATGGCTTCCGTTGATAGCGTGCATTGGAAGACGTGTGATTTTTTTGACTGCATTGCGTGTGCGTATATCTGTGAGTAGGTGTATATGCACGCTGACATGTGCACGTATATGGGCCTGCCGTGTGTGTTGACCACGAAGGTATACCACAGGCCATTTGTACCGGCCCAGTGCTCCTACGAAATTGCCTCTGGGTGTGGGGGTGCTCACAATGTTCTGGACCATTAGCTCAAATAAGTCACAGCCAAAACTCTTAGTATCTGTCTCACTGGTCAAATGACAAACTGTGCATCCTCCTAAATCCTGGCTGCTACCAAACAGGCATAAAGAGAGAGGGAAACAAACAAAAACGCACAAAGCGAATGATTTCTAAGGCACATGCCCTTTCAAACTAACATGCTCAAATTAATTACAGTCTAATTGCACTGTGGGCTTTGAGAACTTACACACAGCCACACATAAATAATTTACAATCATTTCTTCACATCAGTGTGCCCATAAAATCTTCTAGAAATACAAATGAAAAAAAAATATATATAGGTCTGGGTACTTCTTGAAAGTTTTTACTCTCTTTTTTGTCACATATTGCAAAACCAATCTCACTTGAAAGAGTATATGGGCCTTTTGCAATCCGATCATTATTACAATATCTCTTCTTAATCCCTATATCTCTTATTGATCTTCTGATTTCAGTCTTTCTTCAGTGGCTGGTATTATAGCATTGAAATATTATTAAGTATTGCCTGTTCTGATTGGTTTCTATATATTTAGGCAAGAATATATAAAGAAGGGATATATCCTGCACATCTTCCTGACAGTTTCGTACTGGTAGACTTCTGAATCCTCTTCGTGAGACACTAGTCCACCCCATAGCCACTGTCAGGACAAAAGCACTAAATATTCAATGGACACACACACACACACACACACACACACTCACGATACATTAAGAAGTGGGGCACGGCGTAAATCATAAAATAAAGACATCCCTCATGTGTGCGCACACACGCACACACACATCCAAATACCCATGCATATATGCACTAGCTAGACGACTATTTGGAGCCACAGCTCCTTCTCATTGTTTATTCTCCCTTTCTGCCTTTCTTCTGTTGTTCTTTAATTCATTTTTCATCTGCTCATCGTGGATGTGTGTCTGGGGCAACAGGCACGGCAAGCACTGCCCTCTGTAAGGATATTGTATTACTCTCATGTGCAGAGACAGCACAAACACAAACCAAAAAACTCTCAGATGCATGGGAAAATACAGTAGTGTTCACACACACACACACAAACACACACACACACAAACCATCCTCTAGAGTAAATGAAGCCTTAGAATTATTGAAGGTACCCCCAGCCAGAGATGGACTTTGTTTTATTCATCCTCTCATCCCCATCGTTCTTCCCTCATTCCTCACCTCCTCATGTCAATTTTGCACGTGGGTACTCTTCCTCGTTGCGACCCTTCACCTGAATCTCCTCACCGATCAGAGTTGAAGTACACCTGGAGCATGTTTCACCCAGTTTCATCATATCACCTGTAATATCATATTTGGGGTGCTTGGTTTGGGTCGTATTTCTGTGTCTGCATTTGTACACCAGAACCCTTCAAGTTATCAGTGATAGTTAACATTACTCTAAGCCTTAGCAACCTCAGATTGTTTTCCATTGTACTTGCATGAAAGATTAAAATAAGGGTGACAAAGACATTTCAAGTTAAAAAAAAGAAGAAGCTAGTTTTAATTGTATTTTTTCATTCTTTCTCCACCTTTTAGATAAAATGCTACAAGTTAGTACTTCATTATAATAACTGCACCTAACTATACATATTTAAACCAGTTGGTCTTGATATCTTTTTGTTTTTGTTTGTTAGAAAAAGACAATCACACCAGCAAAAGCATTCTTCTAGGAAAAGAAATCATCGCCCATTTTATGGGTTACAAACAATGACACCATGTTTGGACCATGATTTTTTTTAAAAAGTCTTTATAGGTGTAACCCCAACCTAACCACAGAGGGAGCTTGCGTTTAAGATGCTTCACGCCATGATGGCAGTATCTGTGTTTGAGAGATACAGGCTGTAAAAAACTCCGTTTCCTACCTGTGGAAGTCTATAAATGGCTGCTTTGCTACAACAGCCTTGACCAAAGCTGGTGAAAATGCTCAAGAAAACAATTTAAAGCAAATGTAGCAGAGGAGATACAGTAGGATTAACGGTGCGTTCTTTAAGTTGTAATAGTGTTTTTGCTTTTGAGTGCAAAAGGAGTTCAATCTTGACTTTAACCCTCTTCACATGATGTGCACTTTCAGGTGCGTTGTAATGATTAACCAAGGTAACTTTGCTTTGTTCACTAGTCCCATTAAAGCGTAAAACATGCTCACTGACACTCACGTGTACTATATCTACAGCTAGATTTGTAAACAATTACACATTTCTTTCTTCCACACACTACCACAGTGGGTTTTAAATTAAAAAATACATAAATAAAAAAATAATATGTAATTGAAGTGCAGCTTTATGTCATGTGGTTTAAGAAATATAAACATCTTCATACAGTTTCACATTTTCAGATCAAAAACAGAAGGACAATTAACACATAAGCTGTTTCGTGGCCTGTTTCCTTGTTATTTCATGACCTACAAAGCAGATATAATATTAGAAGTGGATTCAAAGTGTTTGCATTTCACATATTTTCACTGCAATTATAAAGGGTAAAGTCCAAAGACATGGGACTAAAGGATGCCATCATTAGACTGATAAAACAAAAGAAACCTATCGGAGACAGAAAAAAAACAACAACCTGGTACATCCTTAAAACAAAGGACCGCAACATTTGCAGCATCCAACCAAATCAGGAAGACTCTCGAGGAGGTAGTCATAATATTGTCAACGTCTAGAGACACCACCCTGAATGGAAGCACAGAAGGTTTACAACAATACAAACCACTGGCTACACTCAAGAATAGGATAGCCAGATTAGACGTTTCTAGTAAATGTCTTAAAGAAGGAAAAAAACACTCTTTGGACAGATGAAACAAGATTAACTTATACCAGAATGATGGGAAGAGAAGTATGGACAAAGAAAGGAACAGCTCATGATGCAAAGCATGCCGCATTATCTGTCAAATGTGGTAGAGGTAATGTTATGGCATGGGCATTTATGACTGCTGGTGACTGCTGATAGAAGTAGGAGGATGAATTCGAAAGTGTACAGAGCTATACTCTGCTCAGATTCAGCCAAATACTGCAAAACAGATCAGACAGTGCTTCATAGCACAAATAAATAATGACCCAAAGCATACTGTAAAAGCAACTCGAGTTTCTCAATGCAAAGAAATGAGAGAATACGTTTTTTGGTTACCGAAGACAGACCCACTACAAGAGGACGGCTGCAGTACAGGCCTGGCAGAGCATCTCAAGTGCAGGCAGTCAGTGACTATAAAAACAATGATTTTGAGGCCCTAAAAATGGAGGATTATGTAAAAAAATGGCTATAATTCCTAAACAGCTCATGCACATTTTTTGATAAACCCCTCGAATTTAAGCTTAAAATCTGCACTTCAATCACATGCTGATTGATTTGAAATACACTGGGGGGGTGCACAGAGACAAAACCACAAAAAGATGCGTATGAATCCAACCAACTACGGACCTCACTGTATGATTTAAATACAATCAATATTACTGAAAGGCCTTAGAGACAAGTTGAATCATTCCTACAATTTGCATGACAGTATTTATTAATTTGTCTGCTATCACAAACACTGGCATTGATTCACTACTTTATTTTTGCAAGGTATGTAATTCACTAACATTTATTAGCCATTTCTCATCTGGTTAAAATAAATATACATCAAGACATTTTAAGTAATAGACACAAAACTGTATCACAAAATCACTAATTTCAATATGTTGCTTATATTATACAGGTTGCAAAAATTCACTTAATAGTGAATAAAACTGAAAGTGCAGCAACAGATTACCTCAAATACCTAGAGAGTGAAAGGGACAAGTTACTTCAACAGCGACAGCAGCAACCAAGGCCGACACAAAGGAGCACAACTACAGACTCGAATCTAAACACAACTGTGTACAAGTGAAACCCCAAAGGTACAGCTCCTAGTACTGGCTGTGGACTTTATTGCTTGCTTGTTCCAGGATGTGTGCAAGACAGGCATGGCTTTTTGTCAGAGGTAGGGAAAAAAAAAAGTGGATTCAATTTTTAAGATGATACAATGATACAAAAAAGCAACAACAACGGAAATCATGTGCACACAATGCAGTCGCAAAAGAACGATGCCGAAGCAACAGACTCCCTCACCCAGAATGAATGAGCTATCACCAGAGAGTACCACATTCACATTCATTACGTGTGATCCCGGCCTGAGAGGGAACTCAAGTACTAAAGCACTGACATAGGAGGCAATCACATTAAGCCAGAGTTTTAACAGTTAAGACCTTTAACCGGAAAAACAGCTTTGAGTTGGAAAACGTGTGTAAAACAGTGAGTCGAACCCCAGCCTCACCACCTCATTTGTCTTCGTCTTTCTGCCAATGGAACAATGGCTTTTGTTTAACCTTGTTTGATTTCCCTCTTAGCGCTGATCCCCTGACGAAGAGGGCTATTATTGGGCCTCTCAGAGAGGCATGTTTCACTAACGAGCGATCACTAATGAAGGCTTTGATGTAGGATTAATTACACTCCAAATTGAATGTCTAATTGCTTTTATTCCCTCCCGATGAAATATGCTCTGGCTGCCACTTCAATGCCATCTGTTGTAATTAGAAAAAGAGACGGCTAGGGGAGAGGAGGAGGAGGAGGCCAAGGGGAGGAAATGGATTGTGAGGTGTAATAGATAAGACCTTTTTCCACCCAGTAAAGTTTATTCTTTTGTTCTGTTTACAGATGATCTCTTTTATGTTACAAATGTGTCCTTTTCCCATCACCTCACCTCCTTACCCTCACCTTTGCTAACCTCCTCCTTTCTGCTGTGCCTTTGCTTGGAGCTCTCAGATAGATTATGTGAGGTTATCTGTTTCCCCTTGCTAATTGCATCCTCTGATGAGTTTAGACAAACACATTAGCTAATTGCATTTGTGCTTCTCAGACACTGCTTGATTGATAAAGTGCATATGATGCTGAATCATTGCACTGTTCGGTGGTTATTCATCAACTGGCAGTCCACATAAACACGAACACACACACACACATACAGTAAACACAGAGGGAGGCAGAAATGACAGAGTGTGATTGATGTTGTGTTTTAAGAGATTGTTTCTGATCTTATTAAAAATCATTGATTTCTTTTAACTGTTTTTATTCTGTGATATTTGATTACTGCAGGCAATTTAGAGGGTGATGCTTTCACAGCTACACGTTAAGTTCAAATTAAAACTAGCGAGTTTCACTTAGGAGCCCTTACGACCAGTTACACTATGTTTCTAAACAAGTTTATTGTATCATATTTTCTCATTTTCTCATTCACATCTCTGTGTCACTGAAAAATGATTGTTATGATGTTGGTGACATTTGGTTCAAATAAAGAAGTTTAGCCCTGACTTGCAGAAATCTGGACATAAGCAATAAGAATGGTGTTTTTAAAAGTTGCTCAAAGGCTAACTGCATATATTGATTATTGTAATATTTTATTTTGTCCCCATATGCTGAGTGTTTACTGAGCACCCACAGATACTTCGCTGCAGTTTCACCAGCTAAAATGGGATTAATAACACAAACTCTAACACGACTTCCATCCACAACTACCCTTTATATATTTAACACAGACAAGTTGCACTAAGCCAACTAAGCTTGCATGTTTTCACTGAAAAACCAGAGTCAGGTTAAATCTCCTGGTGATTTTAATAGTACTATTTAATATTAGTTTTACGGTCCAGAACCAGGAGGCCCAGGTCTTTGGGTTTTTTGGCTGTTGTAGCTGCTTCCTCCTACGGTATCTTCTCATAGTTAGTGGAACAGGAGGTAGCAGCAAGCACTCTGTTACCAAAATGTGATCTCATCCCTCTGTAGGATTCTTTTTTTTATTGCTACCAAGCAATAAGCCTTTTTAAAATAACTAATAACTTGTCACACTGTGTTCTGTAACCTCATGAATCATCGAGTTCATTTGCCAGTCAGATGCGCCACATGTTTAACGGACAAAAGCCTGGCGATAGAATAATAAATGTTTTAGCTTACATTAAGTGCTGTTAATCAATATATTTTATTCTTTGTGAAGTTAAAATATATGATAATTAATATCTGACCTAACACATGATTATGAAATTATAAAATAGGGTGGCGGTGGTTACACAGTAGTTAGCACTGTGGTTTCACAGCGAGAAGTTCCTGAGGTTGAATCTATTATTTGAATATTCTCCCTGTATCTGTTTGAGGTGGTGATTTTAAGTAGGTGTGAAAAGTGACCATGTCACTGTGGCAGCCTTCAGAAAGAATGGTGACCTGTTCTGGGTGATCCCTGCCTTCTGCCCCGTGACAGCTGTGGTAGAAATTAATAACAGAGAAAGAAAATAGAAGAATGGACATGATTATGACGTGTTACAGTTTTAAAGTTGTTTTACACGATCTAAAAACAAAGGATCTCAAACTGCTTGTCTTGCTCTCCGTAACAGCAGGCTATTCAACAATGAACCTTTAATTTGAACTTAACAGAGACATTACATTATAAGTTCATTAAGGTTTTTTTTTATCATTCTTTAATTGTCTGGGTAACTCATAAAGAAACAGAAGAAAAAGGCAAAAACAAATCTGTTGCAGAAGTATTATTATATAAAGACTGGCTGCGTTTTCTGCATGCGTACCCAACCCTAAAAAGCCTATTCAGAGCCTGGAAAGCCCCTGGGTATCTTAACCAAAAGACCACCTGCCGCTCCCACCTTGTCATTTCTGAAGCCCAGAGATCAGTTTTTAAACAAAAGCCTATAGCATGTGCTACGACCACGTGCCAGGTTCGTTTCATCCTTCACACTTTTACTGAGATGTCTCCTTCTCTTATTGTTACTTCACTCTAAACCCTCAAAGAGACAGAAACATCTGGGATACGCCATCATTATAACAATACAGCAGCACATGTATAGGGCCAATAGGTGGGCCGTGAGATTATTATGTTGCATAATGGTATTATGTTGTAGAGTTTGCATTAGCATCCCAATGAATGGGCGTGTGGCAGGTGTGCTTTGTAGCGGCGCACTGCCTCTGTCTGATAAGACAATGACACAATATGACGAGAAACAACGCTGGTTGTCAGCAATTGTCTTCACAAAAAAAAAGATGACACACTTGTCAATACCCATGCTCTGAGTATATGTGTGCGTGCGTGGCTGTCTGTGACCACGCGCACGTTAGAAGGACTCCCCTCGGAGCAAATGGCTTTAAGCAACACAAGCGTCTGATCAATACGTCGATATTCAGCTCAGGAGGTCTGACGACACATTTTACGCACACGCCCGCAGAACTCTCACCAGCACGCCCGCAAGTACGCATTTACAGAGACGCACACACAAACGCGCGCTTCGGGCTCTGCTGCGTGTGACCCTTGGCTAATCAATTTTTCGCCACATGATAGGGACGCTACGCGCCGCCATCGTCACCGCTGTATCATTAGACAGCAACACACACATACGCGCGCACACTCAAACACCAACACGCGCACTATTGTTGCTCTTATAAAAGATTATAGTCTCCAAAGACAAAGATGGATGTGATTAACATCTTGTCCATTCTTTGCTGGAGAAACAGACACGCGCACATATACACAAACTTGGTCTCCTGACTTCATCCCTGCAGCTACAGCATGCTGGATGGATGTCAGCTTATGGCAGCGTATGTATTGTTGTCATTGTTATTCTAATGGCTGACTGAAACAACAGTATGGAAACCAAGGGAGACAGAGCTTGTGTCTTCAGATAATCCGACTGTCCGCGCTCCACACTCGCCAATTGGTCACGGTTAGGGGCCTGCCAAGTCAGATAGCACACAATGCACGTGTGCGCTGATTCGTACGAGCTCGCGTTTGTAGGCGCAAGACAGGGAGACAGTGGAGGGGGCTGGCAAATCAGTGCTTGCACAACAACCTGTCTCTTATGCGTATATATGTCTGCAGCACAACTTTTATGTAACCCAAACTGAAGGATAAACATGCAGGAGCCGGTGATATTAGGTGCCTAAAAGTGTAAAATGGGTCATAAATAGGCAGATTACCAATCTATGGTGCTTGTACTCCTAAATGGCTGATTTACAATTAAAGTTTTACATCATCTGATCTTAATAAGATGGTCAAACCTTGCTTTTAATGTTCTCATTTTTCTTTTAATGTATTTCTTTTCTGTGATCATTCCAAAACCCCATTAACACCCATAATATCGGTATGAAGACAGATTATCCTATATCCTGGGCAGATGAAACCTGAATGCTTAGAAGTCATTAGACATGGGTGAGAAATTTATTTATTTACATTTTTATATATATAATTGGAGTAAATCAACCTTTGATCATCTCTATTTTGGCTTAATTGCCTGGTGATGTTTTGAGGTAGATGCTCAACTTGGCTCTATCTCTCCTCCTCTTCCACTAGCATATGCACACACACACACACACACACACACTCACACACAACTGCACAGACAACTCACACAAAGTACACTCTGTACACAAGCCCATTCAGTGAAGTAAACATAATTTAATTGCATATCTGGCTAACACGATTCAATTACACAGAGGCATTTAAACCAATCACTCCCATGGTCTTCATTCATATCAGTGACATCATTCTGACCATTTGTGGCACCACTTAGACAGTAATGAGCCAAATGAAAACGGAAATGTGGCACTGAGAACATCACAACAGGCTATGGAGGGATAATGAGTTAAATGGGGGTTGTGTTTTTATTGTTTGAATTAATCGACTCATGCGTCTCTGCCAAACAAATAAACAGATGAGGGCTCCATTAGCTGTTGCACGTTGGTACACACTTTGAAAGGCAATGTCAATGTCAAGGAAAAAAGCTTATGATGTAAAATTTGCAAAGCACACTCAAAAGAGAACTTAGAGGGATGTGATCAAGAGTCATTTGGGTCCACCCGTGACGTAAGCCCGAGGTTAAAGATGTAAAATGGATGACAAACAGTAAACATTTCAGCTTGAAATGAGGTTCAGTAGACAAGGGCTTAAGTGCAATTCAGGGTTTTCATGCTTTGATGTTTGAATACAATCTGAATTCTGGCCACAGCACTGGTTTCTGAATGTTGTTCTGTCTATGTTGTCAAGAAAATTTATTGTTTTGTGGTTGATGTCTTGACCTTATTTAGCGCACAGATACACACAGAATGGCAGGGCAAAAGCGTGGAAAAAGTATGTCAGCTGTCCGCAGACTTTAAAATGGCAACAGTTATTAACTTTGAAATGTTAAAAGGCAGCACAGTATGTGAAGTTGCTGTACACTAAGTGGTTCCATCACTTCAGCGAAAGTTAATTGTACCCTGCATGCATCCCCGTGTATGGCCTGTGGATACGGCATACTTCATTTTCCTCTGTTAGTCAACTGCCTGTGTGAAAAAAACCCAACAGCATGAGGTGATATTAGAGCAGTAAAAGGAAAAAAACCCACAACCTAAAGACTAATCCACTGGTTCCCATAAGGGAAGAGGGTGATTGTAACAGCTAAAAAGTAATGAAAATAATTCTTTAAAGGTTTAACCTTTTTACAGGATTTAACCTTTAATAGGTCACCAGACATGAGCTTTATTCCTGGGAGAGTTGCTGGGTGCTTTATTTACAGGCTAAGGTGAGTAATTCTTGCTCTGTAAATAACTACTTTAAAAAAATATGCTCATAATTTAAAGACTGCATGCACAGAAGGTAATATCCATCCATTTTTTTTCTGCTTATCCAATTCAGGTTGCAGGGGGGTTGCAGCCCCAGCTGTCGTAGGGTGAGAGGCAGGGTACACCCTGGACAGGTCACCAATTTGTCGCAGGGCTAACACAGACAGACAACCATTCACGCTCTCGTTCACGCCTACGGTCAGTTTAGAATCACCAATTAACCCAACCCCATGTAATTTTTGGACTGTGGGAGGCACCCGGAGTACCGGAGAGAACCCATGCAGACATGGGGAGAACTTGCAAACTTGACACAGAAAGGCCGTATACTGGATTCAAACCCCAGACTTACTGTGAAGTAAGAAGTTAAAAATGCAAACGTGCGCAAATTCCTATTATATATTTCTTCTGTGTAATGAGAAAAACTGACAATCTTGATATTGTTGCCCACATTTCAATTTTATGTTAAACCTTATGGTAGCCAAGACCAAAACAACAGTTTAAAATTCAAATTCTGACCATTAACATCACCAATGTCATCATCATGGGTGTACATCCTGATCATTATTCAGCATGGGATGTTAAACTTAAAAAATAGGCAAGGACAATAGTGAAGACGGTTCATATCAACACGTTTTCACTCCCAAAGCGTAGCATTTTACGCTAGGTGACGAATCGTAGGTATATTATGCTTTCAGCCACCCAACACGTCCCTATATTTCGAGTTCGGAAACATGAGAACCGTTTGGAATCAATCTGCACATGTCCGTTTATTTTACTTAAATCCCTTTGGAAAACGCTAACATAATTAAGGTGGTGGTTAAGGTTAGGGTTAGGGCTGGAATACACGGCTGGAACGTGTGTTACTGTGGGAGTGTCATTCTATTAGATTTCCTACATAATCAGGCACGTAGCATAGTTCACATGGAACGCCTCGGGACCTGACAAATCGTCGGTATATTACGCGTTAGGAGTTAGAACGAGCTGTTCACATAGATCACTTTAGAAATCAGATAAATCAAATCAATGTATTTTGATGTTTGTTGCTTAACTAAAGAAATTCGGCATCGTTTGAAATTGCATCAGTTTGTAATGAAGCATAAGCTAAAAAAATATGGCTTGAAAAAAAATAGTGCCCACGTGCAGCTGGCACTGCAAAAGCCCGTAAATGATCTTAATGAGGTGTAGCTCTCCTGACAGCTTTAATTTCTTCCCATCGTGCCTTTAGTTTGCAAACAGACCTATACACTGATGTTAACATGTTTCCATCGGAGTGTCAAAATCATTTTCAAGTTTCCCAATTCTCAGACAAAATTTCACACTGAGCTGAAAAAATACAGGACAAGTGAAGCAGATATTACCATTTATTTTTAAAAATCATTAATTCTATCTGGAAATGCAGGGATAGCACTCCAGAAATGATTTAAATTACAGGAGGACTGGTGAGTTTGCTGAAAAATAGTATCTAATTTTGGCTATGATAATTACTGGGGAGTGGGCAAAAAATTACTCACACACGTGCCTTGGACTGAAATAAAATAACTGATTAGGGTGGTAATATTAAGCTCGCACTACTTTCCCTAGAGAAATAAATCCCATTCAAATGGGCCCTAAGTATGCTTTGCATGGACATTTAAAAAAATGCTAGCAAACTTAAGATACAGTTTATAGAAAGTATTTTGTATTAGTCAACTCACTCCATTTCTTCAACGGAAGCTTCTAGAAATTACTTCTTATTCTGTCTCAGCGTTTATATCTTGTTCCCTTGCAGCTTTGTGTAAACCAAACCTTTGACCTCAGATAGTCAAGCGGCACACAAAAGAACCAACACATATACAGGTAATACACAGCTTTTAATTGGGTTTATGCGAGCCATAAGCTTAGAGGCATAAGCTTCCTGGCTTTTGAGGACTAAACTCTAAGGCAGTGAAACATCATTTGAACTATGTTTTTTAGTTTCAGTACATCACTTGCCCAATCACAAGGCTCCTTTCACTTTAAAGTTCCATCAAAAGATTTCCTTTGATACATTTTGATGTATGGGTCAGCCTGTACCGAGGCCTTTCAAGGTGGAAAAGAGAAGTATATGTTTTTCAAACTTCACACATCACAGATGAGACTCATGCTCCATTCATTCACATTTGCTTGAACTTCTGTAAGACAGGGCCAGATATCAAAAACAGGACATAATTCCGTTTTTGTCTAAGTTTGCAACCACACATATGGTTTTGAGTAGGCCGGCATTGTTGGGTTGTCTTCATATAATTTGACACAAAGATGTCTGTGTGCTTTTCTGGGAAACTTGACTCACGTTGTCATATCGTTAGATGAGAGCACAAACACATGAATCAAATTAAAAGATTATGAGCGGAGGAGGGTGAAAGAAAGGCCAAACAGGAAGAAGAGAGTGATGTCAGAAAAATCACTAGAGAAGGAAATTGTATTATTAAAGGCTGATTGGTAAAGAGAAAGCACATCTAATGTCAATCGAGGAAATGGTGATTTTAGAATATGGACAAGCTATAATATACTGTATGAACATCTGTACCAAGTACAGATGAGGCTGACAGCACAGAGGCCAAGAAGCTATTTTAATCCACTGCTACCTCAAAAGCAACGTTACACTTTTCCCCTCATGAAGTTACTGTTTTGCCATTTTGAATTCCAATAACGGTCCATAAAACCACAGCCGATATATCTAACACAGGGTAATTGCAGTCCATTGAAAATACAATATAGAAGCTCCATATAACTTTCACTGATTTCAACACTTATCTGAAGCTAAACTTCCCCCCTTTCATGTATATCCATAATCACCTTTGCTATATCCGACAATTTATCGATCTTTCAGAACTTTCATCTGAACATCACAGAGGATGTGGCCAGTGGAAAATATGGATCGCAATGTCCATTATGTGTCCCCTTACGTGTATTAATCAACTCTATTGACCTCACTTTCCCTCCGCATGCCACTCCGATTGTTTGTTTACCATTAGGACCGAGTGTCTTGGTTGTTCAATAGCCCACCTCCATCTGCATTTAAACAATGAAACTATCAGCTAGGTAACAAGAGTGGGGACAGCAGCTCAATACTGCCATGAGAGGTCTCCAATAATCAGCTGGGTTGGAGGCAGGCGGGACGCAGCCAAATACAAGCAAGCGGTATTGACAGACGCTGGCTGCTTTCAATCAGGTTATATCTACTGGCAGGGAAATCGGCTGCACTCTGCATGGACCCAAAATTATCACTGATGAAGACATCAGTTGGCGAAACGGAGGTGAGGGAATATGAAGAATGGGGGTGGGGTTAGAGAAGGAGATCAAGACACATTTTACAAAATAAGCCTGTAATGGACACCTTAAAAAAATAAATATTTCTCTCCCCATCGTCTTATTTCTTTTCTTCCTTTAAAAGAAAAAAAAATTCTGGTCAGTGTAATAGGTTTTAAACAAACCTCTTGGAAAGCCAAATGTCACAATAATAACCCAAACTTTCTGTTGTAAACACCCACCACAGTTTACAGAAAAAATTCCAGAATCAGCTTTCATCTCAATCTGGTTGCTGCAGCTGTTGTGTGCACAGTTTCCATGTGCGCACAATGTCTGAAGACTTTACTTAAGGTGTGTAAGAGTTTTTGGACTTGCAGCAGAATGCAGCGGTTTTGACAATCTGGCTGAACCACTGGCTTGTTTATAACCCGTCTGACCAACAATGACTCTTGTTGGACTTTGAAACAACCGGGTCACCACAAAAGAATAAAAAAGAATAAAATAAAATAAAAGGTTATTCTATTATTATCTATGATTAAAATAAAACTTTGAGCGTAATCTTTTGCTGCAATCACGATTAACTGAAATATCTGCTCCAACTGGAAACTTGCATTAAATAAATAAATGTTCTGTCCATCACTCACAGTATGGTGACCAAAAGCTTGCAGAGCTGCCAGTTGGAGAAATGGGATCAGCTCAAACCTTATTGCAACAAGTACACACCCATGCACAAACCCACATGCACGCACACACACTTCAAACCCCAGATGTATTGGAGCTGCCAACACATCATTTACATAATCAGTTCTTGTTAGATGCTGGGCTTCCTTGTTTTGGTAAAATATGCTTAACCTATTCACACACACACACACACGCACGAACACCTACGCAGACACTAGAACCAAGCCACATAGTGCTATGCTTGGGTCATATTAAGGTCACAAGTAAATTGGCTGAGGGCAGCAGGCCTCACAGCTCCTAGCTTACAGAGGCAAATTAATTAGTGGGCCACGCAGCACTGTGAAGTTAGCACATTACTGATGCAGCTCACATCACACTGATAGCAATAGGATGTCTAAATATTACTAAATATAATATTAGGCTACTACTCATTTCTCTGCCCTGGAACAAGGGTCACTGGTGGGAGAATGAATGTTGTGGAAAGGTAAAAGTGTAAAAAACAATGGAAAATTCATCAAATTAAAAAAGGATATTGCCCATTTATGTTAAGCTTGCTGTCAGATCTATGGCTAAGCTTTTTGCTGCAAAAAAAGAAAAATAAAGAACTACTTTTAATGTGTTTACGCAAATCCTAAATTTTAATTATTCAGTGGTTGCATCTTTTGACATGATGTGACATGTTCTTCTGTTTAATCTGGATATTTGGCATACCATACAAAATACTGACAAACTACCATGATATCACCTGCTGCACTGTAAACTACTGTTAGAAGTGAGTTTAGCATTATGCTTGTCACCATCTTTTTTCTGGAGCCAGAAGTGACCGTATTTACCCGACAGTTGTTAGTTTTCTTCCACCCTTGAGCTTGCTTCTTCAGTTCCACAAGACAACCTGGCCAATGTAATAATGATTTCAACAAAATTATTATTACTTGCAATCATGCATACAATTTGGTTTGTGGGTACTTTTGCCATCTTCAACTTAAAAAAACCCCCAAAAAAATTAAAATCCCTGGCACTTTCATCTGGCTCCAGTTTAATATCCATGTGGTGAAGGTGGCTGAGGAAGTCAACAGTTAACTTCTGTATAGTATATATATTCCACTCACTGCTGCACTGAGTGGTCTTCTGAGTGCTGAATCATCAACAGAAGAGAAACTCCCATTGCAGCCGCTGTCAGTCAGTGCAGCACAGTTCAGTCAGTGACGGGGGGAACAGTTGGCAGCTTGAGGGCCTCGGGCCAAACCCGACCATATGGCAGACGCTGTAGTACCGCTGTGTCATACTCTGGCAAGTTTTAACGACCAATTAGGCTCATTAGGCCTTGATTAGAGATGGCGAAGCCTGCGGGAGTCGCAGAGGGAGAGAGGGGTGGGGTGAGAATTGGGGGGGGGGGGGGGGGGGGGGTTGATGATGACTTATCAGGAAGGATGGTGAGGAGTATGAATCAGTAATGTGAACTCACTGCATGGAAGATTAGGAACAGGTGTTCTTTCCTTTCCTTGAAACAAGCTGGGCACTAAAATTGAGGTAAAAGTCTTGATCTTGCATTGATTTAATCCTCAGTTTCTAATCAGTTTCCAAGGTAATGTTAAAAAAAATCTTAATGTGAAGAAATGAGGAAACATTAATTGTAATTAACACAATAAACAACTTGAAAATAGCCTGATGCTGGAAACATCTGAAAATATATTTGACTGGCTATACAGTTGAAGTGACCACTTATAAATCAAATATATATTTTACTATACAAGAGGGCCAGAGTTTAATAATTAGTGATGATTAAATAAAATTGTGAATAAAGCCCATAGATTTTTTGTGGTTAGGATTACGTTCAAGTATAATTTAGAAAAGCTTTGCAGTTATTCGAGACACAACATGTTTATACCGCAGTCTTATCCTGACCTCTACCAAAGTACTTTGGTTCCCTAGTCTTAATCACAGACAAGTGTGCGGATGTAAACATCACTCTCTGGTGTGACAGACATGGGCTTTGTGCACCTGCCGCCCACTCAAGCCAAGAATAATGTGTGCTTCATTCAAAAAGAGCTGTCCATAGCCTGGATGTACGCTGACACTGAAACGAGACTGCGAAAACAACGGGATCGTATAAAAAATACATTTACAGGTGACAGGTTTGCTCAACAATATAATCTGGCAATTGGTGCAGAGAGCTACCAAATGATTTCTATAATTAACTGTGCAAAATCTCAGTAAATGCACATCAGATACTATAGGAAGGAATCTATACTTTGCTTTTTACGGCAGCTGTTCATCTCATCTATTTCACAGTCCGCAGATGTATTGCTGGAGACCGAAGTTCACTTGAAAGATTATTACAGTTATGATGTTATCATCGGCTATTACGCTTAATTTGTGACCTCCAAATGATGTCACACACCTCGGTGGCTTAACAATGCTGACCCACGATCAGGTAAAAAAAGCTGAAAGTTAATACTGAACACACTGAGGTCAACTCAGTTCTCTTAGTTGGAATGACAGATAGTAGCAGAATGAGTAATAATAATAAAATTATACCAAATTGGCTATATGTGGATATTACAATACAAAGGGAAAGCAAAGCAGACTACCACATGTATGAGGTGAAATCAATTCTATGCTACCTTGAAATGATCTCTGGTGGTATTCAGGTAGTTTGACCTAGCTCGTGACATGACCGGGCCTCAGAGTCAGGCCAGATATCGGGAAGTTTGGTGCAAATGAGTCTAAATAGATGTGTGAGAGATTGAGCGAATGATAATAAACTAAAAATAACAATAACAATAATATAAAAGAAATAATCTTACCCCCTTTCCATTTTATCTCTTCCAACAACAAACATCTGGATATTATTTTTTCCACCCCTGCTTATCTCATTGTTTTTGTGTTTCACACCATCCGTACAGCATGCATGGGAATTTGCTTTGACTGAGGGAAAACACACAGAAGTCCAGAATCACTAACTGCCAATCATGATCAACGATGGGGCATTTAACTGTGGAGGGGGTGTTTTTGTGTGTGAGTGCTGGGGATTATGGCTCTAATGATAATTCTACATATGGTTGCTGCGTAAACCTGCCTGAGCACTGAGATCATAAATCCAATCTGAGGATGATAATCCTTTTGCCAGATGAGGAATTAAAACCAAATGTTGTTCAGTGGTCAGAAAAGGGAGGACGTTAACATGTTTTTTAAAGAGTCATTTGCTTCTTTTAAAACTTTTATCATATCATCTACTACTGTATTAAATTCAAATGATTTTGAGTTTGAAAAATGTATCATTTCCCTCACTGACACAAAATTATGTGTCTGTATTCAAGCTGCCTACATCGTTTGGATCCGAGAGTGGCATTTTCCCCCCTCTTTTTTGTTATTGTGTGAAGTCACCCTGCACTAATCCTACAGTGTTGTTATTAAGCTCAGGGCCATGGAAATGGACAGAGAGTAAGACATGCAGAGTGCATGTAAACCAGATTAGAACTGAAACACCCCCACAAACATTGTTGCCATATTCAAATTCATATTTATGACTGTGTTCCTCTCAATAGGCTTTTCTGCTGTGGTGCAGTTATTGTGTGCAAGCTGGTGAGGTAACAGTGAAATGGAAAGTGGAACATTTTGTAAGAGCATTTGTAGGATGGTGCAAGGTTGATGCAAAAGAAAAACAATTAGAAACAGATGCCACGAAGGGAATCTATTAACAGAATCCCATAATATTTCAGACTAGAGAAAAGGTTAAAAACTGATTTATTGAGAGTAGCAGTGAGAGAGACTGATGAAAGAGAGTGAGAGAAGGGGATTCAGAGTAAGTTGAACGAGAGAACGAGCCAGACATTTGGAGGAAACCCTGAGAAAAAGAGATCCAGAGAAAGAAGTTCACAAAGACAATCAGAATCGGAGGGAGCAACTGAGGGAAGTCAAGAGCATCTCACAGAAAACGAGCGAATGTGAGGGGGGGCGGTGTGCAGAGAGAGGGAGGGAGCTCCAGATCCAGTGTTTGACATTTCACCTTGCTCAGTTGATAAGGGGTGTCACCCTCTAGTCCTCGGGGCTTTGACTGCTGTCTGCAGTCATCACCCCTCCCCAGCACAGGAAACTATTGATCAACCAGACAGCACTGCCTTGGCTTGTGTATGTGTGATTGCGCACATGTGTGTGCTTTGCTGTTCGGTAGGTAAAAATATGTGTAAGCAGCGTCTGTGTGCGAGTGCACGTGCACGGGCGAGCGTGTTTCTGCATCTGTGCGTCTGTTTATTTGTTCCAGGACTTAAATGCCAGAATCTGCATTGAAGTTGCATAGAATTAGCTCCGAGTACTCGACTCTCTCTTTGTTTTTACATGTCCGTCTTGCTCTTTGTAATGTCTTAACTTATCTCATTATTTGTGTAGTAGGAAGTCCATTAAGGTTCCCTGGCTTTGGCTGAGTGGAGTGAGAGATCACAGGGCTAAGAAACAGAGACTGCCATTGAAAAAGGCTCGGTACTTACTGCAGTGTGAACAATAGCTTCAAACACTCAAATGTACTTAGATTCAACAACAGCGAAACAGTGTGCTTGCTAGGACTTCTATTATTGCTCCTTTTCTCCTTCTTGCCAACATTATGTGTGCATTTTTAATACAGTAATGGGAAAATGAATGTGGGACTTTGTCACATGCAACACAGCCAAGCTGTTTCACTGACTCTTTGACGTGAACTGTGATTGTACCTGTCGTTTACATGAAAATTATGTTTTCTGCAAATTAGATCTTAAGTGGAAAATGTCAGAAACAACCCTGCAGACAACCACCCCCACTGACCAGTTACATCTTAGTAAAGAGGATCCCAGCAGAAGCAAATCAGCGAGTTTTTAGCTGATATTAGGGTTAGTCAGTTGTTGTTTGTAGAATGGGATTAGTGAGTGTGTAGATGACACATGCATTACTGAAACGTGTCCGTGACTGCCAAGAAATAGTTGGATAGTTATGTCCCTGTGTCTGGAAACAAAATGTGCACCCGCAGCTCTGTATTTTTCCTTTTCACTGTCTAAATAAATACGAAGCAGTCCACTCCCAAAATATGGTAAAGCCTTCCAAAGTCAGGAATCTAGCCTTTCTAGCTGCCTACTGTCACTCTATTTTCACTGATATTAGCTTCCAGGCACATAAACAATTACATGTCTATACAATTTCTAATACCATCACATACAGCCGGCATCAACCTTCATTTTAACTTACGCCAGTGGCGTTGGCAAGGGAAAAAGTAGGTGGAGAAAAAGTAGGTGGTGTGGAAACGAGTGCTTCTTCATTCAACTCGACAACACGACGCAGTTCTGATTTTCCAAAATGACAAAGTTTGCTTGCGTCCTAACTCACTGGTAACGGGAGTAAACATGATGTTCTTAGCAGCTGGCTTTAATTCTGTGAAACACATAGCTGTTGACAAATATGTTAGTGGTTGAAGACATTAGAGTCATGGACAATTTAAAGAAACATTACTCTTTTAAACTCTTTCATACTGCACTAGATTACCTTGTTTAAACAGAGACGGAATAACACAGAAATCTGAAGTGGGTTTCAAATTTAATTCATGTTTTTTGGAAAATTATTGCTATGTTAGTATTGTTTTTGAAGCTAAACTACAATATTGTACGATCCATTTCTCAACGGCGAATTGTTTGCTTGTTCTTATTTTCCACCACTCACAGTGTACTGTGAGTTTGACAGCAAATGGCACACATCCCGGCTTCCTTGAATCTTCCATATGCAGGAAACTAATCTGAATACTTCTGTTATGCTGTTGAATATTGACAGACTCTAGTATGCAATATGTTTTTTTTTTACCTAATGACATAAAACATGCAAAACTGTGAGCACTACTGCCTATCAAAAACCATAACATAACATAAAACTTGTGCTGCAGAACTGTATTAGCGTGCACAAAGGGAAACCCCACACACCAAACCTGAATGGCAAATTTAATTTCAACCATAACCTGAGTAGCACTCAACTTTACCTTTAGAAATATCTCACAATTAACTTGGCCTCAATAAGCACTGACAGCAAATACTAGCTGTTTCACCTAATCTTATTACGTGAGGTTATTTGGTCCCCACAAAGGTAGGTTTAATGCACACACACACATATCTAAACACCAGCGTCGGGGTGGGGAAATAAATGATGCACCTGCGTGCAGCATTGAAAATTCCTCCAGAGTTGGATGGATGCAAGGGCCTGCTACACTCTGCATTCATTGTGTGGCTCAGGGGAAAAGGAGAGGAAAGAGAGTGAATAAAATGTGGGCAAGCACAGATTCATGTTAAAAATGACACAATTAGTTCAACTCTGAAGTGCGTGTTAGTCGCGCATGGCTTCCCTTCTTAGACTCACATGAGGTGATCAGACAGGCAAATACTCCCAGAGCCTGGATGTATAGTCAAATGAAACACATTCATATGCACACATACACACTTGCAAAAGTGCAAGAACATGCTTATTACGTCTGCACAGACACAGCATGCTGAAATATAATCGCACTTACCCTCTATCTCATGTAGACTTGCATAAACAGGACTAAAAGCTCCACAGTCTGTTATTTGTGATACAAAGATTTTGTACGTGCAACACAACACAGCCCGTGAAAATAATGCAGTAACTACAGTAAATCACTCTGCTAGTGTGGAAAACACTGCTCTAATTCCAAAGCCTCTTGCACTGAAAAATTGATCTTTATTTTCAGGGCAATGCACTTTGAAACAAAAGGGGAAAAGGAACTTAATATGCAGGAAATGAAGAAATGAAAACTACAGTACACGGAGCACTTTGAGTTTGCACTTTCAAAGCCGGGAGAAACGAGCGTTTGAATTTCCCACCCCCCCAAGAGATAGCAAGGGAAAGGCAGAGCCTGATTTTATTAATTTCATCTGTAGTTATGTTTCTCCTGAATAAAACATTAATACTCCCAGGAACAAGGGAATAACAGAAACTGAAAGAAAGACAGCTGCTTCTCTTTTAATTAGCAAGCGCAACTCTCTCGCTCTCTCCAGCCGTCCCAGCTAGCTATCTTTGTATTGCCCGTCAAGTGCTTCTCTGTCAATCAAGCCATCATTCCCCTAACTAGAATAAAAGGGAACTCTTTGTCAACTTTAAAATCACAAATTCTTACTTTGCAATGACATCTTTAAGCTGCACTCCGTAAGTACCGCTAAAGTGCGGTGCAGAAGAGGACAAGCGGAAATTAGTTTGTAGCCTGCGAAAAAAGTTCAGCTAATGTTTCAGCTTTGACACATTTTACTCTGGACACATCCACATCTCATAAGCTCATAAACAGCAAGGGTGGGAGTTCACCGAGTTTATCACCTGTGTAATTCCATTTTTTAAAAGAGCGCATTAGCGGAAAATTGTCCTCATTGGACGCAGTTTTAATAGATGTGCACAGGCCCGTCGTGACACATGGGAGCGAGAGCTGAGCTAAAACGAACGACTGTGGAGGAATTCACACCAGGCAAATGTGATAGTGATGCCATAGGAAATTAAAAAATACCATAACATGTGAGGTCATTATAAAGTCGGTAGTGTGATTGAGTCGTTTTAGCAAAGTTCGTGATTTAAAGTTACTGATATTCCTGCCCACCATCAATAAAACTGAACGAGTTCTCCGAATTTTACAGTCTTTTGACAGAGAAGCTAAAAAGCAGCCAGGCTAATAAAAAGCCCCTCTCCTCCAGAGGCCAAAGAACAATGTATGGAAATAGCAGGCTAATAGCGCTGCAAGGCGAATGCCCAAAATCCATAAGTTCCACCCTGGCATAAGAGAAATCTCAGAGATCATAATATTGAGCTATGGAATCAAGGGTCTTGAGAGCGCTTTTCTGGGGTGGTTGTGCCAGCTCTAACACACTGTACACACACACGCATAGTGTATTCACTCATACACACGTATAGTCTCCTCTGCCTTGCCCCAGGGTGCAGCCAGTCTGAGATCACACTGGCAGGTTCACTTGTAAAGCTACAGCTTTAGGCTCTCAGACAGAGAAAACTACAGACGGTTGCTGCTGCAGGTAGAAACACTGAGCTTGAGGAGTTTCTTTCCAAAACAGGATATGCTCTGTTTGAAAATGTGTGACAAAATGATTGCTAGCATAAAAGTGAAACCCACTTTGGAACTGAACTCATATGATTAGCTTTCGGTAGCATTTTTTTTTCTTCATCCTGGAATATATAGTAGACATAACCTCAAACAAAGGTAAAGATTTAGCATATATGATATATAGTATTTTTTTATTGTCATTGCTGCATGAATATGTGATGATTAAGTGTTTTGGGTGTCTCTGCATCTTTTTAACCCTCAGTCTTTTAGTAATTTACATATTATTCTTGCAAACTCTTTCATACTGCATATATATATTTTTAAGAATGTACATTTAAGGAAGACTTAAAGCAATATGTGTCCATTTCAGTTTTTTAAAATAAAAAAGTGCATTAGAAAAACGATTTGTGGTTTATTTCCACCCTGGAAATGAAAAGGAAGGCGTGCAAGGGCAGGTTTGAGAGAGGAAACATGAGAGAAGGAAAATGGATGGAAGTCTGAGACTCAGCGAGGGTGAGAAAGTTCCACAAAGAGTGAAGGGCCTCTGTAATGATTGAGAGGGATTACCCAGAAAACTCAGTGGACTGGGAAAGAGAGCGAGAGAGAGAAAGAGTTGGAGGGAGGGGAAAAAGGTAGAAGAAGAGAGAAAATACTGTATGAAGGGCAGAGAGATGAGAGGGGAGGGAGCTGGTGTGTATGTGTAAGTGTGTGTTTGGGTTTGGGGTGGGGGGTGGGGTTAATTCAGAAATAAATTGATTCAATCATTAAATGAAGCCATGCGTGGGTTCTGCACTACTATAATGAAAATAATGCAGAATGCTTTAAGGGATACTGTGACATTTTAAATTTTGGATTTTTTTTTTCTTCACTTCACTTCAGATCACAGCAGGAGCAAAAAGTTTTTCAACTAAAAAAATAAAGTTCTGCCCACAAACTGCTTCACAGGCACGAACCACTTAGCAGTAGCTCTCGAACATAGTTCATAACTCCAACTGAACATGCTTCAAGTTAAATAAAGCAATGCACAAACAAAGTGGTCCCTTAAAATGAAGGAATTGAGAGTAAATGAAAAAATAACATTACATGAACTCCTATTGAGGTTACATAGCCTTTGTTGATAAAAAAAAAAACAAAAAACAAGGGTTGTTTTTGTTGTTTTCTTCTTCTTCTTTATCAAGTTAAACTTTGGCTGAATTAGAAAAGTTTAATAGTCAAGGTTGTCAAAGACGAGGAAGATGAAAAGAACATTTTCTTTGAGCAACTGCTACCTATAAAACACATAGAAAAGAAAATGCAACGCTTTCTTCAGATGATGAGAGAACATCTTCACTCACAATAATCATTTAACTGCTGCGGAAAAGCTTTAATTAAGAAAAAATAAATAAAAAAACGACCCTATTCTTATTCACATGAATATTAAATAAAATGCATTTACTGTAAAATAGTATGTTTACCAATATAATGCCCATCATGATTTACAAATAAATTATTAAAATCAAACTATTTTAGGATTTTCTTTTTTCTGGATTGTGACTTTTTTTTTAAATACAATTCACACTGGAAAAAAAAGCCCTGCAGCAGACTGCAGCACTGCATTTTTAAGCTTCACAGTTTCCCCTGTTTTTTTAAGAGTTCTGCAAATTGCCTTATCAATCAAGCAGCTTCGTTTGTGTGGTGCTGCTTTGCATACTGTAATATGCATCCTTGGGGTGTGCAGACAAAACAGGATAAATGCATCATCCTGCTTTGTCTTGAAAAGAAATGCTGGCTGTACATAGAAACAAACTAGCGAAGGCTCCCTGCCTTTGCTGCGGTCTGTGTTTCTGTGGTCTACCTATGCCTCCTATTGGTCTGAATGCTGCAGTCCACAACAATCTCAGTCCTTTCATGGGAGACGGAAGGAGGGAGGGAGGGAGGAAAGGAAGTCAGGAGAGACAGATGAGGGACAGGAGGGAAAAACAGGGGAGAGAAGGGAGGAATGATGGTGAGTGACAGAGTGGGAGAGAATGAGGGGGAGAGGAGAAAAGAGAAAGCCTGTGGGGGAAGTAGGGGTGGGATAGGAAGAAATGGGGTGGGAGGAGGCGGGGGCGGGGTGGCTAGGAGGGAGGAAAGAAGATCTTATGAATGTTGACCACTGTCCCTCTACATAAATCTGCACATTAACTGCATCAAATGAGGCTCCCCGTGTTTTCTCATCTTCTCCTCCCTCACCATGCCTTTTTTCTCTCTTTCTGCCACACACACACACACCAGCCCCGGTCGCCATCTCGCATCTGATTGGGCGATGTCATTTATAATGTCTGTCCACATCAGGGGACATTGTAGGGACCTCAGTCCTAACAACACTTCCCCCTGTCACACCCCAGTGCCTGATGGGAAGAAATAAACCAAGCGCCAAAGCAGCAGCGAAAGCGACAGTGTCACACAGCTAATATCGACTATGAATAATGGCACTTTGCTATTACAACTATTGTGGTTCTCATCTGCCTGATATACATTTGGGAATTGAAAAAAAAAATGCAGAGGCGATGTTAATCTCCTTTCATATAAAGCAATGATTGCAACGTGAAGGGGAGGAAAAGAGAGCTGTGCATTGTTGTTGGAGAATCGTGTTTGTTTCCTTGTATCCTTGGAAAGCCCACACAGGTACAAGAAAAAAAAAATCCAGCAGAAAAGAAATGCAGGACAGCGTGTGTGCAAAATTCATATTAAATATAAGACTGCGCTACATTGTGAGCACACGCAAACATCTACAAATATTATGAAAGAACCATTGTGACAGATATGGTGGAACAGCACATTTTATTACACTTTAATATCTATATGTGTCCAAATAAATGTATGTAAAGATGCATTATAACAGTATCAGAAAATATTGAAAACAGCCAGGTGAAGATGATGCGGTCTATCACCAGCAACCAACTTGATTAATCATCTAAAAATGTATTCTTTTATTCTATTTACCCAAACTGATTATTAATTGTGATCAAGAAAATTTGATAGAACTATATCATGTTATCATTTAATTATATTCAAGTTCAAAATATGCACCTAACTAAACTAAAAATAATCTATCAAACCTCTGAATAAAACAAACCTTTGTCTGAAATGTTTATTCGTTTCTACCCTGATATCATAAAGTACATGTATATTTTCATGCTTTTTAAAGTTTGTGCATATGTAGCTTGTGCAGATATGCTATTAGAAATAAATAAACCCCAATAAAACTGAAAACACTGCATTAGTACGGAGTATTTTTTCTTTCCAAATAAAAGTACAAATTTATTGCAGTAAAGAGGCGATCGCCAGTGAAACGTATATTTGTGTCTGTTCTCCCGTATTATGCTCATCACCTCTCGAGCAAAGACATGAAAGATTGAGTGAAGGCTTTGAAGCAGACGCCAGGGCCACCGTCTCCCCTCCCTTTAGCCGCTGCCACCTCCTCAAAGGCAGCTTGACTCCCACATGCAACTCAGGAACATTAAACGGGCCCCAGCAAAATACTAATGACCCTCTAGATTTTTTTGACCACACAAAAAGGGGGCAGCCACCAATTTGCATCGCCATTCTGGTGTTCAGTGGTGAGCAAGCAATCTCCATGTGTAATGAGTGTGTTGTTTGCCACTCTCTCCTCCTGGTCAATAATTACCAGCCTCGCAGCCCGAAGTGAGCCTATTTTAGGATGGAAGCCCTCCCCGCCCGCCTCCCCTGGTTCAAAAAGCTTAACTTAGCCATAAACACGCTGACTTTTTTTTTTTTCAACCCAGTCTTTCTTTCTCTGTTTCACTCTCTCGTGGTAATCCCACTTTTGTTAGTTTTGAAGAGGAAGGTGAGGCGAAAGAGAGTGAGGCAGAGACAGCGAGCTGAGGTTGTGGCGATTCGCGTCACCAAAGATCAAGAGGGTCAGCCTCGCTCCTCTTGTCTAATCATACGTCTTTGGCCACCTTGTGCTGCTTATCTCAAACAACTTTAATCTCAGAGACCACAACCCCAGTATTTAGTTCATGTGGTCACACATCATGTGTAATTCTTCTGGATTGACCAGAAACAGTTGAGTTGATTGTTCGACGGTCCCGGGGAGCTCCTTTATGCAAATGCTTGCATCGACGCCTACAAAGCCACTGCTGCTGTCCAAAGGCACATCAAGGAAATGAGAGAGCAGGCCAAGCCTTTGTGCGCGCTGTGTACAATAAAGGGAGGATTTAGAGGCCTTGCTGGCCGACCGCAGGGGACGAACAAAATGAATGAAGTGAAGCGGAGTAGGGATTGGGGTAGGAGACTCTGCTATGGTGGGTTGGCTTGGTGTGGGTTGGGGAGGTGGGGGGGGGGGGGGGGGGGGGGGGGGGGGGGGGGACTTGCTAATGCACCCCGTCCATAACCTCCCTCGCCGCCCCGTCATCGCAGGAAAGCCCATATATAAAGCAGACACGTTTGGTCTCTCCAAAAGGTCACAAAAGGGTAAAACTTAAGAGGAAAGATGAGAGCACTGCTGTCATAAAAAAAGAAAAACCTGTGTAAGGGGAGAATAAGTGGCTATTCCTCTTAAGCCCTGGATAAAATATTTCAGATTCAATGATGCAGTGTCCTGGCCACCAGGGGTCTGGATTTATTGCCGGGGTCAAATCTCAGTGCCGATCAATAGTCAATCGGAGTTATCAAACTGCAATTATATGAGAACAATGTCCAGACAGACTGCATCAATTTATCGTCTTGTATTTGTTCACTCAGCACAGTCCAAAAGCTAGACGTCTGGGTTTAAATGTCTCAACATTTTATTTATTTGATAAGGAAAGGGAATACGCTTTTTAATTAGTGTTGTAAATTTTGTCAATCCCCATATTTAACATATCCTTTAACAGGCGAGCGATAACAATGTTGACTGTTCAGCAATTAACATTATTATATGATCTTAATTAATTAAAACTGCTGAAATAGCAAACATGATGTGCGACACTGTTCCCAGTCATTTTTTTTTTTATCTACGTCTTTAATCTTCTGTCTTTTATTGATTTCATTTATTTAAGTATTTCTTTATGCAAATGAGCATTAAGTTAAAGCAAAGAATGAAAAATGAGCAGCGCCTCAACGTGTCTGCTCAAACGTCCTCCTCACTATTTTCCAGAAGAGAGGAAAAAAAATGCTCTGCTGAAGAAATGTGGTGTAATGGAAGCACTTAATAAACATGAGAGGTTTATACTTGAAAGCCCCATCATCCCCCCTTAATGCATATCCATTTGTTTATTGAAAAGGGGTCTTCATTAAAAACAAGTTGGAAAGGGGAAGAAAAATGAAAAATAATAATTATGCTGATGGCTTAAAAATCACATTGAAATTAAGACATTTATCAGGAGCAAGTGCACTGTAATCCTCTAAGTGCTCAGCGAAGTCCTTTTCATAATGCCACAGACAGAGCGAAAGCAAAAACAAAAGCAACTCTCAAAGAATCTCCCCTCTTTCTACTCTCTTTGCTTTGTTTCACCATCCATCTCTCCTTTCAGTAGAGCTCTCCTTGTTTCTCTCATTTTTGCCTTTTGCCTGCCTTTATTTTCTTTTTTTTTCTTACAGAGAAAAAGGTCTAATTGCACCTGAAAAGGAGAAAGCGGAGCAAAAAGCGAGCATCCTCAAAGCAAATCTCGGCGAGATTGAATTTAGAATTTTCCTCTCATTTTTTATTACCTTCTCTTTTAAATTTCAAGGGCGTTCGGACGCTGTGTCTATCTGTCAGCCAACGAGGCTCTTGTTCCATTTTTTTTTCCTTTTCTCTACATCTCCTGACGGCTTACTGCGGCCCAGATATGCATCTCTGACCTGTATGTTAAATTCATAGTTTCACCGGTGACATCAGCAATGTCCGGACAGCCGAAGGGAAAGGGGAAAAAAAAAAACAGAAAAGGGAAAAATGGTGTGTCTTTATGTGTGTGTCTGTATATATGTGTATATGTGGATGTGTGTCATGGGGGGTGGGGTGGGACATGGGGTGATTTTTCTGCCCCCGTAACCATGACAACCCTCATCTCTAGAGCGTTGGAAGGGAAGGGATGGCGACTCAGGGAGATTCTGATGTCTGAGGTCCCCCTGATTTCTTTTGTTGTGCATTTATTGTCTGTGCGCAAGTGTGTGTTTATGTGCGTGCGTGTATCCATGAGTAAGTATAAGTGCAAATACGTGTGGCTGTGTGCAGTGCGAGCAATTTAATTAAATATTACTAAACAAAAGTTTGAGAAAGCTGCCAGATCAAATCAGAGCCTAATTAAAAATAAATAAATACAAATTATTGTATTATTGTATTTCTAAAGAGCAGGTAACATTTGAGTCTTAATTACTAAAATTAAACCAAATTAATGCGTCATCATTTGAGGCTGAGACACATGGTCAGAAGAGGCTCTGATTGGTCTGTGGCTTCAGAAAAAAAAAGAGAAAGTATAATAAAATAAAATCTTATCTTTCCCTTTTCTCATCAAGCTAACACTGTCACAAAACGCCACATAGCTAAATTGCATCTCCGGCCATGAACGTTTCTCAGATCAAATTCTATAGGGCCATCTCTCAATTTATATTCAACGCAGCTCAACGTACATAGGCAGGAATCTAGATAGGGGAATATGAATGTCAGAGGGAACATTTTAATCATTTGGCAGGGTTGGAAGCCCAATCTCCAAACATCCACATTTTGACACACAATCTCCTTCTGCCTTCCCGCCCTCCCTCCTCTCTATCCTCTGGTTTCATCATCTCATCTCACACCCTTCGTGTCTCAGGGACCTATTAAAATCCCCCCCCACTTCCAGCCTCACCAGTATACCCCCCCACTCCCTCCTCTCTCAAATGTCACCTTCATTTTTCTGTTCATATTCTCAGACTGGAGCTCCCTGTAGATGGTTTAATTTTTTTGGCTCTCACCACCGCCACCTTCACTGCCCACTGTGGTCTTTCACCTGCAAGCTCACTCTAGGCTGATGACAGATAGCAGGGTTTTGGGGGGGGGGGGGGGGGGACTGTTGTTTATGTGTGTGTTTGCGTCGCAGTGTGCGTGCATGAACGTGTATGACAACACATTGTTATGACTAATACAGTTTCTGTTTTTCCTAACCCCCTTTTTTTAATGCGGGGGTCATCCCAGAGCAAGAACTGCACTTTATCTTAATCCTTTCAACCATCAACAAACTGACAAAATAACCGGTATCCTTATTTGCCCCCAACAGGATCAAAGTTTTCTTAACTACGATCTCATGCTGTAATGGATTAACTGTTCATAAAAAAACAGCGCTACAAATGGTTTGTGTTAGCGCCTGTTCTCGGAGGGTTGTGTAGTTTTGGCTGGGCTGAGGTCTTTGTCTGCCAGGCCTTGTGGAGTTGATCACACAGTCTGGTGGTGACCTCACCATTTTACAAAAAAAGCAGAAAACACACACACACACACACACACACACACACACACACACACACACACAATAAAACAAAATTAATGTCATTCATTTGCATGTTTTTTTCCTTTGAATCTGGCTTTGTATTTGTTATGTTACTAAACTTTTCACAAATCAGGAAGTAAGCATAATGTGTTTCTGGTTTTAGTCAAGTAGTAGCTGTTTTTCATGCCACACGGCTGTTGTGCCTGGTTAAGTTCATCCTAGGATCAAAAGGTTAGTTAAGACAGAGAAGATTTTCGATATGATATAGCCTAGGTCTTCCCTTTTGGGTTCTTTTTTTGTCGCTCTGCTCTTCCTGCAGGACAGTGTTGTTGCCACAATGTGAGCCTTATATAAAACCATATATCGGTGTACAGCGGCAGTGATACACCTTTTCGTTAATGCCCCTTGATAATGTCACTTCGCCGCTATAGAGTATTGTAGCTTACCTTTACTCTCTCTCTCCAACACACACACACACACGCATGCACATGCACGCAAACACACACACATGCACGCACACAAACACACGCTTGTGCACACTCACCGCAGGCTTTGCAGACTCCAGCTGCTGCCAAGCACTGCATGAGGGCATAAATTGTTAGGTGTTGGCCAGTAATTCTAAAATGCAATCTTCTCTGCTCCTTCCCTGCTATCTCTCTCTCTCCTTCTCTATTTTATTCCTTCTCACTCTTCAGTCTCTCTCTCTATTCTCTCTAAAGCTCCCTCCTACCTTGTTTGTCTCTTTACTTGACCTTTCTTTCTGCATCTCTAAATGTATGCTTCTTTGATTCTGGTTTTGTCTTTCAGTCTGTCCGTCCTGTCCATCTCTGTCCATCTCCCCCCTCCCCTTCTGTATTAATGGTAGCAGGGAAAGGTCAAATGATAAACGAATGGCAAACAAATCAGAGGGCGTTAGGCTATAGCTTTATTACCACGCTGCTGAGGTGGGGGCGCGCATGGCACGGACAGAAAACACTGTCCCCGTTTTGAATAATTCTGAATTACATTTCTGTCGAGTCCATGCATTGCATTAAAGCGAGGGCACAGAGAGAGACGCTGTACAAAAATGGAGACAATGGAGGAAGAGAATGCTGGAATGAAAGGCTAAGAAGTCAAAAACTAAACAAAAAAGACACAATAAGAAAAAGTGAATAAATGGAGTGAAATAAAACAGGAAACGCAAGACACAAAAAAAGTGGGGGGATGCACGAGGAAAAAAAGAGAGAGACCCTCCTCCGTGGCCACCACCTCTACACTTCCCTGAAGAGATGGAGTCGGGGAGTATATGAAAGAGAGAATAAGAATGAGACAGAGATAGCAGGCCGAGAGAAAGACTATTTGTCTCCTCTCTTGACACAGTGGGATGATAATGCATTTTAATGACAAGACCTGAGACTGGTTTTATGAGGGGACTGACACATGCACACACACACACACACACACACTTTTATACACATACACACACAACAAGGGCACAGGAGTCATCACCCCTCACACCCTCCCCAATTGCTCTCTTCTAGCACATTCTTCGGTCAAACCCAAGGAAGCAGCTCACCAGGCTAGACATCATTCCCCGTTCAGAGAGGCAGGCAGGGAGGGAAGGAGTTCACAGTGAGAAATCAGCAGGAAACTATGGGAGAAGGCAATTTAGAAGCAATCAGAGGGAAATTTGAGGCGGATTAGGCTGAGGGTTTATAGGCGCGGGGACCTGACGCTGTATCCATCTGTCTATGAGAGGCCTTCATCAGCAGTCATCTCCTGGCTGGCCAAATCAATCTCTCCTCCTTCTCTCTCCTCTTTCCTCCTTTACCTCCATCCTATCTATCCACTCTACTGTCATTCCCCCTCTTCCACTTATCTCCCACACCCCTTGTGTCCCACTCCCCAACATTTTATACTCAGTCAGATGGTCTTATCAAGAGCAACCTAAAGAGTCGGAATACTAAGCTACCAATGTGTTGCTCAAGAGCACATCAATAGCTCGGTGATGTGATCTTTCATCCTATGATGTATCCACCATGCCTCTTTACCATAATCGCTGCCTCTCTTCCGTTTCCTTATGTCGGTGTATGTATATTTGCGTGCTTGACCATAAATACTGTGTGTAAGTGGTTGACGTGAGAGTTGGGATGAAATCTGCAGCAAAGCACAGAATGTACATTTTTTTTTAAAAAATAGCAGGGCCCACAGTAGATCTCTACTTGGAAATGAATGGATTCAGTCTCCAGACACTATTCGCCCAATTTCCTATATTATCTTCTCTCTATCATTTACCATACACCAGTTATCATTGAGACTCATTTATGAAGCCTATTTCATCTTTAGAGAATTCTCAGATGATAGAAAACTGATCTCTTCTGCTTTGGTATTACTTTTGACTGTGGCCCAATCTCAGAGCGGGCAGAGTTGAAATTGCTTTAATATTCTCTCAGTTTCAGCGTGTTGCTGGCATAAAACTTTGTATTACAACAGCACAGTCGAAGGGTTGACTAACAAGGAAAAAAAATCAAGTTAACTCTAAATGTTTTATGTTTGTAAAGTGGACCCTGTGACCTTTTGTGCTCATGTGCTCATGAGCAAAGGTCTGTTAGCCAACACCCAGACTGCTTTTGTATTTTTATAGATAGATAGATGCAAACCGGTGATTAATAACTGGCCATAGGTGTGTATGTGACTGTGAATGAATAGGATTGTTTGTCTCCCTCTTTCAGCTCTGCGACAGACCGGTGACCTATTCACGGTCTACTCCTTTTGCCCAATGACAGCTCTGATAGGCACCAGTCTTCCCAGTGACCCTGAACTGGAGAAGCAAAAGAACATGGATGGATATAGCCTATACAGGCAAACATATATACGCTATGATCATTCTAGTGAGAAGATGAGCTTTAGGAACATAGCTTTCCCCTTTCTATGCTGTTTTCACCAGGCATTACAGTAAAAGCCCCACATGATTAGCTAACATAAGCAACATGAGCATGTGGCTAACTAGCATATCATGGCATAACAGACTTTACCAAGCTATTTCTCAACCTCTGTTGTTCATCCTGTATTTACACACATGCTCTTTCAACCAATAAAAATTTGCAATAAATACACAGACTAGCAAAAACTGTATGCCTCTTATCCTAGCTACATAGTAGTATCCTATCCTACCTAGTGGTGTGTCTGTAGCTAGCTACAGGCCTCATGCAATCCTAATAGGCCTCAGCTATAATGATTTAAAACTCCACCTCCTAGTTGGTTGTGATTGACTCAAGTAAATAATAAAACTGATATAAAACTGTATTTATCAAAGATGGCATAATACTATGTGAATCATTTCCCCTTAACAGCTTAAAATAACAACCAAAGTTTCACAGTTGCAGAGGCTGAGGTGTCGCAAACAATGTTTATCTTTCTCCACATGATGATTCCAACTAAACAGTTCTGTCATCAGCAGATGTTGCCATTTGGCTGGGAGGCACTGGTGATGCTTAATCGTTAGCATTAAACTGCTAACGAAGCGCATGTGAAGCCATGCATACATGACATTTATTACATTAAACAACAACACCCTGGTGCTGCTTAGCGCGAGATGCTGATCCCTTGGAGGATAAAGCATAATTACCCCTGATGTAAAACTAGTACAGAGGCACATGGGGAAGTCAGGAAAAGCACACAGAGACTGATTAAAGCATTGGAAAATAGGTGGATGGTTTTGTTTCATCTGACAGTGTAAATGGTTCGAAAACAATAAAGTAAGGATAATGTGTTACTTTGAGAAAATTATAATCTCTATAAATTATATTGGTTCTCAACATTCTCATCTTCTGATTCTTCCAAAAATCTGCCATTAAGATGAAACTGGATCACCATAATGCTAAATGGTAAATGTTTGATTATCACTATGATCCAAAGCCAGCAGTCATGTGAAGACTTATAGGCATTCCTATTTTTCTTTGTATGCCTTTGGGCTAAAGAGATAGTGATCTCCTGCTGAGACGGAATTAGCCATAAACTCATTTGCGGTGCCATGACCCGGATTATCGGAAAGGTGGGTCACGGCAGATATGACACTGTGCTTATTAATATTCAATAAAACAATGGAGGGTGATACGCAGGAAACTCAAAGGCTCAGCAGGTGGGGACTTGTCTAAGTTCTGTTAGCACAGAAGAAAGATTAAGGATTACCACGCTGATTATCACGATGTGCACCACAAAAGAACTATTGAAAAAAAAAGTCCATTTAATTTCACTTATATCTTTTGAGGAAAATGACAACAGGTTACAAGTGCAGAAATATCTCACTTTTTATTCTGAAAGTTTTTTTATTCTTTCGTTTACTCACTTATAGAAAATGCTAACTTTTCTCCCAGGTAGGAAAAAAAAAAAACAGCCAAAAAACCATTTTTTTTAATATTCATTTTTCATTCTCACATGCAAACCAACAAATCCGAACTGTTAGCTGTACGCATTTGGAAAACAGCAGTAACACGTGCCACCTCCTAAATAAAACAACTCCAATGACTCTATGAAGCCAATTGCTTCCAGTCTAGTCCTGCCTACAATACATTTGTGCTGCTGTATTTTCATTATTAAAGAATCAGCGGATGTTTATGAGAGACAGAGGATGGAAAATAAAGAGAGCGGTAGGGGAAACAGAGAAAGAGTGTGCATAGCATGTGGAGGCCATTATTTTTGGCGTGCTCCAAGGCTGGGAGAATTAGAAAATATCATTCTGTCAGGGTGATTTGATAGTGCGATGAAAAATGTCAGAAGTGGAGATGACAAATCATGGTGCTGAGGAGAGGGGACTGGGAGACAGGGGATGTCATTTGTCATGAGTGCCATTTGACTGCACCCCACCCCCTCCCTCCCCCTACCTCCCATCTGCCTCCTCTTCCACATCTCACCCTCTCCCTCGCTCCTCAACTTCCTCCTCTTCTGCCTCCTTCGTCGTCTCCCTGTCTCTCCTTCCCTTTCTCTTTTCATTGTAATGATCTATTTGAACGCATCCCACTGCCTCTCATCTCTCTTCATCCTCCCTCTCATGCACACTCACTGTGCCCGACTCTTGCCGATATTACTTCCACCTGCTTACATTAACAGCGGTACAGTATTTCTAACTTTGTAAGAAATTTCACTCATTTCTGACTCAGCGCCCAAGAAGAAAGGGATATGATTTATTTATGTTTTCCTTTCTCCTCCTTGTCTCCACATCATCTTTTCCTCACTCCTCCCACTACTCCCCCCCCCACAATCCCAACTCCTCGCCCTCCTCCCCCTCCCAGAAATCTCTGTTCTCAGTGAATGGTAAGGATTAGACTGGCATTCAGCACAAAACACACACACACACACACTTGCAAACTCGAATGGACAGACACAGACGTGAGGCGCACACCTACACACTTTATATAAATAAATACATACATACACACATGCACGGCTGAAATGTCAAGCCTGGTGACATTTAAGCATTTTATCTCGTGCGCCATCTGCTTCACATCTTGAAAAAGAGGTTAGTGATGTAGGTTACCCCCACAAACACTAAAATCAAATGATACTGATAATTACTTTTTCACTTTTCAAGGCAGCCAGGGCTACTGGGGGGAAAAAAAAGGGAAAATATTGTGATGCGTGGCAAGCGAAACGACACCTTTTTCTACTGATCAAAACGCTAACGTCAGAAAATAGTGCTGTGGTGTTCTTCTTTGCTCATTCGTTTGCAGTGACTATCAGGAAAACATACAATTATTCTGCATTTGTTTTTGCCACTGCTTTGTTTCTGTGTACTCCTCATTGCCCTCGCTTCACCTTCAACTCCCCCCTGACATCACCCCCCCATCAAAAGCGAGAATGAAGGAGCATCTATACATTTGGGTTGATGCATGCTTATATATTCTTCTATGTATGTGCATGTGTGAGCATTTTTGCATCTGATGCAGCATGGTGTCGTGGTGGTGGGGGGTGATGTCAGGGGGGAGTTGAAGGGTTTTGGGGGAGGTGGTGGTGGGGTGTCACTGCTTTGTTGGGTCTGACCATCCTCAGTGTAGCGTGGTCTGTAGCGATGTCCAGGGTCTTAATGCCGGGGTAATTAAGGAACAGCTTCAAGGTTGCATGGACACAAGACAATCCCGGCCTAATGAAGTATCGATCGGCCACATTGGGGCCCATGCTTGGACTAAGGCAAGCTGACATTCATTTAGAGCAGGGCCACTGCAGGGAGAGCAAACACACACAGACACACACACACATACAGCACACATCACAAAAGCAGGCTGATGACAATATAAGAGACTCAACGGCACTCAGTTTTAATCACATGGGAAACAATGAAGAGCCTCGTTTAGAGCCGCTGGGTTTATCTGTCTGTGTGTGTGGTGTGGGTAGGAGGGTGTGTGCGTGTTGTGTGTCCCTCCATCTCCCTATCACACCCTGAACAACCAATAGGAGGCTCAAAGCAATCTCCCACTAAAAACAGTACTGATTATACCAATGATGATTACAGTGATAATGATCGTCCTGCCATCAGCACAGTCATTACTGTCTGTTGCATATAAAGAAAATGTGTCACACCTTGCAATCAATGTCATCACCAGCTTTTTTTTTTTCTTTCAACGGGTGGGTGATAACCCGTTTCACATTATCTCAACCTATTATATTTATATTTGAATATTCTCACATTTACCAAAGTCTGACAACCTCATCCAGAGCCATTTAAGTTCAGTCTACACATGATGTCCAGATAGCAGCTGCTGGCTCAGTGGCCTTTCTTTTTTTCTTCAGAGCTTGTCTCCATTCATATCTTTCATTGCAGAACTACAACATATGGCATCCTGTTACATAAAAGGTTAATTTGTGCAGCACTAACAGACCTTTTTTTGTTGCTTGTTTTCCTTTAATTTTACCTTTAAGTTGCATGATGTCATAGGCCTGCACATTATATCGCATTACTATTAGTAGACTATCATTGAAACACTTGATTTCTGGATATAATAAGTATTGAGAAACAAACTTTATTCCACTGAAAGACACAAATAAGACTAATGAGAAATGTATCATCAACCATCGAAATGACCCTAAGTGACTCTGGCTGCGTCCATACTTTTGTGCATGAATGCATATACTCTAAAAGAATGGCTGCACATGTGCATCCATAGGGTCCACTGTTACAGTTCCCACCTCAGCCAGAGGCTTGGTGATTATGTCTCTGATTGACATATGTTTGGATTCACATCTATTGGCCTACTTCCGCGCTGATTGAAGACTTGACTTCTCATCTCCAGACAACTTTATGAAGGCAGCGATGGTCAGACAATCAACATGACAGAGAGAGACAAAAGAATAAAGAGGAGATAGAAAGAGAGGGAGAGAGCGATACAGAAAATATGAGCTGCACATGAATGATCTTGATTGTAATGGCTATAAGTGCTGCTTTTTCTTGATGCAAACACCCTAAATCCCCCTCTCTCTCTCTTTTTTCTCATTCTCTCCGTCACACACACACACACACACACACACACACACACACACACTGACAAACTCTCATACGCTCATAAGCCATGTCCAAAAAAAAAAAAAAAATTGTACAAGCACAACTTTGCCATTAAAACATTCATAATTGCGAAAATCTGCACTGCTTGCACTCTACACTCCCACGACAATAGCGCTACATGTTCAGTGCCTATTATTTCTTGTCCTTGTATTCAAATGTATTTAAATGAGAGATGTTTAGATCCACTCTGCGCTGGCAAAACAGTGCATCGCCGAGAGAGCCGCGCAAAGAAGGGGCGCCGTTGCCCAACTTGCATCTGTAGCCACGATTTTGAGGACGTAACCCCATTCTCACCCCCGCAGTCCAAGCAACTTTTAAACCTGCAGTTAAAGCGCTGACTTCACATTACTATGCCCCCCCAGCGCCCCCCCTCTTCCCTTGATCTGGCGGCTTACTGTGAATTTTTGAGCAGCGCCAAAATGCTCTCATTTTAACTGATCGCTCCAATCATATGCAAATGTGGCAGGCAGGTGGGGGGATATCTTTCAGCGGTAATTGGCGGTTTTCTAATGGAGACTTCGGGTGTCAGTTGGAAATATGTTTTAAGCCTTAATGAGTTTTGACGGGTCAGATCAGAAAGTGCCTGGCGTGCAACTGTGCGTGCGTGTGTATACGGGCATGCTCGTGTGTGCGCGCAATGTGTCTACGCTGCCATCCCGAACCTGATGCATTTTTAAACAGCACCAATTACCCCACATAGTGAGTTTTACTGAAACATTTTTATTGTGTAATATCTGTCACATATAGAGATATCAACATTCATTAGACTCACAGTCACAGCCAGGTGATATCCAAGGCAAGCCAGAACAAAAGGGGGAGAGCATCTCCAAATGGATGCTAAATGCAACCGACTCCGTGGGGTCAAACATAACCTTTCATATGATAATCACATGCACTTACACTAACTGCTTGAAATGTATCTCACATGTTTCATGAAAGTGTAAAATGAAAGTAGAAGTTGGAGGATCAGGGTGCTTTAAAAAGTCTGGGGTTTAATGCTTCAAAATAAAAGATACTCAACTAGGCTGGCGCACAATGACTCTAATATATCTGTCTGTTCTTGTCCTGAAAGTAAAATATCCATAGCCTAACTGTGACTCAAGTTTTGCCACAAAACATTCAGCAATTATTCATTTTGCATTGATCAAAATGCGGGGACATCCGAAATCTCCCATTAATATGCATGTGTCGCTATCCCTGCAATTTACAAAGCAACTTATCATTTTGCCCGGCAATAAAAGTGCAGCAGAGGCAACAGATTGCTCTGACACTCCAAGTGGTTTTAGATTTATTGTGCATAATAAACACATGAGCAGGTTTTGAATGAAATCATCCAATGCATCTACATCTAGTTTTACTTTATCTGTAGTGGGTGCATGTATAAACGAATGGCTGAGTAGACGGTGGTACTTCGGCACTCCAATGGATCATAAATCATGGGAATTATAAATCATGGTTTGTTTGGACGTAGAGGAGGGGGCCGAGGAGTGAAAATGCTGTCCAGTTTATAAAAGTGTGCATTAATAAGCGAGGCCTTCCTGGGTGGTCGTAAATAGAGAAACATGAGGTGGCAGCTGATGATTTGGGTTTGGAGTTTTCCAATGATGACTGATTCAGCAGGGAGAATGGCTGCTACAGTTTTGTCTACTGGCATCGCTTAAAAGGAAAATTTCAAATATGACCGTCTCGGATGCCAGGAGCCGCTTTTTCAAAACAAGTTGACTTATTGGACTTATTGTTAAGTTGAGTGTTATTGTATGCTGAGCATTACAAACTGCAAGGTCATATGATGTGACTAAGTGTGGCATGTTCCTTTTAAAAGTCACATGGACAGCCTGAGAGTTCATTATCAGTAGTGCAACTTTTGCGTTCTCAGTACTTTATGTGTGTTTCTTCTTAACTGTTAATGTGCCAATGTGCAAAGAAATTACATATCAAAGAACATTTGCCTTTACTTCAATTGATGGCGTTCTTAAGTCTTTCCTGTAATAAGATTCGAACTTTTAAAGGGCGAGGAATGACCCGAAAGTTGCAATCACATCTGCAATCAATGCTCTGTTCAACCAAATAGTTCAAAAGAATGTATTTAGCAGTACTTTACTAAACAAACCTCCATGTCAATTTGTGCCATGTGAAAAAGTAGGACAGCATAATCCTTTAGCACAAACCCAATCTGGGAGATCTGAAGAGTACGTGATTAATTCTTTGGTATTAATCATGTAATTCTTTCATATAAAACAAAGCTTAAGCCTTATTTGCTAAGATATTTGACCTTGGCGGAGAGTTAAGACATTACAGCTTGGATTTAAAATGCATCTAAAGATTAAAAATGATGGTTGACTATTATTAAGGATTATAAACCCAAGGAAAATTGCTTTTTCATTTTGAACCAAAACTGATTTTAGAAGGGAGCTGCGGGGTCAGGTGGTATATGAGGTGACAACTTGAACTGGGATAGAGCATATTTTTCTAATGCATAGGAAGGATGGATGGAAGACGACTTGCACTCTTCTGCTGTTTTTATTTATTTATTTTCATAATTTGCCCCCCGCATTTCCCTTTTTTACCCAAGCATAGAAATTAAAGTAATACCCTTGTAAGAGAAACAAGATTTGTTCTAAATTTATGCCTCACTGCTTGAGGCTACGCGGCACCTCAGACACACAGAGTTTATTTGATCTTTGCTCGTTGAGGGGAAAAAATCCTTTATGACTATCAAATGTGTCTCACTCTTTCCCCGTGAATCTTGTTTACCGATGCTGCCGTGTGTTTATCTGTGAATGAAAATGACTCTGGAGACACCATGCACTCCTTTGCCCCAACAACAACACATATTTCTTTCATTTCATGGTCTTTACCGAGAGTGAGAAAAAAGTAAAGTGAAAGTACAAGGTCGTTTTCAAAGACATCGGTTTTATAATTCATGTTGAAGTTTGATGCAGGTCTTCAACTTTGCCTCGGCAAATGTTTTATTTAAATTCTTTGGTCAAACAGTTCATGTCTTAGAGCCGCTTTAATAGGAGCCCCTGTTTCCTATAAATACAGTAATCGAAGTAATCAAACGAGTGAGCGCCATCCTTCAGTACGAGAAGCACAAAAACTCTTATGCGGGTTATGCAACAGTCAATAATTTTATTATTGTTGAACACCCACACGCAACACCACACACTCATCATATCCTGCCTGTGATCAGTCAGGTGTTGCATAATCCAAACACAAATACGCACAAACACACAATCCATTTCATGTCAATAAAATCTTCTCTGAAAGTTTTATAAAAAATGGCCTGTAGCAGCCTGGTTATGGAAAAGATTATTATTTATTTATTGCATAACATTACCACTTTGAAATCTTTGACTTAATTTAAACTAGTACATTTTGCTTGGAATTTTATGTTTACGCGTTCATTTTGGGGGGGATTTTTCTTTCTTTTTTTAATCTGTGTATGTTTGCATACACCTTAGGATACAGATGTGGAACAGCAATTTCGAGGTTATGCTGAGGAAATGCTCAGTAAGCTGCATTTCACTGTGCAAGCATTGATATAACTACGATAAAATGGCAACTGTAGAGGGTTTTTAAAAACATACCGAATAAAATGAATGAAGACAATATACCACAACGGATTTGTTTCTGGTCTTGTGTTCTGTTTGCGTTTGAAATAATCATTAGGTCTGGGCGGGATGGTTATATTTGATTTATCGGTTCAACTGAAGATTAACATCTGCATCTTAACAAAAAGATGTTATATTTAGGTCGCCATTCTGCTGATGACGGATAAAACATCATCATTTTAGAGGACTGCACGATTTTGTCTGGGGAGTCAGTACTGTAAACAGCGGGATTAAATATGATCTGAAACATAAGACTTCTTTTCGAGAGATGCCCGTGAAACGCCCAGCACTTAACCTATAAGTTGCCAACTTTCCATTAAGAAGCCGCTTTCTGTTTAAAATAAACTCTGTTAATTTCCGCTGATTCTAACTTTAGCTTTCAAAGTCTCGTTTCTCTCAGATGTTGGGAGTTGACTTTGAAAGACGGGCATTTGTGGTGTAAAAAAAAAAAAAAGCAAGCAGGACCTAGCCTCTGAAGCAGCTGAACCCAGGGGATGGCTCGATATGACATGTACAAACAACTTGTGTTGACCTTGGGGCTCTGGGCAAGAGGCCTTCAAGGTGTATGCAAAAGCCGCACAGACATCTCAGAAAGAAGGGTCTGCTTTTGAAGTGAAGTGTTTAAGCGGGTGTGTGTGTGTGTGTGTGTGTGTGTGTGTGTGTGTGTGTGTGTGTGTGTGTGTGTGTGTGTAAGCATTTTTCAAAAGCAACCAAGGATACCCATAGGCCTGAATTCTATGAAGCTCTTTGATATGGGTGTCTCAGAGTGTTTATAATTACAAACAAACCCGATCATGATTAAAACATTGCTACAAAGCACAGAGGTGGCCAGAGAGAACTGATCTGACCCAGTCTGTGTGTGTGCGTGCATGTGTGTGTGCACACATGTGTGTATTTGTATGCATATGAACCTACAGTATGCATGCGTACGAGCATGAACTTGGCATCGCAGAAGCAACAGGGGCCTTAAACCTAATGTTGACATTGTCAACTGTCGCAAACATGAAGGCAACTCGTAATGACAGCTGATCATCGTGTCACACCTGGAGGGCAGACAGCCAACAGCGCCCGTGTCTCTCAGCATGTATATTATGAGTGTGTATCCGTGTGTGTGTCCATGTGCGTTTTCATCACGGCCGTGTTTCAAACAGAGCATGTTTCAAAGGGAATACTAATCCTCAGAAATGAGGCGTGAGATCAATATTCCCATGTTTAATTGGATGCCGACTGATTTGGTTGAGAAATAGTCTGCACGACATCCCTCTGTCACGGCAATATAGGCCCACAAGCCGGCCAATTTGACTCTTGAGGAAAGGGTGTAAGAAAAAGGGAGACAGGCAGACGGGAAGACGGACAGACGGACGAAGAAAGTGAAAGGAGTGGAATTGAGACTTGACTTCAAAGTGTTAGGACGCTATGATTGCTCTAGCCATTTAAGGAGTGGTTGGGGTAGAAGGAAAACCTCAGGGGGTCGTCCCATCATCATATGCCCCACTTGCCGCTGTGATTTGGTGATTTTTGTCCGGAAGCCATGTTTTGAGAGGAGCAGGAGGGACTTTTGCAGAGGGGGGGGTGAGATGAAGGAAAAGCGTAAAAGACAAGGACAGAAGGAGAGAAGGAGTCAGGAAAAGAAGATGGGTGGGTGGGGAGGAGTGTCCAGGACCACTGTCAAATGGTTGAGGTGTTACCATGGCGACAGTAATGAAGGGTCTCAGGACACCCTGGGGGTATGTAGGAGGAGGAGGAGGGGACTGGGCAGGGGTGGAGGAGGGAGAAGGGAGAGTGATGGTGAAGAGGACTGGGGGGAGCAGAAATTGAAAGGTGGAGAGGGAGAAAATGTAAGAGGCCTCCAGGCTTTTTTTTTTCTTTTTTTAATACAAGCTGACTATGTTGACACACATTATGTACAATGCTGTCATGGAAATGTACCCTGTGATGCTTTGTTAACATCAGACATCGAATAATTCTGTGTAAACTGTTTAGGGAAAAGTCTGGAGAGCTCGTCCCTTTGTATATATACACGCAAACAAATATGGGGTGTAAATGCAGCTCAATTAGATCAATGATTTTAAATTTCTCATTTTATATGACGATATCTACTTTTAAATAATTTGTTAATTGTTTAAAACTGGACATTGTGTATTTATTTATTGTTTTATAAAGTCTTTTTCAGTAGTTTTGTAATGTGGGTTGGTTCTCTGGGGAAATGTAATCATTTAGTATTTCTACAACACTTATACATTTCTATTATAAAAATTCCACATCTATAGATTATTGAAAAAATAATCTATTATTATTTTTGGAGGATTTTTGCCTTAGAATACAAAGTATTTAAATCAATAGAATTGAATTAAATAATTTTACTAAATATAGAAACAGTGGAGGGGTCCATGTTATTTTATGGACATAAATACATAGAACAATTATGTATTCTTATTTTTCTGTCCCGGCTGCCAACCTCAATAGCAAAGCTTATAGACTACAATGTTATGCATGTTCTATGTTACTGGGTTGTTCAGTTACAGTTCACTGAGTGCAGTGTGCGCTGCAGGGCTTCTGACAAGCTGTCTGTTAGCAGCTTAACGTGATGTTTTGCGTATTATTAAATTAAACAGGAAGTTTTCCTTTACATTGCATTTTAAAAATTGTTTGCACAGAGTGCTGTGTATAGAATAATGACACCATGAATGGTTAGAAGGATAAGCCTCTCTCTTTCACTATACTAGTTCTGTTTGCCATTGGATACAAAATCTCTTGGTAAAAAACAGAAGACGGTGCTGTTTTTGTTGTACCCTTTAGCGATCAGTAGCTTTCCCTAGGTAGCTGAAATTGTGGACGCCGGAACAAGCGGAGAAACTGTGGAAACTAACAAAAAAAAACAAATAGTGAAAGAAAAAGGAGACCTGTTGTTGGAGAAGGAATAGAAGGTGAAGAGTGAGAGTGATAGAAACCAAAAATAAAACAAGAGCAAACCTCAGAAGAGCATTTACTTGATAGAGAGCTCTTTTGGACTTGAAACTGTTAAACAGTGACATTCGGTCGGCTTTATCTGGATGAGATCAGTAAGAAACAAAACTTCGAGTACAGAAGGTGTTTTAAAACTGAAAGCAATCTGAAAGCATGGGTTGAGGGGTGTCTGATGCCATTTAAAAGGAGAAAAGTGTAGGATGGAAACGCTAGCTTGCTACTACCAAGAATGAGTCACTGCTCAATACCAAATCAAAATCAAGACAAAAGAACGCAAGAAGTAACAATCTTGTATAAATAATCGGTGCTTATATTAATCACAACTGCCAAAAGTGGATTAATTATAGTAATGTACAGGTTATGAATTCAGTAGAGCATAATTTACATGAACAATACTGCTCACTTATTATTTAGGTAGGCAAAATTATTATTTGTCTAAAAAAGTAAACACTAAAACATCAGCAAGACCTGCTTATTTTTATTTTCCATAATAATTTGATGCAAAACTTTTGTGAGTCACAGAAGCAGAACATCTATTTATATAATCATACAGCAGAAAATCTCCAAAATAAAAGTGTTTAAAAATCAAAGGTTAGTATTTTGTCTTATATTTGAAAGGTTTGTGTTTGCAGTTTGTTTCACTTTGTTTTCCCACACTGTTTGTTAGGTTTATGAAAAAATGACGGTCCGTCTCCCATACCTTGAACAATGCTTAGCAGTGTCCAGTGCAACGTGTCGCATATGACATGTGTGGTATGTGTATATTGTACATATATATAACACCGACATTTAAGATTCCAGTAGCTTTGGAGAAACTGGAACATTTGATGACTTGACACCTGTGGCACCTGACATGTTTATTAGTCAGTTACCATTAGAAGTACAGAGTTACATGTTGCAAACATGAATTCCTATTTTTTCCCTTTGAAAATAACTCAAATTCTCATACTTGCTCCTGTTGTAGTTCTGCTTTGTTTTCAAGCCTCTGGCGATTGCACTATTCACTCGGGATTTAAACTAATCCCGCTTGCATGTTAATTAATGGTTGTTGATAACATCCCTAAATTGTGAATCCTGTTTCTAAAAGCATAATATTATGTATTCAACAATATTCATATGACCAAATAGCAACATATTTTTTTGAAAATGTTCTTTGAACAAAAAAAAAAACACACTTTTTAAGGACTTACTTTACTGCATAGGATTAAAAGAGACATATAATAGAAAATACACCTGTGGATGTACTCACAGTTTGTGCTTTACATTAGCAGACTCACCAGGAAGCAGACAGAGACGGATACAACATGTTCAATATGTTAATTATGCACAGAAACTGTCCACTGGTTTCATGAACTCTGGCTTCAGAGTTAAATAGGCCATTGGTGGTTTCCACATGTCAAGAGCAGTAATATGTTTTAATGAGCCTTCTCCTCAGGGTGAGAGACTAAACTTCTAATTTTGGCGTGGGCTGAAAAAGACGAAGAGCCTCTGGTGTAACATAAGCATGACTTCTCCAATTCAGAGAACTTACATTTACAGGGCATCACAAGACTGGAGTAATTATGTATAGCATGCATAACTCATGGCAACTGGTGCAAAGTTACAGTTTAGCATGCATTGTTACTTTACCATGTGGCTTGTCATTGTGGTCAAAAAAAAGTGCAATGATTTTTTTATTTTTTTTTAAAGGCACATCTGGTCAGTTCATACTGTATCATTAAAGTATATGAAATACTTTCCTTTGTCAGTAAACAAAAAGTTTAAGTATAATTTAGTTTCTCTGTATGCAGTTTGGAGAATCTATAAAGATGATTCAATAGCAAAACAAAATGAACAAATGCATGCAACTCTGATTTATAATTTACACTTTCAACTGCAACAAACTTTTGATCAGCAAGCCTGTAGAGGGAGATTAAACCAGCTTGCTTGCAAACATAACATGTAATGATTAGGAATGTGCTCAAGTCTCTCTGTCCAGAGGATAAATCTAACAAATAGATATTAAAAAGCTACTTTATTTAAAAAAAAAAAAAAAAAAAAAAACCCACACACACACACATGCTGTAATATGTATTTTATTTGAAATGCTCTAATCAGATGTGTATTCAATGCCGCCCGTAAAACTGTCTAAGAGCCAATAATCTTGCCCTGGAGGTGATCTTTAACTGAACTTGAGCTGATCTCACTGTGTGGTCTCAGTAAAAGTCTAAACAGATCCACAAAGCTCTCTGCAGCCTGAGATCCTTCATCGCTCATCGATTGACTGATCAATACGTGGACGTGTGGGTATTGACTAGGGTAATGATGATAGCTGCACAACCGCACAGTCACACACGCACACACACACAAATGCATGCATGTACAGCCACGCACACGTATGGAAATATAGCATTTACCCACATACCTCAGACTGGCTCGAGCAAACACACACATATGCAGTTTTACTAAAGTGATCTAAAAAGGTAACCTGCAAGCAGAGATGGATTTTAGCTGAATGAAGGTGCTTATCATGTGAGTTTAAGCGTGCATGTATGGGTACAGTAATGGCGCATTCGTGTCTGTGTGTTTGTGTTATAACAAATAAACAGCACTTCTCTTGTCAGTGGTTATTATAAAGCATCCAAAACAGCACTTTATTTGCTTTATAGTGACCCTGACAGGGCAGTGAGTGACATTCATCTGCTGGCTGACCCAGACTGAGTCAAACCACAAGACGTACAGTTTGACTTTTTTTGTTTTTTGCTTTGATATACTGCTATTCTAACTGTAGTCATTTAAAAAATGAAATCCTTCTTAAAAAACTTAAACACTTGGCTTAACTATGAGTTTGGACCAAAAAATAGGTCATGGATATGTATCTGGCAGGTCCCCACCGGACAAAAGAAGCAATATATTTTAATGAGCCCCAGACCCATGATAAAAGATTAAGTTACTCATTTGTGTTCTGAAAAAAAGTTCACCAACCTCTCCTCAGACTTGGGTCAAGTAGGATTGAGTTTTAGAGCACTGTTTTATTCTACTTGGCACGCTGAACTAAAAAGACCAAAGGTCCTGGCTCTAGCCAGAGAGAAAGAATCCAGATCCCTTTCCATTTGAGCTAAAACGAGCCATAAAATGATGTGAAAAATCAAATTTAGAAGAAAAATAGAGACGTACGATGCATATTTGTGAGGTGGAAAAGGTGCGCATAGATCGGGAAAGAGGAAATGCCCTCACAGCGAAGAGGAGGGCATGTTAATTCATTAAAATAATCTCAGTTTGGCTTGATTTCGGTTTGAGCCGTGACACACATCAAGGCATTGTTCAGGGAGGCCCAATAAAAGCAACACTGACTTAACAGGCAATTGTGTCTGTCTTGCTGCGAGCGCACTCTTAGTCACGGACAGTGAGTTTATTGGGCGGATCAGTGTCAGGAGCACATGCGCACACACTCACACACACACACAAGCTTTAATAAGCCCACACTTTAATTTAGGCCCTGTCACTACAATGAGGCTTCCAACATCAGACAGCAAATTGTTCTTGTTCAATGAAAAGAAAAAAAGAAAAAAGAAAAAAAAAACACATCCTGTCTTCTTGTCTGGACAGAAAGACTGGCGGACAAAACAAAAGGAGGAGGAAGAGGAGGGGGGAGGACAGTGAGTGTGCAGCCATGTGTGTGTATGCACGGGGGCATGGATTTGTGCATCTGTGTGTACAGGCCTGTCTTCAGTATCAGCGAAGGTGTCCTGTGTGTACATCCACCACCCCTGCACACCTGGTGCTTCTGCATAAAACCGTGTGGGGGGGTTTCTATGTGCATATCACATATGTGCATCAGGTGGTGCGATAGCATAAGTGTGGGTGTGTGGGGGGGTGGGGGGGTGTCTCTACAGCCTCTTGAATATGTTCAGTTAAATAAGCTGATTGTTCTTTAAAAGCTTAATCAAACCCTAATTAGCATAACTGTAATTGCACTTGCCTCATGGCTGTGGCCCATTGACATGGATTCCCATGTTAATTATTGTAATTGCCTCACTAATGCTATGAATACTTCAAAGTTATGCAAATTGTGATGATGAGTAATCCACCAAGTGTTTGAAATGACTGTCATTATATACACAGGCACACACACACACCAAGGACACACAGACACGTACACACACACAGACTGTGGATAAACTGATTGTGAGTTGTTGTGAGTTGCCATTCGGCTGAGAGCGCGCACAGTGACACACAGGTTGGAGATGTAACACAGATATGCATTTATTCATAGAGGTTATTGTACACAAGCCTAATAGCACATGAGGCAAGCGAACACAAAGAGACTCGCACATCAACATTAACTAAGTTGGCTCCCACCCACACGCAATCAAACTCTGAGATCAAAGTGTTAAATCATAAAGATGAGAAGCTCTCTAAGAGTCTAACACTTCAAGCAGGGTGGTAGTTGTATTAGTACAAAGAATTAATGAGGGCACACAAATGCACTCACCCTCTGTCTCGCTCGCACAGCCACACACACGCACGGAAAACACAGTCTCCACGGCAAAGGCGCAGCATGTCGGACTATTCTGTGCGCTAATTACTCTTGGTTCATCTCTCTCATCTCTCTTACTCATTCACTCTCTCAAACACATGTGCACACACACACACACACACACATTGATGAAGGCCTGTTGACTGCTGTAATCCCATGCTAATACTCCAGGGAGTCAAATCAATGTGACCCCACAGTCTTTGTGCATAAAGCGGTGCTATAATGAGGCTGGTGTTGGAACGCCTGTGCGCGCGCACACACACACACACACACACACACACACACACACACACACACGCAGACACTAATTTTAGTAAAAAAAAAATTTGTATAAAGGTTGATCTCTCTCAAAGTGAAGATTAATGAGTCAGTAAGTGAAGAGGCTATGAAAGTGTGTTGCAACAGTCGACATGAGTCTATTTGTTAAAAAATAACAATAGTTGTGAAGCAGCGCTCTTCACACACAGATATTATCATGCATATTTAAGGACTGCTTCATCATCTGAAATCTTTTCTTAGGATCAAATGGTCACATTTTGAAGTAAAATTTCAAACTCGCTCTCACTCTTGCGACTGGTTGTAAAGTTACTAAATTAAATCGGCACGTGCCGAGTGGAAACAAGATCGTACGGGAAATGGAAAGTTCACATATATATTGCTTTCATACCTGCAAATTTCAAGAGGAATGCATTCAACTGAGTATAAAGAAGTGTATTTGTATAATGTGGGCAGCTCGGTGCTGTAGTGTGTGCATTGGTTGGTGCAACAACCAGAGACGATTCAAGATAAATGCTTGTGTCAAAATGCAGAGTGTTTGATTATATTTGCATGAATGTAAATCTGAGTAGTGCTCGAGTCTATGATGACCAGATTCTGTAAGGGTCTCTCAGACAATGCATCAACTGTCTGACTATGACTATCAGCCACAACATTCAGTAACTTTGAAGCTGATTTTAAGTCTTTTTTCTGACATTACAAAAAGGTTTATTTATATATTTATATAAGTTTTAAAAAATATTTTGTCATATGTGTAGGTAAATATATATGGATTATACCACACTGCAATGATCACCGTAGAGCTGTTGTTTCTGGTGTGTAATAAATATAATAAATAGTGTGCTTCTGGCAGCTGATTTATTGTCTTTTCCATTTATAAAACTTATTTCTGTAATACTATAAAAGGAAAATACACAGTACAAATACTTGATTACACTTACTGCTACATACATACACAGACACATGCCTCACCCACAAACACAGCGACACAGTCCTCGCGGACAGCTCCCAGGAGAGTGCCACTACAACTTCCACCACTTTATTATTGGTCAATTTGGAGGCTTCTTTCACAGGGGTGACATGGCTTAGGAGATGTCACAGCCCAACCAATCAATACCACTCTGAAAGCTCGGGATCCACAGCCACTGCATGTGTGGTTGTGCGTGCATGAGTGCATGCACTTGCGTGTATATGTGTGTGAGTTGCTGAAAGCTGCAGCAGCTGTGGCTGGACTCTACCCTTCTGACCTGTTTACCGGACAGTAATTACATGGGAAGAGACGTCCATCCAGATCCTGCTGACCAGCTCGACTAATGAAGTACAGCACAGACAGATAGGGGAAAGATGAGGGCAGATGGGAAGCAAAGATAGACGAATACACAGGCAAATATAGATGGTAACACAAATATCTGCGTGGGTATATCTGCGCCTTTGTGAAATTGATACTACGCATCGTATCGTTTGCATACGCGCATGCGGGCCTGCGTATTTTTCTATATGAATGTGGTGATTGGGTACATCTTGAATATACCGATGCGCTTGTTGTTGGCTTCTTCTTTTCTTTTCTTTTTTTCCTTTTTTCGTTGCCTGTGGCAGGATAGGCCTGACTAGTAGATGAACAAGCCTCACAGCATGTAAGCAATCCCAGGCGTGAGTTTCCCTGACAAACCTATTGATTCTATGGATTTCCACCCAAAGTTGCGATAATGATACATCATGGGCGGATTTGGCAGGACAGACTGCTGGGGGAAGAGGTGGCAAAGCAATTTGCAGCTGTAAAGAACATGAGAGGGGAGCGGGGGGGTGGGGGCTCTGATTGCTAATACTCCCAACGAAACCAAAAAAAAAAAAGGAGAAATATATCCCTCCATCTCTCTGTCCATAACTTTATCCCTCTCTCCTCAGGTGTCTTGTTTCCCGGTGCGTCGATATAGATGTATGAATTCGTTACAGAAGGATCGAGCGCAATGCATTGGCTTTGCTGCTTTGTTAAGGATAAGGGGTGTGCAGGCATCATAGACTTTGCCGTGTTTAGCGCGTGAGCAGCAAGAATGGAGCTCATAGATAAACCGATTGTACTTATGTGTGCCGTTTTTCTGTTCAAGGCTCAGAGCATCTTATCTTAGTAGCTGAATCCTGAGGTGTTTTGTAATATTAAAACTATCTTTCACTTTCTGGCTGAGAGGTATTTTAAATAAATGAGTGACTTCTTCGTTTTGACACTACACTGCTGTACAGTACCGAAACATCGGCGCTAAGATTTAACAGCACATACTTTTATGAGTTGTAGATTTCAGCGTGATGCAATAGGTTCAGCGTAGCAAAGTGCGCTCCTGCAGGATATTAAGATGAAGGTTTCCAGGTATTACACAATGTGAGCTTTGAGTTAAAGGTCCATGTCATGTATTTTATGTTTGTATCTCAGTTGGCTGGCATGTATGAAACAAGCAGTTGTGCTGAAGCAAGGGCAGGTTATTTCAAGTTTATAATGTAATTCGGGCAAAAACCTTACAGTATGGAACATAATCCCCACGAGTGAAAGTATACTCGAACGATTTTTAATTCAGAGCTCCTGCACAAAAATAACTATCTTTTAAGCCTCTTAAAAATGCTGAAAAATTAGATTTGTGATGCGCCGGTGCATAAACACAAGTTTGCATGAAAGGCAATAATTTATGGCCCATATTTCACTCTGATTAAAAACCTAAGCAGCGATTATAGTGACTACTCAGCAATCTTCTCTGACATCAAGGCATGTTTTTTTTCCACATTCTAATCCACTACATTATAATTATTCAGTCATTTCAACTTTCATAGGGGAAAATAATAATCTTTTGGTTATGCAAATGATTGGGAGGCTGAAAAGGCCCTCCTTGGCAGATGGCTGGTATTTAAAGGGAGGAATGTGGTCATTTGGGTATTTCTGTCAGGAGATCGATCTTTGATTTAATGAAATGGGGGCTTAGGCTCATTCTGAAAAATAGACAATGCAATTATTTTATAACCAGCATCTCTTATTAAGCTTGTCGCTGGATTGTATATGTATGCGCATGCCTGCTCGTGTCTTCGTGCGCATGGCTTTGTAGGCGTAAACTCTGCGTTTCAGTTTACACTCGGTGACCGACATTAATCACATTAATCCCAAATTGCTCAGTATCTGATTGCAGCTATTGATGTGTTTTGTTATTTATTAGTCAAAGTTTGTTCTGCAGTGTCAGCTGCAATTTATCATTAAACAGATCATGTAGAAAAAATGTAAACTGCAATATGTTTGAGCAGGGTGTCCTGCAGAAAACTAAACTCTCATTTTTAAGCTGAGATTCTTTCAAATTCAGAAACGAAACAGTCAAAACAGATATTATTTTGGGATCAACTTAAATTCGAGCACTTGCTCTGTAACTCTCTGATACTCCTGTGTTTAGCTGGCTTTCTGCTCATTTATTTATCTCTCACCTCATAAAAGGACACAGTCTCCAGCCCCTTTGTCTTTAAAAGTGTCTAGCTGCCAGTCGGGTATCCAATCCCCTGCCGTTACGGCCAAATCAGGATAATAACACCTCCCTTTAAACCAAATGACCGCAGCGTGGGACTGCCAGCTAAAATTAATTCCACCTCTGACCAGAGGCAAGAATACCCCTCTGCTTAACCCCCTCTGCACACTCACACACCCATAAACACACACTTAAGCTCTTACATGCTCAAGCACATGCGCACACAAACACACGCAAACTCAAGTGGCTACATGGACACGCAGGCTGATGCTGAATTTGGAGTAGTCCTCATTCGGTCTCAGTGCGCACTACTCAGTCTTGATCAAAAGTCTAAGCAAACAGCAAAGCTGAAACATTCGGCAAAACTACTGCGCATTTAAGCAACGCATTTTCTTTTTCCTCGTTTGGTGCTCCAACCTGGCAGAGAGCACACGCATGAATTATATAACCTAAAAGCTACAAAGTAACAAAACACCATTCTGTGATGGCATGCTGTTTCTTTTTAGCACAAAGCTTGTTAAAATGTGGTTAAAAAATAAAAAAATAAAAAAATAAATAAATAAAAGTTTTGAATGGAACACTTGATACCACAACATTAGTTCCCTCTATCCAGCAATATTGATTTACAACATCAATAAAGGCTGGCTCCCTCTTAATACATTTAACGTCTAAAAACAGCAATATGTCACAGCTACTTGACTGCGATGCCTCAAAATAAACACTTTGTTCCCAGAGCGCCGCACGACGCACGTCCGCTAAGATGCCTGAGTTTTGTTTTATTCGGGGCTTGTTGTTAAGTGACCTTTTGTTAACTCATATTTAAGTGACATTCATTCTCTTGTCTTGAGGCGCACTTTGTCTTTGTTACCGAGGTCTGTGCAGCTGTTCAACTTTCTGTGTTCTTCATGCTCGGCGCAATCATCAAACCGATAGAGGCTCTGGCGTTTTTTTGAGGCCTTTAGAATGTTTACGCGCAGACAGGTGTGGCAAATGATCAAGATTCATTGCTGTTCATTTGTCTTAGCAAAACCAGAGGAGGGGAAATCCAGCTGCTGCCAAATTTGATTCAAGGTTCAGTGATTTTCTGATGAAGATATAGAGGATGTGAGTGGAAGCAAGGGGATTTTTTTTAATGCAGACTTGCTCATAAATGAGTGCATATTTATATTTCTACACAGAAAACCACTAGCAGAATGAGTGCACATGTAAAGAAAACACTTAAATATGCGCTATTATCTCAGTCAGGTTGTGAAAATGAGTGCGCGTGTTTGTGTGTACACGTGTTGTTTCTAGGGCAAGTCTAAACTCTGTCATGTTGATTAGCTGTAGGTGTTAACACACTACATACTGCCTCATCTCATTCTCCTCCAGAGTGATCAATGTCACTCTCTGCCTCACTTCCTTTTCCTCTTCATCACTCCCTCTGTTCTCTCTTTGCCTCTAAAGCTTTCATTTTATACAATCTTTTTTTACAAGTCTAAGCCACGCTCGTGTGTAAACATTTTACAGCACCGATTTCAGCTTGTTGCTAATTGTTCCTGCTCTGCTGCCAGTGGGTTGTAACCATGCAGGCATCAACAGATTGGAGGCTCTCAGCTGCCAGCCTCCCACCAACTGCCTTTGTGCCTCTGCCACTTGACATCTCCATTCGCCGTGTGTGATGATGTAAATAATTACACTCAATTAGCACTTAATTAATGATGCTGAAACAAAAGGACAAGTCCCTGGGCGCAGCTCGTCTCCTCTCTCTGTCTCTCTGTACACAGGTCTCTCTCTCTCTCTCCACACACACACACACACACACATCAGGGAAAACAAAACATGTCAGCTTTTGACAATGTGCCATCTGTCCTCGAGCCAACAGATAGGCTTAGACACACGCACACACAGATACAGCCCCTCAGCGCCCATAAGACATGCAGAAACACTAATCGGGTCCTTAGGCGAACATAATTACAGCTTGCCATGTTAATTACCTAACAATTAGCAGCCATCTTTTCCAAGGGGCAATCAATGAATTAGCTTGCGATTCCCGTGTTGAGTTGCCAGCCGAGCCCTCCCGTTCACACTCCTCCTCACTCCTTCCCACTTGCTCTTCAGACACTTTTTCTGTTCCTGCCTAGCACATATAGAGCAAGTGCCTACATGGCACAGAAAACAGGAATTAATTCACACTTTGCCCAATTAGCTTATTTTATAACCCAAGGCAGACTGTAAAACCATTTTGCACCTTTAGTAAGCAAAGTGGTCAAGAATTTCATTTCTCCTCCGCTATGCACACCTAACGCCTGAGGGCAACAGTTTAAAATTCAATGTAAAACAGGCTGAGGAAAAAAAAACGTTAAAAAATAATCACAATGGAGGAAATTGGACAAATTGGGCGTCTTGTATTGCTCTTTGTCTTCGTAATTCCTGCTCGTTATTGAATGAATAATGAGAAAATTTTGCTGCTGTGATGCCAAATATGAATCTTAATGCCAATTCTGATTGGAAACAAATTGGTGAAGCAGGTGCAGACTCGAGACTAATGATCAATAAAAAAAACCCTCATATTTCATCTTTTTTTTTTCCTTTTTGAGTACCCAAAAACCTATCAGTATGAAAAATGTGCAGCCCTTACCAGAGAAACCATCCATCACTGCTCCTATTGAATTTCCCATATTAAAACTCCAATATGGAAGTCATATAGGCTGATAACACAATCAGATTGAAAATTGAGAAAAATTCACCTCCTACCGATAAATGTATATCACGGATTAGTGCACTTGGATGGTTTGAATCTGTTGACCTCTCGGAAGGTGAACAAACCTTGGGCTTTCTCGTGTTGCGATCAAGCCCAGCAAGAAAGTAGCAACGAAAACACTGACAAAGCATCGCCACGTGCCTATATATATAGCATGTCCAAACCAGCAGCCCACTTATAGGAACGTGCACTATTTGATGTTTATAATTGAATTGCACCTCTTTCTCTCACCCTTATAGAAATTTTTATTCCTCTCATCACTCTTCATGTGGCAGTGGATATTACTGTGGATATTAGAGCGGTACAGATTGGCCTTTAGCTTCTTTTATTACTGAAATCCTGAGGCTGGCCACATGCGTGGGTAATTCATTCATCCTGATTGCCTTGTGTTATATTTACACATCTATGTGGCAGCCAGCCCGCTGTGGCAGCTGTTCATAACACATTATATAGCATGAAATCAAAAGATGAGTGGCATGTGCTTATTTATGTACATCCTGCTAAGAGGTGTAAAAAACATAATTAGACAGGCGCCCCCCAAGACGGGTACACATTCTTTCTTTCCCCTTCTTTTAGTATCGCCATCACAGACCACAACGGCCCTGCTAGGCCCTGCCACAGACAGATCTCTAATAGGCTTGGCTGTCTCCTTCTTAATTTGCTGAAATTGCAAAATCAATAGGTGTAGTCATAGCCGCCCGCTCCCTGTTTTAGTGGGAAAAGATAAAGTCTATGGGAAGGCAATCTTCACTTTCAATTTGCTCCCTGTTCAGTATTGAGGCCGAAGTGCTTATCACTCTACTTAAAGAGACCGTATGCCTGTCTCATAGTGCTGGTGGACATGTAAGGGTTTCATTCTGGAAACCTTAAAAGACACCTTCACTAGCATAAACGTAGTTTTTTAAAGCGCAAACCAAGTGATGTTAATAAAAAGTCTGCCTTTTTTTAACAGAACTGCTGGGAAAGTGAAAAAAATAGGTGTGCATTTTGTGTTTTTTTAAATCTGTTTTGTCTTAAAGTTGATGATTCTGCACTGCCCCACCTACAACTACTGCTCTCTGGATGTGAAAAGTTTCATGCCTAGTATCTTGAGTCTCTTCTCAGTGAGGGGGTCTTCTAATTCCAAGCTCACATGGATTATGTGACAACATCTTGGCTTAATCTTTCACTGTGGTATATGTATGCCACAATGTGTCACTGGAAATGTAGTTTTCCATAAGACAGCAATCCTCGAATTCAGAGGCGCTCTCAACTTTGTATATATATTAGAGGACGCTTTGATGAATGCATTTGTAGATATGAGTTCCTGGATGCAAAAGTGTAAAAGTGTTCATTTATGTTTCTTGTTTTTTTGAAAAGAAGTGTGCGCTCCAAACAGCTCTTGTCGGCAGGATCTTTTGTCTCAGCAAGCCTGTTCGTCCTTTCCTAATCTCCCCTTGATGCTGCCTTTACCCATAATCCTTTCTTTCATTAACTGCCCTCCTATATAGCGCCACCTTTATTGCAGTCTTTTACTTTCTAATTGCAAAGAGACAAGAGCAGGGGGAGGTGAGTGTCCGTGCTGCTGCGGGAGGCTGAGTGGGTGGTGGGTGCTTTCAGAGCATCTGCATAAGAAGTTGTGTTTTGTGGAGGACAGGCCACAATTGAGAGCAAAGGGTACGGGTGGGGTTGGCTTTTGTGGTTGATTGCAGAAATAATTTCACATGTAGAAAAGAGCTTAAAGAAAAAATTTTAATCTGGATATTAAGAACATTATATGTTCAAGTTAAGGGGGTCAGCTCTTGGCATGGCTGCTCCTGGCAGGAAATCCATAGAAATTAGAAACAGGATTTTGATTATGAAGATGAGAGGGGACGAGAGAGGGAGGGCGAGCGAGAGGGGCAGTCAATGTATGTACTTGTAGTACACCACCGTTTTAAGCGCAATCGTACCAATTCATGGAATTTCCTAATTACTTTGTGACTTCCAAACATTTTTAAATCATCCCACATTATAATACAATAAGCAGATTTACCGGAAGAGAGGAGGAGGAGGTGAAGGAGGAGAGGGGGGCGAGGGGAGGGAAGAGGAAATGTTTCCAAAACATCCACTGGTGGGTTGCATTTTAAAAATGTTGTTTTCCTGTTGTTAGCATGAAAAAAGGGATGGAGGGAGGGATGGAAAAGAGAAAGGAGGAGGGAGGTTCAATTTTGAAAACACTCGTCCAGATGCATATTTATGACTGTGCGTCATAAATGCACTTTATGATAAGGCAAATAATTCACACGGCGCATCACAGACATCACTTTAACATATTCTATAAGCAGAGTTAAAGACCGCCTTGTTTGCCGTTTCCTATTTCACAATAACCCCCTCCAACAATACCCCCCCACCCGCCGCCCCCATCCTCCCCACCTGCTCCCCCTAGCCCGTCTCTCTCTCTCTCTCTCTCTCCCTCTCTCTCTTTCTCGTCCACCAATGAATCCGAACCTCAGCAAAGCCCCATACTTGGTTACACACTGGCCCCTATTGGCAGTCTTACCACTTGAACAAATCTAAGTGATGCATGCAAATGAGGGGGTAAAAAAACTGCATTTTTTCCAAATGGTTCAGCGATTTATTTGTTTATTTTTTAATTATTTGTTTCAAAATTTTTGAAATGAGTCAACTTGTAAAGGCAGGATCGTGTGATCTGTTTTTATTATACACCACGGTCATGATATTGTCTTATATTTCCAAATAATTCATGCAAAGAATCGAAATATCACACTTAAATCACTGACTACGGATTATATGTGTGCACTTATTTCATTTAAAGGCATTTTTAAATATATTTAAAAAATACTAAATCATTTCATATTGATTCTTGTGTGTGTGTGTGTGTGTGTGTGTGTGTGTGTGTGTGTGTGTGTGTGTGTGTGTGTGTGTGTGTGTGTGTGTGTGTCATTTCCCTTATTTTGCACCCAGACATAAATATTTGCTCAGGTCTGAGGGAATGAGTATCTCTGTCAAAAAACGTGGAAATTGATCCCAACAGTAGTATGCCTCAATTAATGTTGGGAGTTTTCTTTTTCCAGGGAGGAACAGTGTGTCAGTACATTTCTGCAGCTAAATACATGATTATACTTAAGCCTCTGCAGTTAGGTGTGCCCAATTTCCACACACTAACACAGAAGGAACACAAGGTCACACACTGAGAGAGTCAGGGAGAAACGGGCAGAAATGGAGGACAGTGTGGGATGAAGAAATGAAGACACAAGGAAGAGCACGTTTCTGTTACATTTGGGAAACTACAGACAGGGCGAAAGCTATTTTACAAGCTGCATGAAGCCTGTGTCAGTTATGCGTTCAACATGAATCGTGAACATGGTCATTTTTCTTCTAGGAAATGGACTTATGTGGCATGGCCCACGAGATGTGGGGCAAACATATTTTGTCACACACGTGTATTAAATTGAGAGATTTTCTGAAATATATAAGTATACGCGCAACTTAAACAGAATAAACACCAATATATGATTTTTATCTCAATTTAAGGAAATAAAATCAGAGGTTTCTGCTTCCTGTTTCAAAATGAAAAAGATTTTTGGCTTTTCTTTGACTATTTAAAAAAAATTCATCTGGATTTTTTGACTTTTGTTTGAACAAAGCGAAACAATTGAAGGCGTCACTTATTTCTTTGCCTAATTAATAGGTAAAGAATTAATAAAGAAATGACTATTAAATGAAGCAGTTGTAGATATAATAATACTTATAATAAAAAATCCAAGCGTTATTTATGTTTTATGGTCCATGCTTTTAAATCGTGATTCTCATCAGATGTTTCTCACATGATTTCCTAATTATATCCTCAAAAAAATCAACTACACCACATATGTTAAGAGATTATGTTGTGTCCCATTTAACTCACATTTTCCATTCATTCTTAAGTGTAAATTTTTGCCCCAAAAAAGGCAAAAAGCACCAAAAACATAGGCGTTTTTTTGCTGTTTTTCCTCGGCTTATCAAAAGAATATAAGGGGTCCTCATAACAATTACGTAGCATTAAACAGATCCCCCACTGATCCCACATAATATTTTGTTCTGTTTTTAGACTATATTCACGTTACTTTGTGGCATTTTAATTGTTTTTTTATTCTTTCTTTTCAAATTTCATTTATATGAAATCTAAAAAAGATCAGAAAACAATACAGTTCAGATTTTTCATTTTAGACTTTGGACCGTCTTTAAATTGCAATTTCAAAAATTCACGCTGTGGCGTCACAGAGCAGGTGTGTGGCAACCTAATGCAACAAAAGCCACTGGAGTTGTCAAAAAGACTTTTTTTAATGGATGGTAGTGGGTTTGCATCTGTCACCACATACACACGTATTCATTCCAAGCTTCTCACACTGAACAAAAACACCAAACGTGTACATCAACATAAACACACATTTTGTTGATCCCACAGCTTTGGAACAGTTACGCTTGCCTATGCAAATGAGCCGACTCTCTCCCACTCCCGATCGTGGTAAAGTGATATGAACTGCTGAATATAAATGATTGGGAATGATTGATAGACCCTCCCACTGACCACCCTCCACAGACAGATAGAAATCCAGACAGATATATGCATCTCTCTTTCTCCTTTCTCGCCTTTCCCTGTGTCTCACCCACTCACTCAAACAAGTAAAAACATATATATATGCTAGTTCATCAACAAGTTATAAACTATTAATAGTGCTTCAATTCAACACTAACACCCAAGAAACACTCCCTGAGCTTAGGTCTCATGCACAGCAGGCCTCAACTGGCCCTGGAAATATCCAAATATGTGCAATCTTCCCAATAATTAGTACATTATTAGAATACAGTCCCCATCCTAATTCATGACAGAAGTGCCAGAGTGGCCAAAGATATTTTGAAGACTAGCTTCCAGAGAAGTTGAACGTCAACTCCGTAGACTACAGGACATGGCCAGTATACATGAATAAATCAACTCAATGGACCATGAGAGTTTTCAATAAGTCACTGCAGCCAGTTTAAATCCCTCAAGGTGTCAACTTTCCTCCACTTCAAGCCTTAACGTGTGACAAGTAAGTGCTGAAAAATCCATCTAACTGCTTCTGCAACATCCCGATTGACAGCACAACTCACCTCACTGTTCAGTGCATTAAATTTAACTGCATCTCCGCCGTACCTCTGCATGTACTTACTGGGCTCTGTCCTGACAAAGCAGCACGCTATGAAGAAACAAGACCTGTGCTCAGGAGGGCCAAGCTCGCACAATGGCCTCTTTAAACACGCACAAGAATGAGAGCGAGTTTACAATGAGAAACTAACAAAAGCACACAGCTAAGACTGGAAATATATAATACTGTGTACAATGTAGAATGACGAGAAAAATAATAAGAAGCCTATGCGGTATAACGGCATGCCGGCGCAGACAAACACCAAATATCTACAAAAGAATGTATTTACCCGACTGTTTCCATCCGTTCCCTTTCCCCAATGCCCGACTGGCCAGGTGTGTGTATGTCAGTGTGTGAGCTACTGTTGGAGGGTCTGTGTGTGATTTCTTTCAGACAGGAGACTGGAAATGGGGTAGAAGCCATTACGCTGGGAGAATCACCCAGAGCACCCCGAAATGAGGGGCAGGGGCCTGTCAACACGCATGGTTATGTGTGTGCTTGTGTGTGTGTGTGCTGGCAGGGTCCAGCCGGTGACCTTCTTCAAATGAGCCCCCCATGATTTATTTACTGTGCCCTTATCCAACCTCTCCCAGCACACATGGACACATGATTTCTAGTATTTCAGTGATAAGGTAGAATCTGCAAATGTGGCTCTTTTTTTTTCCTCGTTCAGGACAGGACAGGCAGGAGAAAATGGTGTTTGGTGCGAAGAGAACAGATCGGTCACCCTATCTCACACCGCAGTAGCATCTTATTTTCCTCTCCATTTCTCCGCTCTCCCTGTCCTCTTCTCATTTTAGCTCCTTCTCTAGAGCCAGCGTCTGCCTCTCACCCTTATTCTCCCATCCTCGCCCTCCCTGCGCCTTCCCCTCTCACATTTTGCACCGCCAAGACTAGCAAGTCTAGATGCCATCTCGTGCTTTCGCTCTCTCTGTTTCGCGCTTTCCTTCTTTTTTTTTTCTCTCTTTCTCCTCCATTCATCCGTTTTCCCGTCGCCCTCGCTTTCTCCCTCTCTTGGTCTTTCTCACTCTCCCCCGCTCCCTGCGAGGGGGGTGGGGTTTCACTGTCGTGGAGCGAGATGAATTTCTGATTGCTGTCGGGCAGCGCGGAGCACTCTTATTGGTCAGAGTAAGCCAGGGAGGAGAGGCAAAGGCACGGAAAGGAAGAAAAGGAAAAAAAAAAAAAAACTGAAAAAGGATAATTTTTTTTCATTGGGTGCATATGACCATAATTGCACCCCTTCCTTTTCCTCCCCCTCTCTTCCCCTCTCTCAGCAGAAGCAGCAACACGCTATAATTTGAACCACCGGAGCCAATTATGCAGATTAGCTTGCCCCAGGTTGACCAATGACCTCCCACGCCAACCCCCCACCCGTTTACATTTGTTTACAATATGCAAATTACCGCTGGGTTCCAAAACGTGCTGGAGGGTGTCAAAACACCTTTTGCGGCATTACAGTGTTAGTCTAAACTGCCCCCCCCCTCTCCACAAGCCCCCGCAATGCTCCCACATGTGAGTGAACATGTGCAAATGAAAGAGAAACAACTTAGCATGAGATTTTGTTTGATGAAGTGTTTGATGAAGTGTTTTGGAGGTTTTTGTGCGACAAAAACTTATTAATACTGCAGCGTTTTGCCCTTAACTTCTGACATGGAGTTAATGCTCTATAAAGTAATTTTTTTTCCACTCTTTCTTCCCAGCATTTGTCCTTTTCTCCATCACTCTAGATTAACTCACCCGTCTTTCCCAAATCATCTAACCATCCCTCGGTACCCCTCCTTTTCCCTCTGTTCTTTCTCCCAGCCTTCTCTTTCCAAGTCCTTCCACCTATGTCTTCCTCTCTCGATTCACACTCCTGCTTCCCACCACCCCCTGCCTCCCCCACTGCTACAGAGATGGAAGCTAGTCTGTCTAATTAGCTGTATGGTTTACCTTGGCTCAGTGGGGCCTGGCTTCCTTAGCTGGGTTTAAACAGGGAGATGGACGGGCTGGAACGCTGAAACCCTAGACTGTAATTAGAGACAGGCTCACTGAGGGCACACCACTGCTGACACAGAGCCTCTGTTCCACTGTGCACACACACACACACACACACACACACACACACACACACACACACACACATAGACGCTGTGGCAAACATAAAATGCATGAAAACAAAAGGTGTGGGCATTAAGTGCACCCAGCCATCCAAGCACGGTCACTGGCATGAAAACACACATACATGCAGAGTTGGCATTCGCTCCTGCCAACAAACACATGAGTCTCTAACACTGCTGTAGTCCGAAATATACACAAGTGCTCTCAATTTGGTTTTAGCCCGGCTTATTCCAACTCATATTTCTGTGGTTTATTTTACTGTATTGCAGCAAGATGTCCCCAAAACACAGTACCAATTATGTCTTTTCCCCTCACCTCATCTATTCTAGCCTCCTCACCGCCACTCGTTGCTGTTTTTAAAACACTGTCTCTCGCTATTCCCCCCCCCGTCTCGTCCCATGATTTATTACTTCTTTCTTTCTGATTTGAATTCTCCCTCTCTCCGTTACAATTTTATGCTTTGTGGTGGGGCCCGTTTCTATTTTCTCCACTTGGACAGATTAAAAAGACACGCCAAAGACAACACACACAGCCAGTGCCACACACACACGTGCACGCAAACACACACACACATAGACATGAGCGCACGAGCACGTCCGCAGCTGGTCTGATTGCGCTGGAAGTGTTGTGTTTATTCCCCTCAAAGTTAACTTCATCAAAACAAGGAACAAAAGAGACAGAGCCAATCAATGAAATTCATTAATGAAAACTGAAATGCATTTTATTCTTTTCTAATTACACGCATTGTAGCTCATAATTGAGCGGGGTGTATCAGACTGGAGATTACTTCACACTTGTGCATGGGTCACCCTCCGTGTGTGCATGTATATTTATTGCATTGCTGCACGGTGTGCGCGCGCGCGTGCACAGCGAGAGGAAGACAGACATACAAAGAGAAGGAGATGAAACTGAATGCTGAGAAAAAAAACTGATATCAAGTGAGGAGCACTGAGGAAGGGGGCAAAATGAGAGACAGACAGAAATATGAAGCAACGGATTGTATAAATCAATTTTTCACCAGTATTATACTGCCCTCTGTTGTTCATGCAGAGAACAGCATTTGCTGACAGTCAGTCATACCTCTGTGTGGTGAGACCTTCTTTCCCACATCTTTGCAACGAATGCCACTCACACGAGCTAAACAAGGACCACGCATCTCATCAACTTGTATAACTTTGATAAAAGTTCATAGCTTGACAATATAAATCACATTTGGTTGAGTTTATTGACTTCCCAAAGGAAAGATCTTGGCAGCGAGCTGAACAGTGAAGGCAAGACATCGCCGAGGAAGAATGTGTGAAGCCAAAGCAAATTTGGTTTGATTTGATTTTTTCCTCTATGTTTCGATCCTTTTTATCTGTCTCAAAATGTGCTGTTTTGTCAGGAAGTCGTGTCACCGCCACATCCCCCCTTTTATATTTCATTGCTAAATGCTGATTGCTGTTCCTGAGATTAAAGTGGACCGTTACAAAGAGAACATGTACTCGCAGGTGTCATAGTATTTTAATGTGTTATGACAACAGCGAGACACTGTCAGGAACACTGTGTATACTAAAAGTACAGACACCTGGTATTCTTTTAGGCATTGTTCACCTCCAATCAAACAAAAATGATTAAAGAAAGGTGGATACTGTGCAAGTGTGTGTGTGTGTGTGTGTGTGTGTGTGTGTGTGTGTGTGTGTGTGTGTGTGTGTGTGTGTGTGTGTGTGTGTGTGTGTATGGTTTGTCATCTGGCCCTAACTGCCCTACAATAACAAATGTTCCAGCCTTCTGATTGGGCAATTAAAGGCAGCAGGGGCGCTGTGTTGACGGGTGAAAGTGTGACATCCATCATCTGAAACAATCAGCGCCTACCAAGCAGCATGTGCTAGTGTGTGTATGTTTGTAAGCTATAGGCTCCTCAAACTACATCAAGCCCCCTGTGTCTCTATAATAACTCCATGAAATCAAACACACACCACCTTAATCCCAGGTGATGCACAGTAGCCAGTGGCATAAAAAAGAAGACCCAAAAAAAAAAAATCAATAATGACCATGTGACCAAACCAGGAAATGCTTGAACAAAGGCCCAGGTAGGGAAACACTATAACAGCGTCTGCTAAAAAGCAAATTCAGCATAGCAAGGATATCTTTCCTTTCATTATGTAGTTTGCTTACCCTAATGCCAGCAAGAAAGATCACATGAAGGCGGTTTAAATTAACACAGGGTTTAACAATCTAGCTACAAGCGTGTTCATATGAAAGGGGAAGCGTTAGCATCATCACAAACCATCACATGGATCAGCCTACTGGCAGCAACTGATTTTACAAAGAAGAAAACAATATAATACCAGATTGGAAGCCCTTCTTTAAGACTGGAAAAGACCTACTATGTTAATAAAATGTTGCCTATTTCAAGGCAGGAAAGGTCTGCAAAAATGCTGAAGGTGTAAATTAACAACAATTTAAGAGAGACGAAGAACACCTTACAGTCTCTAAATGTACAAACAGATGGGAATAACATGCTATCAAATGAGCATAGTGCACAAATGTAAAGTTGGATTGGACTCAGCTTGTAGCCAACCCTTGTAGTAATGGTTTTCTATAAAAAGCCCGGCCTTCACCCTGTATAATCAAGAATGCACTCTAGTTTGAGGTGAGCTGCCATCATGTCTGACACCGGGCACCAAGAGGAACATCTGGGAAGAAAGGCTATGGTTGGGTATCTTTAGCTGAAATTTGCTCATTGATGAGGTTTAAAGGTAGTCTGATTTTTAAAGAGTAACACAAACAGTGTTTTATTGTCCTTTTTTATTTCAGATTTTCAAGTCTGTTTTTGATCTGATCATCCCCATCCTTATTAAAATGCCTGAATTTTTTTGGTTAGAAATGTTCTTTGTTGTACATGTAACCCAACCCAGCAGTGATGTCACAGAGCCTGGAGGCCACTTGTATATCACTGCAAGATAAGAATTTCACCAGCTGTAGGTTTTTTTTGGGGGGGGGATGTTTAATTAATAACTTATATTAAAGAAATTACAGATTCAGCTGGACTAAACTAAACATGGGTGATTGAAATAAAAATAATAACAAGTTTTGCTATGGCAGATATTTGTATCATTTTTAATTTCTTTTGTTTTGTAATCTCCATAATTATGACATATTTACTCCTTTTTCTCAGGCTGAGGTTACAGTTACAGTATAATTTGTAAGCTTGTTGCTTGACCTCCCCTTTTGCTTTTCTCCTGTCGAGTTTTATACAACTCTATAAAACTAGTTCAACCAGAAACACTGATGTCACAGTCTGGAGAAAAAAAATAATGCCAACATGTTAAACATGTTTTTTGTTATAGTACCTTCTAAAGGTTGAGGGATTTGTAAAAATAAAGTCACATACCATTAGGTCCATTTGATTACTGCTGAAAGCTGATGTGTGCCTGAACAGTGGGTGTGGGGGGAAGTTCTTCCAGAAAAATAAAAATAAGTCACACAAGCTAATATTACTAATTTGACAAGTTTTATGTGTCTCTTTGGTATGCAAAAGAAGTACTATATTTAAAAACGCTGGTGTTTCAGCGCATATCCAAGAAGGACTTATACTTCCTGCAATGTAGAAATGAAGCTCAGTATCAAAGCAGAGCCTTAGTCTTAGCTATTGATTGTCTAAGAGCATAATTAATGCAGCAACTAATCCAACATGCCATCTAGCCAACCCAGAAATGTCCAATCACATTTACCGTTTCAGCTCGGGTTTGAAGCTGCTCAAGAGTCCACAGCCACGGAGCTTTCAGACCACTGAGTGAGGCACTAATCATGACACTATTAACTGAGAAAACATTGGGAATTAGTCAGATGAGGAAAAGTTGCTTTTCCACTGAGGTTTTGTTTAGTTAATTCCCTGTTGACAGCCAAGTGTGCCACTTGCCTTGAGAAAACTTACTTGAGAGGGAAAGATTACTTTTTATCCCTAATTAATGCAGCTTATTTGCATAGCCAAGTCATAATATATGCTAATGTGCATTTACAGTGGCGAGTGCTGCATAGACAGTTAATGTGGCCTAAATACGTCATTAAAATTATTATGGTGCATCTACTACGTATATTTCTATTTCTGCACATGGGTTTCTCGGTCCCATACATTGACATATATACTTACAGCAATTAGAAACGTAAAACATGACTGAAATAATTTATGTTTTGGGGATGTGGTGGATGTGGTTGCGGAGAATGTAAATGCGGCTGACTGCCTGGGTGTGTGTTTGTGTGCGTGGTATTCAAGCCAATGATTTGCATTCGTGTGTGTGTGTGTGTGTGTGTGTGTGTGTGTGTGTGTGTGTGTGTGTGTGTGTGTGTGTGTGTGTGTGTATCTTAGCTGGACATCCTGCAAAAACAATCAAGAACTGAATGAAAAAAAATTTAAATGACACCCGGGCATCAGCGAAAGAACAACATCTGTGCGTTTATTTCTGCATGAACTGCCAAAGACAAGGAAGGAATATTTGTTCCAATCAAATGCAACATATGAGTCATGAGCAGGATGACACATCTCACATCAGCAGTTATCCGCACTACCATGTGGTCTTAGGACAGATCAAAATCCCTAGCAGCTATCTACAGTAAAAGTTAATAATGTATTAACTGGACATAATTTATTAATGATAAATAATTTAGCATAATATTAACTGTTAAAGGTGATGAAATACTAAACTTTAAATAAATGCTACTGGAAACTATCTATACATCAATACAAATGCAATCAACCCAAAGATAACACCAACGCTAACAGCAGCTACAGCTAACAAGCAACCATGTCCCGTTCCAGACAATTCTGGCGAATAAGCGGTATGAATGTTGTCACATGGTTTGTAATAATGCATTTTTGGTTTGCTTGGAGTTCACTTGGAGTCTTCTCTGTGTGAAAAGAAACCAAAGCATGAGTATAAGCTACAGGTTGATAAACTCATTAGCTGATTTGGAGCAGAGTAAACGAACTGTAGGTGTAAAACGCCCTTAGGGAAAATGACACCAGTTGTTCAGTTTTTGTGGTTCAGTTGAGCCTCTAATTGCGCATTAAAATAAACATAGCCTCATTAGTGTCCACAGCAAGCTGTTATATGTAGGCTATCACTGTGGAACGGCTTGTCACAACTGAAAATGAGAGGACAATTGAGGAGTCCAGGAACACTGAGTGTAATTCTACTACTTGGATTCCCAAGTTTAAGCCTATCACAAAGTTCATGCATGACTGTCCTAAGAATTATGTAAACTGTGCAACCAAACTTGTGGAAAAGACTGAAAATTCATAAAAACAGACATAAAAGAAAAAGATGGAACACAGAATTGCGAGTTGTTGATACCAAATTACTCGCCCTATTCATTCGTGTGTCTCGAATCTGACTGAAATGAAGCGGATGCAAGGACTATGATCTCTCCCTTTTCTCTGGTCATTTGCAAGCTTCACTTATCTTCCCCTGAGTGATTTCATTTGGCTTTGAGTGGCTTTGAGAGGAGAATAGCACCAGATGAGGCCGACTTAAAAACCAGGTTTCTCAAAATTTCCTTTCCCTCTTATGGATATTAAGTGCCGTGATCTCAAACAAGCGAGGCTCTCCCAAGTCACTGCAAATGGTGAAAAGCCGGAGCTTATATTTCTGTTTTACGCAAAGAAAGAAGAAAAGAAAGCGCTAGAGACAGGGAGAGCAGGAGATCCAGTATAAAAAACAATAAGCTCTTTCCTTTCAATCTGAGCTTTTCTGGTAATTAGGTTTGCCTAAAAGATGGGGAAACTGAATGGAAGATGATGGAGAGAGGAAAAGAACAGGCCTTTATTTTTAAGGGAGGGCGGTACAGCAGCTCAAGAATAACAGCCCGCCGTTTTCTCCTTAAGTGCTCTCTTGTTTGATTACCCCCTCCTCCACTTCTCTTCCTGGCTACAAGCAGGGTGTGCATTCCTGTAGCTTTTTGGTTTCGACAGAGGGTCTGAGCCACGGGGGGCAACGTGCATGCATCTGCGTACCTACAACCCAGAGTATATGCACACACTCATGCCTGTGCATGCTTACCCAAAAACGTGACCGTACGTCCATAAAGTTTTCTGTTTTCACCCATGCGGCCAAGTTACAGACTATATTCCATCTTCAAAACACACAGTGGCACCATCAAATGAGTCACCCCTTTCATCTGCTTCTACTGCTCTCAGTTACTACAGCTTCCGCCTTGCCTAATGGATTTTCAAATGCAGGTACACGATTTCTTTCAAGACTTGACAGGCATTTTCCTTTGTGTTTAGAGATGAGGATCAGGCCCTGAGTGGTTCGCTGTGACGGTGTTGTTGAAAGATTCCGCATACAGAGTAGAAGCATTTTCCCTGAACTTGTTTGAAAAGGCCAAATGTGAGACTTGTACATGTATTTTTCAACATGTGGCCAAACAAAATGAGCTAAAAGCAACTGAAATACTATCATTCTGCTGTGTTCGGGGCTTTGTATTTGTTCGTTCTGGGGTGCGTTCTCACATTGAGCGTATACTACTTTGTGAGTCAGAATGGGTTACTGCAATGGACTGTTTTAGATCTCAGGACAGAGCTGAGAGCCCATCCCAAAAATTCGGCATAAAAAAAAAAATGAAAACGCACAAAACATATTAAGAAACCCCAACAAAGGCCTCTCTATAAAAATTGAAAATCGGCTAGTGCAGCTTATTTTTCTGCTTTTAAACAGGACCGCTGCCATTTTTGAAAATAAATAGAGCTGCAGCTCATTAATTAGATCCAAAAAGTAACGACTGTTTAGAATTTTCCACTTAGCTTAACTACAGTGAAAACCAGTATGTCCAATTTGTACACGCATTAGACTTAAGAGTGCAGACATGCCGCCGCCATCATTGACTGTGAATGTATAGGATGAAGCCATTATGGTCAGCATCAGATAAGCTGTGACAAGCTGACTCGAGGTGCCAAACTAGTGTTCTAACCTGGATGTAATTAACTCTGATTTCCAACTGCCCTCTCTGAGCCAGAAAGGCAATGTCTTCTAATTAACTAGAGAACACTGACAGCCTGGTGCCACCTCCATTTGGTCCCCACTTGAAACAAGTGCCATGTCCTGAGGGTTCCTGTCAGACCTAGTGCTCTGTGAACGGTGTGACATGTCCCTTCATGTCTCCATTCATCCCGCTCGCTAGCTCTCTCTTCCTCTCTCTCTCTTTCCTGACAACTATTTTCTTCTAATCATGCTCAGGAAACCAGAATGTGTTTGGCTGAAGGGGGAAACAGTCTGCGCCTATTGTACATGCGTGTGTGTGTGTGTAATGAAGTGATGGAGACAGAGGAAGAGGTAGAGTGAGAGAGAGAGGAGGAATGACCAAGTGAGCAAATGAGCGTCAGAGAAAAGGAGGGAGAGATGTTCAGAAGTCATCTTTTCTGTGTCGCCATACACTGTGCTTCATTATCTGCCTGGCCTGGAGAGTGATGTCTTCCTAAACCGGCACCGGAGCCAGAGCCAGCGGCCTGCCTCCACCGCATCCACACTTACTGCAGCGTGCACCATGAAACCACACAGACGCACACATATAGGTGGAGGCAATTCGAATCCTTAGAGCTTCATAATGAACGCAAACCAAGAAAGTTGCCATACAATATACATTTGATGATACACGATGAAACAAGGACAAAAAGCAGGGGGCTGTCACCTTTGAACTGGAGCTTACAAAAAGAAAATGCCAAGCATGTAGATGTCCATGAAACATAAACACAAAACTAATGAAATAAACAATTTCAAAATTCCATTAATTATAAAAAGGGTAATATGAGTTAATCCAGGACAAAGCTCAAAGAAAGATTGTTCAAGGTTTTTATGAAGCTAGAAGGGGAAAGAGATTACAGTGAGACTGACAGTGGTGTTTTGGGGCTCGTTTAAAGGAAAGTCTGGTATTAAAACAGCATTTACATAAAGTTTAGCTGCTGAGTGAATGCCTGTAAAGCTTTCAGAGCCTTTTTAGATTCCTGATCTGCTCCAGTTTAATAAATTCAGCTTGGAGAGAACTGACTCTTACTGAAGTAAGAGTTTTTAGCTGCATGTGCTCCACTGCTACGCTTCTAAAACGTGCACATTTCATAGATTTTACAACTTATCAGCCATCACAAAACAATCAAAGTATTTCACTGACAAACTGTATATAAAGGATAGACTTCGCTATTGTTCTGTCACACTTATTTTGATGCCTAAAGCTGAGCATTTTGGCCATCGCCATCTTTGTTCTTTGAAACCTTGTGATAACTGAGGGATGGATCTGATTGAGAAACCGTGAGACTCTGCCAACTCATGCACTTGCAACCTGTGAAGTACAAGATCTAAAGCATACACTGATTTTTCTTTTTTTTGACTCGAAAGAGATCCATAATTTACAAAATAAAAATCACGTGATATCAAATAATACATTAAATGGATATTGTATTATATTAAGGTTGTTTTCCTAAAGACTTCTATACAGTCAGATTTCTTTTTGCATCCAGAAGCATCACCTACCAGCTACCTGCAACCACTAAACAGCTTTTATTGCTAAATGATATCTCTAATCAGAAAATCTCACAATAGAAAGTCAAAGCATTTAGGTATGTAGACATGGTCAAGCTGATCTGTTGCCGGTTCGAGCCCCGGCTTGGACAGTCTCGGTCGTTGTGTCCTTGGGCAAGACACTTCACCCGTTGCCTACTGGTGGTGGTCAGAGGGCCCGGTGGCGCCAGTGTCCGGCAGCCTCGCCTCTGTCAGTGCGCCCCAGGGTGGCGGTGGCTACAATGTAGCTGCCATCACCAGTGTGTGAATGTGTGTGTGAATGGGTGGATGACTGGATATGTAAAGCGCTTTGGGGTCCTTAGGGACTAGTAAAGCGCTATATAAATACAGGCCATTTACCATTTACCATCTGCTGAAATTCACATTAAGCATTGGGAAATAAAGGCAAAAGCCAGCATAGCCCACAAAGCTGAGCAGGTCAGCCATAAGCCACAAAGCTGTCGTAGGGCCCTGGACAGCAACTGACAAGATTATCAGTGCCAGACTAGCCTGTGATCTACTGGTGTTTTCATGAACTCTCTAGGGTTTACACAAAGTAATCATTTGGCTGTCCAGACAAAAACGACTAGCTGATAGCAGAGGTAAACAAGACAGGGAACAACACTGTCCAGAGCAAACAACGGGGGTGGTGGGGGGGTGTCACCAAACTGAACAATGAAAGTTCTGATGAGTTTCAGTCTCTGCTGTAGCGTTCGGATGATAGAGTCAGAATTTGGACGCATGGATTCATTTGGTCTTGTATCAACAATTCAGGCTGCGGGTGGTGGGGTTATGTTGTGGAATTTCTTGGCACACTTCATACCCCTCTGGTAGGTTTGCATTTCCAGTAGGAATGCTGATGATGAGTTAATAGCTGAAAACAATTCATAACTGCAAGATCAGTAAAGCCCAAACTTTGCTGTTGGTTTGTTTTTTCTGTACTTTATTCCACTTTTAAGAAGTATTTTTGACCTGACGTTGGCCCATGTTTGCACAGGCTTTTTAAAAAGGATGCTTGCCATTGTTTGACCAATCAGCACTTAATATCAGGACCAATTGCCATTTCTTTGAAGGAGGAATTAAAAAACAATCTTAAAACTAAAGTCTAAGAACTTTTATACACATATAAGGGATGTACTTCCTCCAGTAGTTGTCAGAAGTTTGAATCCCCTTCAGCCTCAAAGCACCTGAGGTGCAAGTGGAACGTGAGCGAAGATCCAATATGGATACAAAGTATAAAATCTGACATTGAGCAGTAGTGCAGTCTGGTATCTCCTAGCTGCTTTTCAAATAAAACAAAAATCTTTAAGCCACTCAACCACAGTTTAGATGCTTTTGAATCCAACATGCTTTTTAAAAACCCTCCCATAAACCTTGGGCAGCCTGTAATTTTCTCCACTTTTGTAACGCAGAGCAAACTGACATTGCATTTTAAATTTAGCGGAAAGACTTTTGTCCTTCTCTGACAGCTGACTCCTGAAGTCCCCTCAATTACCCTTCACTAAACCTGGATTTACAGAAAGACATTTGTCACAAAACTGCAAAAACATCTTTCCAGAGCAAAAAGTATTTAGTGCGTTATGCTAAATCTCCGTGCCACGCCACAGGATCCATCTAATAGTTTGAGGTGCATCATAACCAGCCTAATTGGACAGGTGTTTGCAAGCCATTATGATACTAAACCGTTGTGTCAGTAGAAGAGCCCAAAAACAGCACGATACCCCCAAAGACCTGCTGAAGGATTAATGCAGTGGTTTAGATGGGAGGGAAGGCTTTTACGTGTCAGAGTTGAGAGAAATTAAGATCGGGGAGAGAGAAACACAGAAAGAAAGAGATTAAAGAAGAGCAGCACTCACAGTGTGAGGTAAGCCACAGTCATCTCTTGTCAACCACCCCTGGTGGGAGTATGTACCCCACACAGAGAAACAGAGACAGACATTAGCACTCCACTCAACCTCAAATGCCTCTTATTTATGGAAAAAACACGCAATAAACAGCAGCAAACTAACACTTGCTCCTTTCTGTAATTGTACCCCATCAAATGTGTGATGCAAAATAACTCCTTTAAAGTAATTGCACATACACTAATATATTAACTCTAAAATTATATTAGAGTTGCAGTTGTGCAGGTTTCATTTGACAGCATAAAGTTTTTAATAACAATATAAAGCCTCAGTTGAGCAATAGACACATTGCCCTGTGTTTCATTAGAGCCTACAAGTCAGGCCTAAAATAATACCAGAGTCAACCTGAAAGGGTGAAAGGTCAACTAGAAGATCAATGTTCTTCCCAAGGGTTATAAGCTTATCAGAGTACACAAATACACACTGGCAAACACACACACACACAAAAGGCTTTCTTCACCTGTTATTGGATGAGGCGCACAAGCCTGGGGTGAGGCACTCAATGAATAGATCCTTATTGATTCCAGCTAAACGGTATGTACTGCAGGGCCAATTCAACCTCTCGACAACTCACTCATGCTACATCTACCCTACGAGCAACTAACCCCTACCGTGAACACACAAACACCAGAGCTGCGATCTTTAGTGCACCGCGCGCACGTACACACGGCGCAAACTCTCTCCCCACCACTCCAAGCTCTCTCCTAAATGACCTCGTGAAGTAAGGGTGAGGCTCTTCACACATCTACCAACAGTGGTGGAAACTGAGCAAAATATCCCCTCATTGATCGCTTGACAGCACCCAAAGGTCAACAAGGCAGCGTTCGCAGCAGGCTGAATGGCCCCCATCAGATCCTGTTTGCAACCGATGAGATGGTGAGAAACTCTGTGTATTTGAATGAGATTAGCTAAAAGCTGGTGAGCAGTTTTCAAGCATTGGAGAGAGGTTTTTCCCTTTTGTTCCATTTTTTCCTGACTCGTGCCTGGTTTGTTTGTAAAAGTGTTTGTGTTTTTCGCCACAAACGAGTTCTAGTAACTGACAGATTTTCCTGTAACAGGATGATTTCGACTAAATTATAGCATAATATGTATTCACAACTAATTCGATTTATGTGCTAAGCCATGACCCTGTTTTTTTTATTATCATTCAAAATTTGTTTTATCTAGATGATATATTACCAGCTATGAAATAAACTATTTAACTAAATATATTATTGAATATTATTATTACTGTTTGAATTAAGGATATTAGAAAACCAGAGCAGCTTGATTTGCTAAAAATGAGAGCGCTAGGTCTTGGGTGCATGAACCCCAAGTTCCTGCTACTGTTTGGGTTCCTAAAACAACAGCAACACAGCATGCAAGAAAATTAATTTATTATAATTAATTTCATTCTTACCTAAATACATCTGCAATCTCGTGATGCTGCCATCACAATGACACTTGGACAACAAAGGGGAGGCAGAGCAACGCGACGTAATCTCACAGCACCCCGAATCTGCAGTCAGACAAAAAGTGTGTCACAAAATAATGCATTTCGAGATCAAAAAACGAAATGTTACTTCTATTAACACGAAGGTTGGAAGAAGGGGAAGACTAATGAGCTTCTATAATCCAAAATACAATAAATAAACATCAGAAGAGAGAAAAGAGAGCAGTGTTAGTAGTGTTACACCTACTTCAAATCAATTGACTGAAAAGGAAGATTCAAAGTACTATTTTTCCAGTTTTGAGATGTCTGTTCTCAGCATAAGACAATGTTTTCCACCAGAACACCACTAACTCATTTTGTATTGCCTCGTCTGAATGAACCTTCCCCCTGATTGTTTCAATCTTCTCACTAGTGCACATTTGACTTTCCGCTTGGCTCGAAAACAATAAAACACATGCTGGTTAAAGCAAATTTCAAGGTCAGTAAATTACCAAAATGTCAGAGTGCAGTCTACGCTGGCACCAACAAAATAGACCCCTTAAATATTCTGACGTGTTGCTAAATTTCTTCCTTGTACTTCTTGATGCCTTCTGCCATGTCAAACCTGGTCTGTCTGCACGCATTTTGGAGGTGCGCTCATCCATCACTGATAACAAATGTTTAAAAAAATAATCATCTGAATCCCAGGGAGGGATTAAAGACTCTTCTATTCACACACTAACTTATTTTGTGTGTTTGCATGTAAATGAAGGCAAATATGAGCCATAACTGGTTTTTAGAGCATTATCTTATCATAAGTTTTTGCATTAATATCCTCTTAATTTCATAATAAGTAATGTTTATATCTGTACATGCCATGCACGTTGCTTTTATTCAGGTTTTGGCGTTTAAATATTTTACAACTGATTCACATTTTTTTAAGTATTTAGAATTCATGATGTTTTTAAATTCTTTGTGTGCGTGTCTATGTGTGGTTGTGTGTGCGACTATATGCTGGGATATCAGGGCATTCTGTGTTTTCATGTTATGTGTGCCACTAGGGTAATTAGGAATAGGAAGGAAAGAGTGATCAAAGTGAGCACTTTCCACCCTCCGTTTCAGTTCTGATAGGAGTGTGTGCCTGCATGCATGTGTGTCTACATATGTGTGCATGCTTGTGTGATGTACACTATGAGGCTTTGATGCTGTAAGCTCTGCCGGTTAATGTACTACGGATAAAAATACTACACCATGTAATCTGGCATTTATCCCTAGAGAGCAGAAGCCCAAAATATGACACATGTCAAGAGGAAGGAAAGGGGAGAAGAACGAGTGCAAGCAGGGGGAGAAGTGGAGGAATAAAGGAGGTAAGAGACCAAGAGCCTGTGTTTCGTCTTCTACCCTGAGATGATTTAAAGGCTGACATTTATAAGACATGCACAAACTCTTCTCAGTAATTATTTGAAATTAATTCAGGACTATGAGAGAATAGAGACAACAAAGATGTACAGATTCCTCAAATACAGATGTGCATACTTGGTGCACTATAGGACAGCACTAAGGGTTTTAAACATTTCTTTGTCTTTGGGCCAAACTAGGAACAAATTTGGGTATAATGCTTCATCCAAAACCTCAATTTACTTTAACACTTAGTTTTGGGGAACATAGCGCGCGTGCGCAATTGCACACAATAGTCTCTGCGCACAAAAAATCTGTGTTGCGCACAAAAATATATATATATACAAAATTTGTATATACTGAGCTAATCAACGTCGTTGACAGGCTATGACAAATTCAAATTTATGTGTTCAGGGCCCGAATAGCCTGGGGGAAGAAGTTCCTCCTCATTGCCTCTGTTTTGGCCTTAAGGGAGCGGAAGCACTTCCCAGACCTCAACAGTGAGAAGAGTCCATTGTTGGGATGGGAGAGGTCCATCATAATCTTCCTAGCTTTGGTCTTACACCGCTTGGTGTAGATGGACAGCAGGTCAGGGAGCTCTAATTGAATGATGCGTTCGGCTGAGCGCACCACTCTTTGCAGATCTCGTCTGTCCTGCTTGGTGCTGTTCCCAAACCAGGTGCAGATGTTTCCCGTCAGGACGCTCTCGATGGTGCAGGAGTAAAAGTTCTTGAGCACCCTCAGTGGCAGATGGAAGTCTAAGTCTTCTGAGAAAGAAGAGACGCTGACGGGCTTTCTTGACCAGGGTGTTGATGTGACAGTGATGTGGACACCCAGGTATCGGAAACTGTCCACTCTCTCCACTGGCGTGCCACTGATGATGAGGGGCTTGTAATTCCTTGTCTGCTTTAGTGAAGTCCACGATCAGCTCTTTGGTCTTGCTGATGTTTAGGAGGAGGTTATTCTCCTGGCAGTTCTCCAGCGTCCTTATGTGCCAACACCGGTGTTTTAGCTAGGAAAGTGGCGTGGCTGATGTGGAGTAAAGCCACGTTAATGACAACGTGAACAACCATTGGAGATGTGAGCAGGACAGACGGAACAATTGACGGAAAACGTGTGGACTTTATACCAGTTTTTAAATTGTGTTGATAGGCCGTGTAAAACCAGAGTTATGATAAAAATAATTTGTAATGTTTGGTTTTCTTCCTGGATACTATCGTTGTTTATATTTACTGCGGGAAGAAACGGTAAAAACTGCGTTTTATAAGAAAAACGATCGAAACACTCTCCGCTTTTGAGCAAAAACAAAACCAAAAAAACCCCACCCTTTCCTATTGGTCGAAAAATGTACCATGTCGACCAATCAAAACATGGCACTTAGTTGTTAAGAAACGGGAGGAAGTTTTAGGAGTGATGGCAGTGTTTTGAGATGTGAGAGATTTGAGACATTTAGCGCAAGTCTTGTGTAGTTAGTGTAGTCAATAGTTTTGTTGTGTGTGTCAGAACAATGAGGCGACTGCTGAATGTTACAGGTGTTACAGGAGTGATACATCTCCTGTTGTCAGGCCTGCAGGTATCAGGCTGTTGTTCTCCTTTATCTCATAGTGGACAGAAATAATTTTTTGGAGTGGCACAAATTATTTGTGTGGCATCAGATTTGATGCAGAACAGCTGATTGTTCTGTAAATAGTTTGAAATGTTTGTTTAAAAAAAAAACGCCATGGCTGCATTTTTAGGTTAAACAGCTGCAAAAAAACTTTGTTGTTTGCAAAACTCAGTAACTTTTTTGGAGAACTATATAATTAATTGCCCAACATCGGTCATTATTTACTATATTTTGTAGACAGAGAGTTGCAGGACTCTCTCCCAGACCACAGACTCATAGTCATAATACAAGTCAGAGCTTTATAATAAATAAATAAATAAATAAAGTTGTGTTTTCAAAATTGGAGTTCAAGTTATTTTTACTTCCAATAGTGTTAACATACTACACAGGTCATGAATAAGATTTTTTTTTTTTTTAATTTTCATTGTAAGTGGGCTAAAGCAGTTAATTAAAAGTAGTCTAACATAAATGTAAATGCTGTAATTTGATTATTTTAATAAACCATGTGACTTGGATGGACTTGAGCAGTCCGCACTGACAGTGAAGAATCCACTAAACACCAGGAAACCTTTCACAGCGAGCCATGCTGCAGGATTTTCTCACACACAAAAAAGCGGCTATTAGCCCGTTCGTTTAAGGCACAGCCCAGCTATTCTGCTAGAAATATATTCAAGACTAAACCCTCTGGAAAATTCATCATTATATTTGTACTTAATAGCAAATACAAGACACGTAAGAGTAGCTTATATATAAGTCAAAAATAGCAAGGCAACAATCTAGCTAACCATGAGTCGCATGGAGTTTACATAGAGCACAGCAAAAAGCAGGCACAGGTCCTTACCTTACATGTAATTTACTTTGGTTTTTCATTGCAGCAGGATGTTCTTTTTAGCCAATCAAGTCTAAAGGTAAAAAGTAGCTAATGACACTACCTAACATAACATCACTGGAACCTTTTATTTTCCAAAACATGTCATTCATAATGAAAGCAGCTAGCAACGTGAAGCAATGACCTCTTGAAAGCCTTTAACCTTGCAGGAAGTAAAAGAAGGGGGGCATACAAAACGCAAAAAGTTTCAAAATTAATACAAAACTAATCACAGACACTCACTTTTCCGATTTTAGAATATCCTGTGATCAATAAAGTAGTCTGATTCTGATTTTGATTAAATGTCCAGGTCAATCTCCAGAGTTAAGAAGAAAGAGTGGATTGACATATTTTGGGAAAATATTATTGGCAGTTTCAAGAATTAGAAGGAGAATAAAGTCGATATCATTTCTGATAACAAGCTAAAATACAAACCATTGGATTACTATATATCTCTAAGTTAACGTATGCCCTGTTTGTGCCTGTTTGAAACTCATCAGCATTTAGGGTGGTGTCTTCTTCTTCTTCTATCTGTTCACTTTAGGGATCACCCATCCTAGCATCCTCCTCTGTCACACCAATCATCCTTCACTACATCCACAAGCCTTCTCTGTGGTTTTCATCTTTTCCTCCTTCTTGTTTTTGTCCAGAGCATCTACTATCTCTTCTCTGCACATCTTCAAATCATATTGTCTCTCTTGTGCCCCAGAATTATTTTTGGTTGAAGGAGGTTGTATGAAAAGTTGCCTGGTTTTCATACAAATGTAACAGTAGTTCTCTTAACAAGAAAGAAAATTAGCACATTTAAATAAACCATTTTATTTATTTCATACAAAAATAGACTTATTTTTAAAAAGAATTTTAGCAATCTTATTTGTTACTGCTTTTTTCTTTTCCTTTTATAAAGGCTGCTGCAACCATTCAATTTCCATCACACTCATTGAGATTCTCATTGAGCAGGGCAGAATAGGCAGGACTATGTTTCCAAATGGTGGCAGGCAAATAAATGAGTTTGGAGGTCTATCTTACCTAAGATGGAGGGGACAAGCCTTAATGAAGAGGGAAATGAGCGAACAAGTGTGTCAGCGAGTGAGACAGCTGTTTGAGGCAGCAAGTGTGTGCCTGAGCAAACAAGGGAGGGAGCGAGAGAGCCTCCACAGCGCTACCAATCAGGGATGGGAGAAGCAGATAGTTACAGGTAGGTGTGAAAACCATACGTCAATGGGCCCTAATTGAGCGCTTCTCCTTCATTCTGCACTTGCTACTGACACATCGCCCCTGGGCCTATTGGGAGAACACCAGCTTTCTGTCACATAGAAAACGGGAGCGACGGATGATACGAGGAGTAGAGGATGGTGCTTGTCATTTTTCCTTCTCTAGATCCTCACACCCGGCCCCCGTGACTCACTGTAAGGCAGATGTTTCTCTAACTTTTAAAGAAAAGAAGTTCCCAACTCAGCTTTCTCTTAAACACTGCAAATGGCTGTAATATAAATGTTCGTGGTAGAGTGGCACACTTGTGACAAAGAGCGACTGGTCAGAAGTATGCCACCTGAAAACCCAAGTCCCAGAGCGCACTGGGCAGTACTGCATTAAAAGATCATTTTCAGATAGAGAGCATTTTTTGTACAAGCCACATGTTCATAATAGAGCCCTAAATATCGAACTCAGGGACATCCCTTACTAATCTGAATGAAAATGAAAGTATTGTAGTAATAGCTGTCACCTTATTTATGCACTAATTCACCTTTGCCAAGCATTTGTCAAGGATTTCTTTGTCGTCACAGGTTAGACCACTAGTGGAGAAAAAATCCTCTTTGAACTGTAATTTGGTTACACAACCATAGCATAAGAGTTCACAGTTTTTGGGGTGATCACAGGTTTGCAGGGGCAATCTGTTCAATAAATTTATCAATATTTGGTGCAACTGTATTGATATTTAATTCGATAGTAAAGATTTCTGCATTTTACCCACCAAAAATTCATTGGTGCTGTGAGTCCTGTTGCATCTAGTTAGCAAAATAAAAATTAAAATGAAATGTGACTGTCTTCTTTGAATTCTTTAATCTAGTGGAAGCCTAGTCAGTAAAATTTTTGACAAAAATTGAAACATTTCCTAATCAGTCATGCCGGGATCTAGTTTCCTAAAATTCTTTCAAACCTAGGTTGCCTAAAACAAGCAGCTAGTAACAATATAAAAAGAAAATGAGTGAATAAAGCGTGATTTGTTCACATTGTGTTAAAAACTATTACATTACAATTTATTTACATAAAATAATATAATTTTGACAAAGGTACATAATTTCACAGTAAAAATAAAGGCTTGGTTTTCGAAATTTTTCTTGTTGATTGGTTATTGCTCTACTGGGGGACCATTTATATGCTTTATGGCCAATTACAGATTACTGTGATACAAATAAATAAATAAGCTTGACAGCTTGAGCCATTTCTTTTCTGCTTCCCATCACAACTTCAGAGGAAATGCCCTTTTTCCCTGCCTCTCCTGCAGGGGTCGCTGTTAACCCATGTTAAATGCAAATTAACTGATAGTTTGTTTTTTTTAAAGCAAAAAACATTAAAAGCATTAGCCATTAAAAAAACAAGCAATCCAAACTAAATTTTGTTACTTTTAGTGTTTTTTTTCTTTGTTTTTTTTTCTTTTGCCTCTCAAAATGTAGAATTGACAACCTTCTCTGCCTCCATGGACCACCCCACATTGATGCTTATATAGTATTTTTAATTGAGATTTAAACTAGACGAATTATATATATTTAAGAACATGAAAATTCAAATTAAGGGGAAAAAGTACTGTGTGGTGTGTTCCCAATTTTCTGTAGTTGTAGATTGTAAGTAGAAATGAAGTGGAAGGAGGTTCAAACTTTGGTTTGGCTGGGAGGTAAGGTTGATTTAAACCACAGAATTCAGCAGATTATTATCAGGAAAATGTTAAGGGGAAATGGGGAAATTAAAATTGGTAGCTGGCAAGTCTAAACTGTGTTTTAGACACGATAATGAGCTTTGATAAGTACCTGGGATTATTTTTTTTAAATTATAGCATATTAATGGATTGCTTTCATTTCAAATTCAAATAATTTCTATACGTTTCCATAAATTTTCAACTCTGGAGTAAAGGCTGTGGAATGCAAATGCTGAAAACATCCAAAAAACTGATTTTTATCAGGCCATTTTGGCAATCAGAAGCAGGTGGAGTGCAGAGTAAGGTTGAAGAGGTGTGTTCAGATACACACTCACGCACCCACACACCCACACACACACACACACATAAAGCGCTTTGTTCCCTCGGGTAGACCATGGAGCCGTCAAAACCACTCTGATTTTGAATTAGCTCTGATTGGCTGTCATTGCAGTATGCCCCACACAGCTGAGACCACTCAAAACCACACACACACAAACACACACTTTTGTGGTTTGGGCATCATGTTTCACTAAACTGCTGAGTTCTCTAGGCTGTAACTAGGGCTGTTTTAAGAGCTGTGGTTGAGTATAAATGTGCGTGTGTGTGTGTGTGTGTGTGTGTGTGTGTGTGTGTGTGTGTGTGTGTGTGTGTGTGTGTGTGTGTGACTGCAGAGAATCTGTGTATGCAGTGTATTCAAATTTTCTGATAGTGGGGGTGTACGTGGACATGTTGTTATGCCTCTTGAGCTCTGGATATTCTGTGAGGTGCTACACTAGGACATTTCAGGCTGCAACATTTTTTAAAAAAAAGTTATATATGTATCTGTATATTTGCTAATATGCCACAACATACATATTTTTATTCTGTTCTCAGAAACATTTGGCTCAGTCCTGTCCATGTTGCAAGCATTTTAGCATCCAATTGGTTTGGTTTGACCTGTATGAAAATTTAGTGAGAAAGTCCCTGTAGTGTTGCAAATGAACAATGGATGAATGTGTTATTTTACTTATATGGTGCTAAAGAACAATTGTTTGGCACCACCTTAACATTCAAACCAAAAAATTCCAGAGTATTTCTCTTAAAAAATATAACCAAATATTTAATTAAGAGATTATGCAGGTTTGCATAAATGCCTCTCTGACACCACAAGTATGCATGCTAAGTAAAATTCGGGTCCAAAACAAGCAGGTCCTCCCACTTCCAAAGGGATGCCTCGGTGCCAGAAAAAAGACTTGTGTGGTTAAATTCACAGGGGTTCACTAGTTTGCTAGCTCAGTGTGAGTTGGCTGTAAATCCAACATGCCCACTTGTCTGAATATAAAATCAAAATGTGTCTCAGTAAGCATCGTTCTTATTCTGAAACTGGAGTCGGTGGGAGCAGCAAAAATGACCAGCCAGTGGGAAGTATTCGGAAAAAAAAGAAGATATTAAGACCAAAGCGGGGTTCCATCTATAAATGCCTCAGGATCAGGTTTCTCTGTGAACAACAGCCCATTTATCCAAAAGTGTGGTTAAAAACAGAGCTGCACAAGAAAAAGAAAAATGCAGTAGCATGCACACATTTCTGTTTGGTTGTATGTACTTGTATTTACTTTGTAGTTTCAATTCATTTATATTTTTCTATTAATGAAAAGAAACTGATATCATTGAAATTAGGTCTGAAGAATGGTTTAAGGCTGGAGTGTGTCAATTTATCACTATCTGAAATGAAACATGACTGGCACAGGATAATGTTCCTAATGGGCTTATTCCTTATTGGTGGTACATTAGTACCATCTAGTGGTAATATACATAACTGCACATACTTTTTGCACTATTGTTTTCATACACACAAAAAGAAAAAAAATGAATAGTTGAACTCTGAAGTCTGAGCCTGCTTCAATATTCATCTGTAGTGCAAGGAAACTGTCTGCACCAGTGATATCACAACTGCATAAAACTTAACACTTGCAGTTTTTCAAAGAGATAAGAAAGATTAAATCCACAGCTAGGTAAATATACACTTATAGGACACTGGGAATTTTTTTTTAAGTGAGTCCTTTGTTTAATTCCATGCTGTTTAGGTGAGTCTCCTCATTCTCACTGTCTAACAAAAGGCATTTAAAGCGACTTTGACTGAATATGACAGCTCAAGTTCAGCTGAAGCTTCAACAAAACGTTTTTTTTTATGACTGGAATCATTGTAAATATATAATATAGAGTATAAAGGCACATCCACTAAGTCCTGGGAAAATTGAATAGTGAGGGAACATCAGTTACCAGTAAGCACCAATAAGAGTTGGTAGTTAAATATCTGCTATTCACATTTAAAGTACTTTTGAAAAAAACAAAACAAAACAAAACTATGTTACAAGCAGTTTAAGCCTGCAATAAAAAAGAAGCAAATAAATCAAAAAAGCATATAAATAAGTGAATCAGTTTTGTGGTGTGTGCAAAGGAGTATGAATTCCTTGCAGTGGGCAAGAGAGGGAGACTACCAAAATAAAAGAGTCCTCTTTTAAGAGTTAGCATTAGAATTGTTGTTGGTTGAATCCATAGACAATAACACTTAACACTAATAACAACAACAATAACACTACTAATTTGTACTGTAAAATTGGAAATTTTAGATGCGGTTCTATAGAGACTGACTCCCTTTTGGAGCTCCATCAACTGCTACCATAGAGGAACATCAGTGTTCTTTTTTTTTTTTTTTTTTTTTTTTTTTAAACAGTTCTTGAGGTTGCCCCTGGAGACACATGGAGAAGGGTGATCACACCAAGCAGTGCCTCATTTTGCATTAGAAAAAGACAGATATTTCCATGGGGCAACACTTGCATTTAAATGAACGTGGTTAAACCCTTGTTGCGCTGTGTGGCCCAGCACATCATGCTAAATATATGATTTCTAGCCAGAAATCATAAGCCAGCAGAGCATTAACAATTTAGATGAGCCTGAGGCATGCATTCAATTCACAACTAAGGACTTTATTAAAACAAAAAATAATATGTCAATGAAAACACAAGTAAAATATTAAAAACAACAATAATAGCCACATAGTTTATGGTTTGAAAGTCTTATAGAATGGCATCTGTACATGAGAGCCACTAGAGGTCACTGTTTACAACGTTTTTAATCGAGTTTAGTTGAACTTGGTTTAACTGAAATGAAAGCAGTCATTAAAGCAAATGCTTGCTCTTGCCCCGGAAAAAAAAATTATCAGGAACATTTATTGACAATAAATCATCCGAACCACTGTTGCTTCATTGATGGTTGTGTGTTGTGTTAGCTGCCACAAACATATTAAACTCTGATCTCTGTGCTGTTAACCTCTGAGCACTGCAGAGTGCAGCACAGTGTAGGGTGAAAAAATCGAAAAGAACAAAAAGGAAAGAAAAAATGTCATTGTGCTTTGTTTAGATTTTTTCAGTCTTACTCAATTTCATAGCTGCAAGTTAATGATAATAAGCTATCTACTATAGTCAAAAGGTCTTGGGAACACAGACCATTAGTGCTGTCGAGAATACACTTTTGGCAATTGGGTAATTAAATTCAGCACAATATGGTTAGCTATTCTGAGACATTTAAATTTTCCACCCTTATTTCTGAAGTTCCTGACAAGATTTTATTTCCCTGCCACGACAAAAGCTGAGTCAGAGGCATGTGATTACTGCCAGGATATTGAGTTGAAGTAAGATGACCAGTACTGGATATGATCTACACTCCTCTCTGTTGCTGTCTTTGTAATTACTGTATGTCATTACCTTTTCATCTTCTCTCCCTCTCAATTTTTGCTTTGTTTGTGGTTTTTCTATGCTCTTACTTTCTCCCTTTCATTCAGCATAACTGGTGGAGGCAGTTGGCTGGCCGCCCTTACTGTGGTTCTGCTGGAGGTTTCTTATTGTTCAAAGGGAGGTTCCCCCCCCCACCCCCCTCTTCCCACAGAAGCAAAATGCTTGCTATATCATCAGGTTTCAATCTATGACATTTAAAGTTCTTTTACTTATGATGATAAAGTGCCCTGATATGTTGTTGTGAATTGGCACTATATAAATAAAATGTAACTGAACTGAACTGGGGGGGGGGGAATGAAAATACGGTTTAGTTGGATGATCATTTATTGTAGCTATTTAATTTGTCCACAAAATAATCTGCATTGTCAATTAAAATTGGTGTTTGCCTTTAAAAAATAGGAAAATCCACAGTGGAACACTTCAGTTCTAAGTCAATGCAGAAAGTCAGCAAGGAAATGCATTTAGGCATTTGGAAATGGTTATGATCAAGATAAAGATAAAATCAAGAATCAAAGAAACAAATCAAAGGGGAAGAAAGTGACGTAAGTGACTTAGGTGACAGAGAATGTCCAGACTGCTTCACGCTGATAGTGCAACAGTAACTCAAATAGCAACCAAGATATGCAGAAGAGCGTCTCTGAATGCACAACACATCAAACCTTGAAATCAGATGGACAACAGCAGAAGAAGACCGCATCTGGTGCCACTCCTGTTGGGCAAAATTAGGAAGATGAGGCCACAATTCACAAAGGCTCACCAATTTTTACTTATTTATTTTTTGTGATTTCTTTGACTACTCGGTTAGGTTCAGGATAACTTTTCACACCTCATATAGTAGGAAATGAAATACATAAATTACGTGTACTGTTTACGTTTATTGCATAAAGGTTTGTCAAAAATCACAAACAACAAAACTGGGCGAAAATATTGGAGGTTTTTGCCCATATCTGTCCATATCTGAAAATGTTGTTTAGTTGTATTAAAACAATCAACTGATTAAAAAAGAACCCTGCAAATACATTGTTTGCAACTGACCAATTAAATCGACCAGTAGGCCTACATGTTGGTGTTAAAGTATTAATTTGTTCATGGTGTTGACAAACTGATATTTTCTTTTTCGTCTTTTGGATCATTTTTGTGGAGCCCTCTGGTCGCCTTGCAGCTCCTATTTGTTTTTGCCACTGGCCTTTTGGTATTTGAATGCCTTTGTCGTGCAAACATTCGCTTTTGTCAAACAAAATCAGCCCATCTACGTTGTCTTCTCACTATTCACGGTTAAAATTGAAACAAAATGCTATAGACAAGCAATCATCAAGAATCAGAGTTCAAAGCCATTTTTTCAAGAAGCACAAGATATGAAAAACAACGACTTTTAATTAAAGAAAATCTTTTTATATTGAAGCTGCAACAGGAACAAAAACGAAGTTTAAAAAGTCAAAATAAGGAGGTTAGCAGTCTATGCCCCGCCCTCCTGCAGCGTTCCTACAGTAAAGTAACGGTAATCTAATTACCGTTTTTGCGATAGTAATCCCTTACTTTACTCGATACTTTAAAAAAGTAATCAGATTACAGTAACGCGTTACTGCCCATCTCTGTTCACAGGATTGGAAAAAGTCACTTTAACAGGTTAAAGATGTGCCACCACATCTGCATTGATAGTTTTTATACTACTTTTGTCACGATCTGGTTGTAGGGACTCAAGCGCAGAGCGGTTAGATGTCTCCAAAATACAGTTTATTTACGGCTCCAGTGCACAATATATATACAGTGAAGGGAATCCAAAACTCCAGGGAATCACAGGGTAGCTCTCTCACACTCGCTCACGTCTTCTTGCCCACGCTCACACACGTTCACACGGCAGGGAGGTCGCAGGTCCGGGGGGGGGGAAGGTCTGAAGCAGAAGAGAAGGGAAGTCACAAACGAATCACAAATCACGAAGCACAAGTCCACAGGAGCTGTGAGAACACTAACATCAGTAATACAATCATCCAGCGACGAGAGGATCTGTGTTCCAGCCTCAAATAGTGCTCCTGGTGATGACAGGTGATTGTTGTCAGGTGTGTGGGCCAAGGGCGGGAGCCCACAGTGAGCTCCGCCCAGGGAGAGAGGGAGAGAACTGAAACAGCAAATGTAGCCTTGTGGGGCCGACCGGGCAGGCACGGAGACCATGACAACTTTACACTGTTTATCAGTTTTGTTTTTGTTTTTTTAAAGATGTGGCTGCTCAGCGTTTCCACTCATAGGCTAGATCTTCTAAGCCCTAAAAACTCACTCCAGATGAGGCGCAAGAGTCCACTTCCCTCTCAGACCACTTCAATAACAATATGCTGAAAGGTTATAACCGATTCTTTGATGATGCCAGCTCCAGCTTCAACTGCTGAACTAGAACTGATTGCTAATTGTGCTATTATTGTGAATCAAGTATCTGATTTCACTCTGTGAAGCAAAAATTTTTCCCAAAGGTCTGTGGGCTTGTTTAAGACGTGGCAGTTTCAAATCAGCTGACCAGAGAATGCCTACTGCAATGGAGGTCTGCTCACATTTCAAAACAGTGCCTGTCTTTCCACTCAGCTGATTTTGAACTGGATTGAAACGTATTCCTCCAGTCTTTCAATGTTACCCTTCAATATACTGCCAGTGAGTGGGGTCACGGGGAGAGCATTCAGTTCATTTAACAAGTCCGGGCTCTGTTTTTATTCCATAACCTAGGAGGTTAACTCTGTGAACAAGCTCTGTGAGACAAACAGAAACATGTAACATATGTCCTGTGTGTAACAGTAATGCATTAAACTTAAAATGTAGAAGGAATACTTCCAAAAGCTTACATTAAAGATGCGAAAGTTTGGCCATTTCTGTTCTGCATTTGGTAAAAGGAATGCAGAAAAAGAAAGCAACCAAATATCTTCAAAGATATTTGGGGGTTAGGGGGGTGGTGGGTTGGTTTGTTTTATTTATTTATTTATTTGTTTTTTTGGTGGTACAACTTGAGATTGAGCAACAATCACAGATCCTGATTCATTCTGATAGTAAGAAAGGGCAGTAAAACTCTCAGGCTTTTATCTTTAATAGTTTTTGACATGTTCATGTTCGATTATGGCGGTAGATTTCACTGTGCCAAAAAGCTGCCTGGAAGTGGGTGGATGGACCATTTCACACACACACAAAAACCATCTTTGAAATTATTTGATATATGAAAATGGTCGAGTAGAAGTCGAGTAGAATGCTTGTGGTGATTTGAGATGGAAGGACGGAGCTGTGTTCTTGAGACAATCATCGGATCAGTTCAACACCGTGGCATTTCATCCGTTTGTGTTTTAATATTAGTCAGTTGGAATATTTTTATGCTTTCAGATGAGCATGGCCTCTGTTCACTATTTAAGTTGGTCCCATGACTTAAACACTGACTTCTTCTTTTTTGGGCAAGCTTTATTTACTGATGTCAGTAAGTCTAAGTGTAATTATACAGTAGCTGGACTTTGTTCATGTTATCATTCAGAAAACAGGGAGCTGTGTGTACTAACAACGTCATTAAACGCTGGTTTATGCTTTGCTGATAAAATCACAATCCTAAACATACATAACCTGCCAACAGTTCCAATATTACTTTGCTAAAGAGGACCCATCATTCATCTGTAAAGAGTTCCTGCTGCAAACAATATGAGACAGTGTTCCATGACTATTGTCACCAATTACATGGAAACAGTTTCTTAATTTCTGATGATAGTCATCTAGAGCATTGGATACTTATCAGCGACAATCCAGAGGATTACAGAAATTACCACATGTAGACAGATCTCAAACTTAAACACTATTATTCAAACCAGGAGAGGGCACACTTTAACAACTTTTCAGAGATTTCTTTTCCCCCAATATCACTATATCCGTATTTTCAAACAGAACTTACTTTTTTAATTAAACCTTTCCCATAATAATCACTAATTCTTGTCACTACATTACTTTGTTGGCCATCTGAAATTGCTTGGAGGTAAGATATACATTAAAGAAAGTGATGTTAGGAAAATGTACTAGTGCTCTCTTACTGAATTACTCAGAAAGCCAGGAAGTAATCTACTTTCACATTACAAACAAATTAGGTATGAAACAGTCAACAGAGTCTTGTACACTGGAGAAATTAGTCAAAAGATGTCATGTTTAATTAATAACCACAGGTGCGAGGCCTATCCTGATAAGGTGACGTGAACAAGGAAGTCGTACAGCAAAAATAAAAACCGGTTGGGTTGCTCTTTGTTTGAAATACCTTTGACTTGCAAACATACAGATATGCTGGCAACTGAGCTGTAACAAGGGAAATTAGAGCCGCTGAGTATACTCAAGATAAAAGATGGCAGGAAACTTCAAAAGATTATTTAATTTTCTAGTACTTTTTTCTTTTGTTAGTGTCGCATGTTTTGTGCTGGTTTTATTCTACTCCAGAAGAAGCTTTGTGGTTATTGTTCCTGAAAAACATATTTTGACACTGGGAAACAAAACATTTTCAGGGATGGTAAAGGAGCAAGTCGCGAAGCTGTTGGAGAGGAAGATCAAAGCCTCAAACAAAAGCAGTGAGATGGCACCGACACCATCTGCTGTCAGCTTAACTTTGGGCCCCTGCCCTGAAAACCCCCCAGATCTCATAGGTCCACTCCTCGTTGAGTTTGATTTCGGAAGGACTTGGGAACATGTGAGAAAGGAAGTCAGTCCTTTGCTTCAAAAAGGAGGAAGGTTCAAGCCAAAAGACTGTGTTGCAAAGCAGAAGGTAGGTGAATGACTTGAGAAGAAGAGAGGAAAGAAAGAAACCAGCAACTGATAGCAACTTGCATTTAAGGGGACAAGTTTCCTTAAATTTACTATTTATGTAAGGATTTATTTATTTGTTTGTGTATTTATTTTTACATGTTTTTGGCACTCTTTTTTCATAGTTTATTTTCAATACTTAAACAGGTGTAAATGATCAAATAAAACCTGATTTTACCCAACCAAAAGAGAAATTAGAGGTAATATATAGAGATAAAATGGTATCATATATATCATATAATGATTAACTCACTCACATATTTCTTTATTTGGCTTCATTCGATTCAGTATCATTTGAAATAAACTCGGAAAAAACGTCATGCTTTTTTAAGCTTTTAAAGATAACACGTGACATACATGCTAATATTAAACATCGTCACATTTAAATAATGAGGTCTGTCATTGTATGAGCACAATTATCATGAGCTAAAAGCACAAGCTTCAGAAAGCTACAAACATTCCAATTCAGACAATTCTTTCTACAGTTGGATCCCAGTGACACTAATATGGTCATTTCAAGCAAACACACCTGTGGTTTGCTCCCAGCCAAAAGAAAGCAGTCTTGAAGGGAAGGCAAACAGAGCTAGAGAGAGGATGAACTGTCACCTGGTATGAGATAATACTGAATCATGCAAAGCTACCCTAGAATCAATCAAATAAAATTATTGGTGAATCACGGGCTAATTTTTCAAATGTTAAAGTAAAAGTTATTGTCATGTCTTTAGGTGGCAATCATCATCCCATTCCGGAATCGGCACGAGCATTTGAAGCACTGGCTTTATTACTTGCATCCTATACTGAAGCGACAGCTTGTGGACTACGGAGTCTATGTCATCAACCAAGATGGAGAGGGAGTCTTCAATCGGGCTAAACTGATGAATGCAGGATATGTCGAAGCGCTCAAGGAATATGATTATGACTGCTTCCTCTTCTCTGACGTAGATCTGGTTCCCCTAAATGACCGTAACCTCTACAGATGTTTTGACAATCCACGACACTTGGCTATAGGCATGGACAAATTTAATTTCGACTTACCCTATAAGACCTTCTTTGGTGGGGTCGCTTCATTGTACAAACATCAGTACTTGAAAATTAATGGGTTCCCAAACACCTACTGGGGTTGGGGTGGTGAGGACGATGATATCTGCAAACGAATAGTCTTACGTGGAATGCAGGTTTCTCGACCTGACTTACTGACGGGCAGGTACAGGATGATCAAACATCAAAGAGACGCGCACAATGACCCAAATCCAAAGAATCCTGATAAACTGTTTCAAACACATTGGACCATGAATGCGGATGGCATCAATTCCCTCAAATACACAGTAAAGAACATTGAGAAGGATATCTTGTACACTTTTATCACTGTAGATATCGGCTCTCCTGAATGATCTGCCTGAATGCAATTTAACTCTCTTGCGTGGCCAGTGATTCATTGGTGTTTTGATCTCAGAACTGAACGAGTGACTTATGCTCTTAAAATCTCTGTGAATCCAATTTGCCCTAAAATAAATAAATAAATAATTAATTTAGGTATCCACTCCAACAAAAGGAAAATGTTGAAATTCTGAATATTCAAGCAACTCATTTTTTTCATTTTTTTTTTTTGCTGCACTGGGACAAACAGGGAAATTCCAGTGCTTGTTTCTACTTTTTTTTTTTGAACTCTGCAAAGTATAAGCAATTATAAGTGATGATTTCATCTGTTTTGCAAACAGCAAATAACAAGAAGTATAATGTCTTCTGGCTGGGTTTGATCAGCTGTTAAGTAACCTACCAGTTTAGATTAGATTAGATGAAACTTTATTAATCCCTCGGGTGGGATCCTCTGGGAAATTTAGTTACCAGTAGCACAGCACCAACAGAAGTTGCATGTTACAGATACAATAAGGGGAATGAGAGTAAGGATATAAGCATAAATATACCATATATATACATATACATATATTTTAAAAAGTGTGTTATAACTGTGCGCTATATCTAAGAGGTAGAAAGTAAAGTAACTAAAGGAAGGTGAAAAAAAGGTTTAAATTTAATGCTTAAGAACCTACCAACGAGCATGATAAATGGGACACTATTGTATATTAGATATTCTTAGAGAAGATAAGAACATTAAAACTGCTGTCTCAGATGAATGAATGAATGAATGGCTTCATTTTTAAGCCTCAGGAGTTGCCATTTGGCACCAACAGAGGCAGCCACGGCCACTGTGTCTGCTCAATGTTTGTGCTAATAGTGTCTATTTAGAGCATTTGGATTTCAATTACTTCACAAGTGAGACTGTATACTATGGAGTTTATTTTCATCATAAAATGAAATGACAGATGGTAAAGTCAGAATTTCAATTCATAAACAACATAAAAGCATGGATCCATTTGACCTTGTGTCAACTTTTCAGGCAGCTAGTGGTGGTGCAATGGTGTGGGATATTTTCTTAGCACACTTAGAGACAAGAAAAACTTCGGCAATATTTTTTACATATTTTTTCTCTAATATTTTTATCGGGGAAAACAATTATCATTTAATCACAATAGCCTACCTGAGTGTTATAGCTGAGCACGTTCCTCCCATTTCCCAGAAAGATAGCACACCATGTCACACAGTTCAGATTCTGTCTAACCAGTTTTTTGAGCATGATAATGCATTTTCTGTACTCACATTCCTCGACAAGCACTAATTCAACAGAGCACCTTTGGCATGTGGTTGAACAGAAGATCTCCATCATTACTGTACAGCTGACAAATTTACTGCAACAATGTGTTGGCAAAGGTCATTATGGATCAAAACCTCTGAATGTTGCCAGCTCTTTATTGAATTTATCCAACCAGTATTAAGGAACTTCTGAACGCAAAAGGGAAACCAACCTGGTTCTACAGCGAACAAATGGGCTGCTGCCAGTGCTTGCAGTGCAGCGGACCTTCAATTGACCCATCAGCCCAAAAGTGCACCAGCCTGGTATGTCAGATTACCAGTCCACTCCTGTTCACATGGACTTGAACTTCACATGTTCACATAAACTTGAGTGACATCCCATTCGTCTTACAGCTATAACAGCTTCAATTCTTCTGGGAAGGTTTTCCACAGGTTTAGACATGTGCTTATGGGAATTTTTGACCATTCTTCCAGAAGCACATTTGTGAGGTCAGACACTGATGTTGGATGAGAAGGTCAGGCTAAGGGTCACTGATTCATCCCAAAGGTGTTCTACGTGGCTGAAGTCAGGACTTTGTGCAGGCCAGTCAAGTTCTTCCACAAAAAACTCATCCATGTCTTTATGCACCTTGCTTTGTGCACTGGTGCAGTGATGCTGGAACAGGAAGGGGCCATCCCCAAACTGTTATTACAAATTTGGGAGCATGAAATTGTCCAAAATGTCTTGGTATACTGAAGCATCAAGTGTTCCTTTCACTGGAATAAAGGAACCGAAACCCACACTATTACCATCCCTCCACCAAACTTGACTCTTGGCCAACAAGTACCAGTGTCCTGGCAACTGCAACACCCAGACTCATCCTTAAGATTGCCAGGTGGAGAAGCATGATTCGTCACTCCAGAGAACACGTCTTCACTGCTCTAGAGTCCAGTGACGACATGCTTTACATCATTGCTAAGGCTCAGATGCGGCTGCTTTCTATGCACTGTTGTTGAGCTAATCTGAAGGCCACATGAAGTTTGGTCAGTAGTGACTGACTCTGCAGAAAGTTGGCGACCTCTGCACACTTTGTGCCTCAGCATCTGCTAACCCCACTATTTTACATGCCCTACTACTTCATGGCTGAGTTGCTGTCGTTCCCAATCACTTCAGTTTTGTTATATTATCACTAACTGTTGACTGTCGAATATTTATTAGTGAGGAAATTTCACGACTAGACTTGTTGTACAGTCTAGTCGTGAAGCCTATCACAGAACTACACTGGAATTCACTGAACTTTTGAGAGCGACCCATCCTCTTAGAGATGTTTGTAGAAGCAGTCTATGTGTCTAGGTGATTTTATACACCTGCTCTTCACAAAATACCAATAATGCTTAAGTACAGCTATACATGTCTAGGTGTCTGTGAAGGTTCTCAGTCATCCAGGTCATCGTAGTCAAAGGAGCTTGCAAAGAAAAGCGTCTGGACTTAACTTAAAGAAGTCCAGACGCTTTTCTTTGCAAGCTCCTTTAACTATACATGTCTAGATACATCTATGGATTCACTACGTTAGACTGATTATTTTAATGTGGTCATCATATTGTATATTATATTATATATTATATTAATGCTTTTAGGGAAATTTATTTTGAGAATTGAGTTAGTATAAGATGGTAATCTCAGGAAAGTTTTAGCACAAACTCAGTTTAGTATAATTTTTAATTCAATATTGAGTAAAAATTTCAAATCTTTGTACTTTGTATTGCTGTGTCTGACCTTACATTTTAATATTCTCAATATTTATCTTGTGATTGATAATTAAATTTTGAATCATTTTGCTTCATGCCTGACACGGTCATATTCAGTTTGCAAGTTAATCACATTTTCCGTTTTATCATTTCAAAGCAGAATTTATCACTCTAGACGAGCACATGCTGTTTTTAGAAAGAACTTACTGGTGTCATAGCCATGTGATGCTTAACATTGTTTGGTATCCAGGACTGTCTGGCGTCCTGAGGAATAAACTAGACTTACACATTCTGAAGGTTACAGCTGTACTAGCGTCATACTGTACTGGATCTTCTCGTCTTTACGGTGTACCAAACAGATGTGCCCATTTCAAGGGTCAAAATCTTTGCGCTTCATGAATTCTTAATAAAAGGAAGATTGCACAATTTTTCCCTGAGATGAACTGTAGTGTCACTCAAAAGGCAGACTGAAAAGTGAAGAGGGACAGAGGACAAAATGACACTAACACCTGTGAAGAGGCGAAAAATAGTAGTGAGAGGAGGCTTCACATGGGATGCAAAGTTGAAATCCAGTGATGCAAAGATGTGTTGTGTGCTGAAGGTCACACACATTCAAATGTATTGCATTTCCATTTTTCTAAAGGCTTCACTTGGTGTTTTATTGTCTTTGTATGCATTTTTTACTGCAGCACTTCAACTCCAATCACATCTTTCACACACTGTGTCAGCACCCACCCCCCAAACAGACTCCCATCCTCCTTCCTGCCCAGCCCCCTCTTTTTATTGGTTGACCTAGTGGAGTTACTATGGGAACAACTGTGGAGAGGCTGCCATGCAGAATGTGGGGTACAGCTTTTGAATGGTGCTCTGTCGTACACACATGCACTCACACACATTTATCAAGGCCAGGAAAGCCTACCTACCATCAAGATGTTGTGTTTTTGTAAATACTAGTGGCCTTCATTTTTCTCTGTCTGTGCTAGAATTTCTTTTCTTTACCACCAGATAGGTAGTGTAGTCTTTCTTTTTCATTTTTTTTTGTTATATTCAACTGGTAGTACTTTTACTTACAGTACTATGACAGCAGTAAATGCTTATTTGTTATTTACTACAGCCCGTGCTAGAATATTTTGCCTACAATCAAACTGTAGGTCTAAATCTATTAGAGCAAAACTACTGGTCATCCACTACCAGACCTTAAAGCAGATGGGCTACGAAAGACCAAAGCCACACCAGGTGCCACTCATATATGGAAAGAATTTTAGAGCTCATCAAAACTGGACAGTAGAAAATTAGGGGAAAAATTGCTGAATCATGATTTCTGCTGCAACATTTGGATGGTAGGGTCAGAATCTAGTGTAAACAAACTGAAAGCAGGGATCCATCCTACCTTGTATCAACAGTTCAGGGTGCTGGTGGTGTTGTCTGAGATATTTTTATTGCACATTTTTATTGCATATTGGCTCCTAAGAACCAGCTGATTGTCGTTTGAATGGCACAGCTTGTTGCTGACCATGTCTACTTTTTGTGATCACAGTGTACCCGTCATGTGATGGCTTCTTCCAGTTGGATAAGACACCATATCACGAAGCTCAAATCATCTCAAACTGGCTTCTTGAACAAGACAATGAGTTCATTGTACTCAAATGTCCGCCACAGTTACCAGAGCTCAATCCAATAGAGCACCTTTGGGATGTGGTGGAACAGGAGACTGGCATGGACTACTAGCAAGCTGTACCTAATGAAGTGGCCAGTGACAAGTGGATACTTGTGGCTGGTGATCATCAGAAGTTATACCAGCTAAATAAAAGCTTCATTTAAGAGCACTGAAGCTCTTCAAACCCATTCACATACTCACAATAAATCTTATTCTGCCACTTATTCTTTGCTTTTCACCATGAGTCCTTCCCTTGTTCTCTTCCTCACTGGTTTGAATAAGAACCCCATTGTTCATCAGAAACTCAGTGCTCTCTGTTGCACTCTTTAACCAGATTTATGGCCGAAAACAAATAAGCACAAACATGGCTCACACTGAGAACAACTGTCCACATCGAGCAGCCAAACAGCAGATTACTGATGAGATCAGCTGACACAGATATATACAAACACACACACACACACACATGCAACATTACGCACCATTCTTACTGTCAGCATCCCTGGCTTTGATGTGGTGGGCTGGTACAAGTGAGTGTTATGGTCTTACGTAAGGTTTTTACATAAACCTCGGAGTGTAGAGAGCTGGATAAAGAGGGAGGGGGAATTGCTGCACCATTACAAAGGGGATTCGCACTGCACCAAATCCTCCTCCTACTTCACATGGATAAACCACAACATATAAGCTTTTTCTAGCAACATGAGCCATTCTTGAAAAAATGCAACTATACTTTTCATCTATTCAGGACACACACGGGTCTCATATCCACATGCATCAGTTGTCTCTCTTTGTCATCACCGTGCCTGTCTGTCTCCTTTCTTTCCCCAACAGAGACCAACAGTAGCTAGGGACGCATCTGTCGGGCTTTCATGTCAGCAATCAATAGGATTTATTGATAACCTGTAATCCCCGACCCAGAATGACCTCTCCCTAAGTGCCGGACCACAACAATATCCAAAAACTAAAGCTACATTCTACTCAATGCATCACCTTTTCTCACTCAGGCTGATCCTTAGGGATTTAAGACAGCAGGACATGAGGGGTGGGATGAGAGAAGTGGAATTCAACCTCCATTTTATTTTTTCTCCAAACACAAAAAGGACATAACTCCTATGATGGTGTAAACGTGCTTACAAAGAGTCAGGGGCTCATCTATCAGCGCAAATACAGTTTTCTTTATTAAAAATGTAATGAGGTTTTCACAATATAAACAGATAGAAACATAAAGGAGGGGGGGAAATCTGCTTTTCATCAGAGCAAATGATCACATAAAGGCCCAGAAAAAAAAGAGAAGTGTGTGCCTGCAAAAAATACATTGAGCTGAGTCTGGTGTTGGTGAGCCCATGATGGAAACATGGTGACCTCAGGAGTAAGAGTGTGTCCCAGTGGAACAGTTGTATCATGCCATGTCATACCTGGATGAAGCTAAGAAACAGTGACATGTTGGATAGAGTGATGTCCTGTATTTAAACAAAACCTGGTGGACATTGATTGCATAATGACCTGTCATCTTTCAGTTCTACAGAATCTGACTGTTAAAGGAATCCAAGTAAAATCTTGCCAACCAATAACATCAACCAAAAAAATACTTTACTTAAAAAACAAATCTTTTTCTCAATCAGCAATGAATAAAGGAAGCTAAAGGTCTAAAGCTAAAGAAAGGGAAAATGTGAACCGACATGATCACTTGCTGCTTCCCAGGTGACCTCTAGGGCACCCTTTTATTTGGCTAGGAGAGTTCCTACTGCAGTCTCAGAATCAGGTTACTCCATGGTTGCCTACACTACACCATAGGGAGGCTGAAAAGATATCTGAACCCGGAGCAGTGTCATGGATCAATCATTAGACTCTAAATGAGATGAGATGGCTTAAAGAACGAGAATGACACTCAAGTGTCACTGATAGCTTCTGTGGGAATGATTACATTAAACTTGGCATATCCTATGAAAATTCTATGGAAATCCCTATAAGGGACCAACCTGCTCCCTTTTAACTGATTGCACTGAATCACTAACAAAGGCCTTCTAGGACTGCAACACACCTTCTTATTTCTAAAACAAGCGGCGTTTTGCAATGTAAGCCACAGGGGACTTAGAAAAGAGTCAAATCCAGTTTGTCTTGCCCCCACAAAAGAGGGACAAAGAGGATAGTAGAACACAGAAAACTATGTCCTCACAAATATCCATTACAATGTCAAGCTACATTCACATTCACTCGCAGCTGTGGTGGCTCGTGAAATTAGGCTATACATTGTTTTTTGTTTTGTTTTGTTTTGTTTTATTCATAGCCAGGAGAAGAAGGGGCGAGGTCGATCATTTAGCATTAGTTCCCAAATTTTGCTATGTATAATATCCTAGTTCTCTAAACTGGCACTTGTCATCCATCCACATTAGCCTATACAGTATGCTAACAGAGAGTAACAGAAAGAAGACAAGGCAGAGTGTTAGAAAGCTGGTGCTGTCACAGTTAAGGATCCGTGCAGTATGATTGCGGAAAGGGAAAGTCTATAAAAACAGTACGAAATCCAGTGAAGAACAAAGTACTAGCTAGAAAAAATGTGTTTGTGCATGTGTTCGTAGAGAAGAAAGTTATCCAGTGTAGCTACAAATACAGTGCCAAAGGTTGAGCAGTGCACATGCGTCAGATCCTTCAGCATTAGATGACGTTCCCTGACCTTTGTGCCTTGATATGTGGCACTACATGCAGAGAGCGAGAAGAAATGTGTATGTGTGTGTGTGTATGATTCTGCATGTGCGTGTGTTCGCAGACAACGAAGCCTTAGTGCAAGGGATCCCTCCAGGTTGATGTATTGCGATAGTTTTGCAGGTTTCCATTGGTATTTAAACATTTGTAAATCCCAGAGATTAAAATTCTGTGAATGTACTTCCAGTGAAGCAGCCGGGTGTGAGTGAGATCCAAGTACAAAGGCTGAAGCCAAAGTTAGTCCAAATGGATTTTAAAAAAAGAAATCCGCTAATCGATCTTAAAAAGTATGAGATGCAGTGTGACCTTCTGCAGGATAGCTTTGTAGCTGCAAAGTAGATAATAAAAGCAGTTCAGAGTTCATGTATAGTTTTAAAACCAGTGTGCGATCAGCAAAAGACCATGTTAAAAAAAAAAACCATTTACAGCAACCAAAGGAAAAATGGAGGAAAACTGTTGGGACTTTTCCAAACTATGACAAAATCAAAAAACTTTGGCTCTAAAATCAGAGAATTAGGAGGTACGTATTACAGATTAGATAATAATAATAATAACAATAATAATAATAATAATAATAATAATGTTGATTAGATTAGGTCCTTACTATCAGATTGAGTTAAACAAATTGTGGAAATCTAAAAGAAAAACATAAAAGAAAAAAAGGTGCTCTGCTTTTGTTTTCTGTCAAAGTGGTGGTTGTATAGTTAACAGATTGTCAACAGTCAACCCCCAAAGGTTTAAGGAGGGTTGCAAAATGTTAACCTAGCTTTTTCAAGTTTCCTAGTGACTTTCTCAGGTGAACAAAGCACTTACTCTAATGTAGCTGTTCGTGAGCCAACACGCCTAAGGAATGAGAGATTTAAAGATTTGAGAGGAATTCCTAGGCCATTGACTGTACAGCTCAACATTTTTCTTTGTCTGGGGAAACATTTGGCTCTACGTAAGCTGCAGTGTAGCAATGTGCACTCCAGTCCAGCGGAAAATCACCCATGTGACAGAAGCTACTTCTTGTGGGCAGTCCCTCTGGCTGTGCCGCCAGATTTGTTTCCAGAACGACGAACTGGCACCTTGGATACTGGGATTCTGGTGCGAGCCGGAGGAGGCGGTTGCGTCTTTGGTGGAGTTGATTCAGCCTCTAGGACGGACGACAGGGCTGACTGGCTTGCAGAGTGAGGGGGTGTGGTTGGTTTGGTGCTTACCGGGATCTTGGATTCTCGAGGAAGGCTGGCGCTGCCTTTCATTGATCGGAAGGAGCAAGAGGAGGAGGAGGAAGGCAGAGTTGCTTGGGAGATGGGGCTCGTTTTGTGTTCAGTGGACGGAGAGGGCGAGCTGTTTGGATCTTCATCTCCCTCCTGATCCTCTGCTTCTTCTTCAGGATCATTGTAGAGGTCATACAGGTGGTCTCCAGAGCAACTGTCACGTGATAGGGCCATATTCTGGTTATGCTGCAGCCCACTTTCGTCAGGTGTTGCTGTAGGTGTTGCTGACGGTGTGTCCCAGTAGCCCTCGTCACTAAGCGGCTCTTTTTCACCTGGCGATGTAGGGTGACGACCATGTGCGTGAGGGAGAGGGGGTTTAGCTGCCCGGCTTCCCGCTCCACCAACTACAGGAATCTTACTGAGTCCCAGCGCCTTCACCTGTGGTACCTTTCTATCTGAACTCCTGGAAGCTGAGGGAAGGTAGCTGCTAGCAGGGTTGGTGCGAGGGGGATAAGTAGAAGTAGGGGTAGAGGAGGAAGGTTGATGCGATCGGGGCAATGCAGGGGAGTTGTCTCCTGTGGAAGGCAACATGTGCCAGAGTCCCTGCATGTCTGCATCGTCCACTCCTTCTGGACTTGCCATTTCTTCCCCTCCACCCATGTAGGCCACCACACCACTCCCGGGTGGGTGCTGTTGTGGTTGAGGTCGTGCCCTGGTCCGGGCAGGGAGGGAGGCAGGTGCAGAGTTTGGGGAGACAGAGAACATGGGCTGGGGCATCTGAGAAGATAAAGGGGGTTTAGATGGGGAGATGCTACTGGTGATACCAACAACTCTCCCAATACCCACTCCCACGCTACCTCCTCCTCCCCCACTGCTACTGCTGCTGGTACCACTGCCCCCATTACCCACTGGGCCCTCTTCATCGGCATCAGCAATAATGTCACCACAGCCTGTGAGAGAATCAAAGCTCTTGAGGGACGTGACGTCAGTGAAGAGGAGGGAGCAGAGTCGGTCCACAGAGGGCTCTGATGGTGGGTCACCAGTGCTGCAGCGATCCAAAGGGGGTGTAGCAAGGGAGGGGGTGAGACTGGAAATTGAGGCTTTGGCTTTTTGGATGGGTGGTCGCAGTGGTGAGTCAGTGGGCGTGTAGGGAAAGGGAGAGTCTGGCTCACCAGATGGCCCTGGCATGGCAACACAGTGTGGAGGTGTCATGGTAACGCTCGTGGTGGGAGTCTCTAGTGCTTGGAGGTTAGGTCCTGCTTCTGCATCCTCACAGTCTGCTTGGTGGTTATGGGGAGGTGGTTCAAGGGTTAGAGTAATGTCCTTTACCTTTTCAGCATCAGCAGCATCTCCATCCTTGTCCTTCTTCGCCTCCGCCTCTTCTCCATCGCCCTCATTTGTTTTGTCTTTACGTCTCCATCGCATGCTGCTGAAAAACCCTTTCAGGCCCCTTCCTCTTCTGACAAGTCCTGCTCCTCCGTTTTCACTCGACCTAAAACTCCCGCGTCGGAGAAGAGAGAAGAAACTTAGCGATTTGCTCAGAGACCTCACCGGCCCCACCTCCAGGCCTGCAAGTCCCTCCCCTCTCTGTCCATCAGCGTCGTTATTAGAGCTTGTTAGTCCATCGTGGGTTTTGCTCCTCACAAGTTCCGCCGATGCCCCTGAGCTGTTTCCATTCAAAGAATTTCCATTGTCAGAATTCCCGTTGTTTCCGCTGTTTGTAGCCCCTTTGTTCCTGAAGGAAAAGAAGCTGGCCATTCCAGATCCAGTGCGCCGCTTCCCAAAGAGTTTGAAGGCAGCTTTGTTGATCTTCCCTGTAGGCTGAGGGTCACACTGAGGGGCCACAGGAGGCTCCACACACTCTGAGTGCACCTCCATTATCTAGTACTCTATTGCTCCCACTCTATCGTCTCCCTCGAGCTCTTTAGCTACCTTTTTATCCTCTCTCTTTCTGGCGCACATACATTCACCCTCTCTCTCTCTCTCTCTCCCTCCACCCTGCTGTCTGGTGCTCTTTCACTCCCACTCTGACTTGCTTTAACGCCTGCCTGCTGGTTTTCTCTGTCTGCCTCCCTCCCTCTTTCTCTTTCTCTCTCTCTCTAGCTCTCTCTCACACAGCCGCACACACAAACACACATGCTGCTCCTCACTGTATCCATGGCAACTGGGTGGGCTAAGCAGCTTTCGTCAACGTTGGCGGGGCGCCAGCGTCTCTCCTCCACTCCCTCCCCCAACCCCCTTTCCTCTTCTCTGCTTCCACCTTGCCTGTCACCGATGCACTGGTTGGTCTTTCCTTTTAACTATTGAGTATTTCCGAAGCCCAAAATTCACCCCATCCATCAGTGTGTGTGTGCACCGTGTGTGCGTGTGTCCACGTCTCTGTGTTTGTACAAACCCATTCCAGGGTAGCAATGAAGCAATACGCACCCACTGATCTGCTGATGCATTATAAAGGATTAGACATGAGTTCAATATGTTTATGAGGGTTTCCTTAATGGCAGCTCGGTTGAATAGCCAATTATTAGGACAGATCACAGGCTAATCTTTATACAGACTGTTTGTAGGACATGGACCACAGATGTGGGAAAACTGACAATGATGCTGCCCACTAAAAACAGAACTTTTGCATGTGTGGACATTAATTTCTGGGTATATCTTTCCTGTTAGGTAAGTCAGAGCTTTGGGTAAACAGTAGCTTTACATTGTAAATTGATCAGAATTAGCCTTCTCCCTTCACCCAGGCTTATTAGACTGGCTAAATTGGAGTGTGAGGGTGAAAAAGTTCAAAGTAAACGAAACTAAGCATATCACAAGTGCGATTTAGTGGACTCAAAAACAAGACCTGCTGATCAACAGTATGAGCGGGCTTAGACCAGGATATGGATTTAGAAATGTCAGTGCAGTCAGGCTTTTGTTATTTCAAGGGACACGGAGGTCTTAACCTCCCAGTCACAACCAATTTCTCATCCACAACTTAAATGACTTACAAGTGACTCTGCAAAAAGATTTAGGCCCCTCACAACTTACAAGTAGACAAACATACAAACACAAATAGCACAGCCTTCAATAGAGTTTGAGACACACACATATAAGCCATATGGCCTTGAGGCCTCTTCCATATGGACACACAGGGCCAGGTGTCTGAGCCCTGTGATGCCACATATAACTGTCATCACGTCATCCTCAGTTTCCTTGTGTTTGTGGTTTTGTGTCACCAATTATGCAGCCCACAGTACACTCTTTCTTTTCACATTAGTTATAGTTTTAGAGCATACCTTGGCAACCAGCAGAGTTTCTGCAGGCATGTAGAACAATTAACTGTTCACCAACTAGAAGGAAACCTTGTGGCAGCGGATCAACTTGCTGACTTTTGTTCATTGTTGTCGTGTCTTTACAAAGTGCACAAGTGTTCCAGTTTTATTATCAAAATGCATTTGTGCTAATAAGTAAAATTGTGAATGAATTAGGGTATTATACATTAAAATTAAAAAAAAATTATAATAATAAAGAGTGAAATAATTTTTATTCCACATCTCAGTTTGTTTGTTTGATTTTGGAGAATGGCAACCAGTTTGTATATCTGAACAAATTACATAATCACCATTTACCGTAGATCCACCCAGTTCTCCTTTTTTCTGAGTGCAATCCACTGGGGGTGCTCCCAACCCCCCATGAATCTCCCTGTTATCCCGACCCACTTACAAACCTTCCTTCCCTTCCCTCCCCTTCTCCTTTTCTCTCCTCCTCCTCCACAGTGACTGTGAGCACAGGCTCTCCTCTTCCATCCCACTGCTATCAAACAATGTCTGCATTCATGAGCCCAATACACACAACCACAAATCTAGAGACATGCTCCCACCCACACAAACACTTTTTGAGGGCTTCCCCAGAGTGAAGCGTCGAAGCATATCATCCCTATGCTCCCCCCCCACCAATAAGAAAGATAATATGTCCCCAAGAGTCAGTCAGCCAGCCTGTCTACTTGCCAGTCAGTCACCCACTATGCATGCTTTCAGGTACATCAGATGTTCAAGCAGAATGCCCTACAGCAGTGCTAGCAGGTCAGCTGGCTGCTGCGTGGACTTGAAGCTGAGTCTAAGCAGCAGATGGCAGGTGGATTGATGAGTGGAGACTGATGAGGGAGCTCAGTTATCGCATGATGAGACAAAGGATTTTGCTTAGCTCTTAGAGTGGCAGTGTACATTATTACAGTGCTATAAACATCAGTAAATTATTGAAGCAAATGCACACATTACGACAATGCTACTATATTCCACAATGGAGACCATTAGACCATATCGGGCTTATCGAGCAGTTTGTATAACTGCATTTAAATGGAGGACATAGGAAAGCAATACACACCCTCACACTCACATATATATATATATGAGGCCATTTGTAAAAGCATGGGGCTTGTATGTAAGTGTAAAAGAACTTTTGTCCAGAGGCTTTTGTGGATATTGAACTGGTTTGGTTAGTTTGGTGCTTGGATAATGCAACATGTGCTCTCCTTGCAACCTAATTATTCTTTTCAGTCCACTTGTACTGGCTAAGGCAGATTCACACATGCAATACAAGAAGCCCACACCCTATTATCCCTCCTACTCCATGCCCCCACCCTCTCTAAAAAGGGTTCCCATTTCAGCCCCCTGAGCGAAGCTCAGCATTAAGTGGGACAGTTGGAGGACATTTTCTCTCTCTCATGTCTCTCACTGTTTTGTCTGTTAATATGGTTCCTCTTTTACGTCAGTGTGCTTCCACTGCACAGTGCCCACAAGTAGCAGCTGAATGTCTTTTTTTTCATTCCTCTGTGAGGAAAGAGCCTCAGGACTCAAATACTTTTTTTTTTTAAAAGGCCTAATTTGTCTTGCTAAGAAAAGAAAAACAGACTGTGTGTTGTTATGTGAAACTTGCATTGTGTGTACACCCTTTACCAGGCAGAAGTTGTGAAAAAGATGTAAATCATTTCAAGGAAATGCATATCTGTCAACAAAGTAAAAGGGTGCTTTAAATTTTGTAAAGAGTTTCGGTGTCTTCACATCAGGGTATAAATAACCTAATTAATTAGAGCGTGTATCCTTATTATCCATCTTGAACTGTCTGATAGTGTCACAGTCATGTGTCACAGTCATGACATCATCTTCATTCAGTCCACGTCAGTCTTTTTAAATCGGTCACATATTAAGACTTTTAATCTTGGTATGTGACCAATATAAAAAGAATGCAAAAGGTCATTACATTAAAACACATTATGCTATTTTAGGCTCCTGCTTTAACACCTTTATTATTTTAGAAAGTCATCTATGGGATTCCTGCTTCAGTTTCACATATAGGAGAAAAAGAAACCAGAATATCCCCACAGAGTGTCTGAACTTTGCCTCACTTGAATAATAATAATAAGTCACGTATCTTATCAGTAATCTCACAAGAGTTTTATTATCTGCGGATCATAGAGGACACCAACAAAGAAGTAGCTCTGATGTGGTCATGACTGTAGGTTCACATAACAAACCACAATAGTTTTAGCTGTCAGTCAGACGTAGTACATATCAGTAACTACGGGAATCTTTTCAAATGTGAGAACAATACAATCAGCAATCTACCCATTTTCCTTTCAAGTACCACATCTGTGAAAACAGCACAACAGGATCCAAGCAAGAGGTTTAACAAAGACTAGTAACACACACAAGACACAGGTGTGGCTGATCATACATCAGTGGTTAGCTCCTGGCACAGGCACACATACACACCACATAGTCTTTATCATCATTATTAGGGGTTCTATCGGTTAGATTGTGTCAGCACAGGGGGTCTTCCAGCTCTGGATTAAACTAAGCTGTGTGTCTGTGTGTGTGCATACACACATGTTCCTGTTTATGTGTTAATGAAAATTAAACCCCCAAGGATTACTGCTTGTGCTCTTTTGTTACTTTGGTAATCAACAGGGAGCAGTACTAAATGTTATTAAGCTGCCTAAACCCAGAGTGCTCAGACACTTTTACACTCAAAACACTGCAAAACCAAAGTGTTTCTGAAAACTTGTCTTTATCACACAGAAAAAGCAACCCAAAGTATATAAAAGTTATACATGTTCCCTGCAATGCAGTAATTATCAATTTTTCTGAATATGTCAGGGTCAAAATGTTTGTACATTAATTACTTTTTTGAGGCAAGTTATTCGACTGTTTGGAGTAAAAAATGTTCCTTTTTTTCATTTAGACTCATATATTCTGGACTTCTAGTTGCCGTGGCTTGCTGAGATGACAGATCTGGAGGGGATTTTCATTACCGTTATAATTTATGCTCCTACTTTCAGAGGCTGAGGCTAAAGCCTGGTTATACCTCTGGCCACCACATACAACCAGTAGCAACTTTGCACAAACTCATAGAAATGGAGTTGCATCATATAAATGCTAAATGAATTGATTCTTATGCTCCTAGGACCTGGTGTCCACATCACATTTTGGGTTGTCTGGACCAAAATACTAATTTTTGCTCTACAAGGGCCTGATTACCACTTATGAGGACATTATACTGCCTGTTCTATCGAAATTTAAAATGAATGCCCTCTTATGAGGACCTCATTTTTCTCATAAACAAAAATCAGATAAAAGAAAAAAATCTGTTAATTCTTTGTTTTTACATTCATCAGGTCCCAATCAGCCCAATTAGCAAAGAGAAATTAAAAATGCATGCCATGAAGGAGTTTGGGTCTTAGGAGGTTAAATACTACATACCACTATCCAACTTTATCTTAACACTCAAATACCACATTCCCTTATTTCATTCAGTTTGACCCGAAATAAAACTTACCAGAAACGACTGTCTAGAGCAGGGATGTCAAACTCTTTTTACATCGCAGGCTACATACAGCTTATTTTGATCTTTTGTTGGCTGCACCAGTGAAACTGCCCTTCCTGCCAGTGTGCAAATGTAATCCCAGAGATATCTTACGTATAAAAAAATAACCTCTATTTCACCAGAAAGCAATCTATCAGTGCAAAAGAAAACTACAGAAATCTATAACTTAATTACTTCAGTGTAGCCATGTGGGAAATCTTTATCAATCAGAAAAGCTTTAAAAATTGTGAAAATACAATTAAAAGTCCAAAATTTCTGTTCCCTTTCACATTTTCCAAAGTCATCTAGGCCAGATTGAAGTCTTTGCTGGGCCGATTCTGTCCCCCGGGGCCTTATGTTTGACACCCCTGGTCTGGAGTGTACTTCTACACTCTACAAATTATGACAAAAACATGATAAACATGATAAAAATGATTAAAAATGAAATGTAAAAACTTTCTGGGAGACATCAGTATCTGTCCAACCCCCATGTAAATAACACTGTCCGGCTAAGAGCTGTGTGGCACCACCACAGCCCACTGTAAAACATGCCTATTTCAAATGCATTCATCAAAATAATTATACAGAAATGTACAGTGGCTATATTGGAAAACTGAAAAAGGCCATAGAAGCTGTGTCATATGACAGAGAATGGCTGTAACAAATTACACAAGGGCATAAATAGCCAAGTGCTGTAGTCAATTTAGAAATGCCGTTGATATATTCTGGGCTGCCACTGCCTTGTTCGAAACACTGCACTTGTGTGTCAGCCTGATACATAAAAATAGATTCATGTCCTAACAGTAATACAATCATCAGAGATTTTAGTCACATGTTATATACAGGGCAATGGCGCAAACCAATTTTCCACACAGACCAAAAAAAAAAAAAAATGCACATACAACATGCATACACGTGCGCTCATGTGTATAGCATATGCTCTGCCGATATGTAGACTATTTGGCCCTGATTGTAAGTACAGCATTTCCTCCTTGTCCAGTAAAGCGTTCTACCAGAATGGCGTGCAATAAGCTACTCATCTGAATGATTCAGAGCCCTGGGAGAGCCCTCGGCAGCTTGTCTCTGGAAGACACTTCTCAATGTTTAATTTAAGGTAATATGCACAAGTAGGCTACAGGAAGACCATTCTAACACGAGAGAGAGAAAACTTAGAGCTGATTGTGGATTAACATGATTTACTGTTTATCCACATTCAAAAAAGGGACTGAGTCATATAAAAGCTCTGACGCTCTAATGCAGTGGGGGTTTTTTGTTGTTGTTGCACTTTTTACTTGTTTAAACCATAAACAAGGTCCTTCTTTTACACATTCAAGTCATCAGTGGCGATTCATGGAAAACACCTTTAAGGTCTTTTTGAATAATCAGTTAGAAAATGTGAGCAAAAATTATGAACACAAGAAAAGAGAGAATTAAAGTAGAAGATTAAGTCCCCTTTGTTTTTAGCTATCTTCATATAGAGGCACTTTACACATCAGTTATTGTGCCCTTTCTTCTTTCAGTTCATATATTATGGAGCTTTAGAGTAAAGTGGCACAGTGGGTTTACACATCACATCACGTTGCACTGCCAGCCTCTCTCTATTCCAAGTTGTTACAGCTGAATAATGACTTTATTTGCTCATAGACACTGATTTGTCTAAGGGCCAGTGCTCACTTTGTCTAATTGGCTTCTGAAAGTAAACACAGAGCTCAATTTATTGCTACATTTAGTCCCATGGCATCGGAGGGCTGTGGACTGAGTGGCGTTTAAGAAGGAACAAGTTCACTGCAAAAGCTACTAGTCTGAATTCCATAAAGAATTTAGACTAGTAGCTTTTGCTGGATGTAACACAGCAGGATGAAAAGAGCTTGCAGGGCAGACAAATACACACATGAACTCTGTGTAACTTCATTTAAACCAAGTTTTACATCTTGCTCTTGTGCAGCAAACTGATTGGGTTGGGCATTTGCTTGTATGCTAAATCTAATCCAAGATCAAATCCTTTCTGAGCTCCAATAATGATTATTCAGGAACTAATATAGAATATGTTCTTGAAAAAAAAAAATTGTAATGACTCATGGCAAAACAAGCTGAGCCTAAAAAAAATTGTGCTGAATTGCCACAACTCCAGTGAATCTAACCCAAAACAAATCAAAGTCGAACAACATCCAGCCCCAAGGACATTTTTTCTGATGAATAAATAAATAATTCCACATCATTTTATTTAGATTCATCACAGAAACTAAACTTGCCAGATGCAGGAAGTTCTTTTTACTTATGAGAACTGCTATGTCATGGTTTTTGTTGAGCTTCAAAACCTCTCAAGCAGAAAGATCACAGTTAGGGGAATCAGTTTTATGGTTATTGTTGAATTTAACAGTATTTAGCTATCCAAACCCACAGAACTTAACCTTGCATGCACGCGGTGTTTTTTATGTGCCGGTGAACTTTAATCGAGGTCAGCTGTCATAAATAATAAGTCACTGACATGGCAGATACAACCAGTAGGATTTGGGTATCAGCATCAGTAAGCATTAGTAAGAAAGATCACCTGATCGAAGAGAAATAGGATTAAAGAGGCTTCATTGTCCTAGAGTTCTTCCTGTATTTATGTAAACATACTCCAATTCAAGTTTGGTATTTGCCCCACACATGATTCATCATCTGTTTCCCAACCAAAGTGCAGAAGCACCAAGAAGAGCAACAAATTATAGCAGTCTAGTTAAGGCGGAAATGCACAGGTGACATATACGTCTGTGTTAAATTTACTCTGTAGGTAGGTCATAATGAAAAATCCCTCTGAAACCTTCTGGTGTTGCCAACGACATAACCTGATGTGCGTTTTCTTGGAAATGACGTCAACAAACTGTCTATTCTGTCAGCAAACAGTTTCAAACAAATGTTTTTTTCTCTACACTGATTTTATTTATTTTTTAAATCACTCAGACCAGAGGAATGTCAGCTCACCAACATGATCAGATTAGGCTGGATTTCAGCCTTTGGATGAAATGAAACATTTCATGAGCCAAAACTGGGATTTTCTGCATTTTCGTGTGAAGAATATCAAGGCCATGTATTTCAAAAATGCACAACGTGACTGTACAAATTACAAGACACGACATTTTTTTCTTTGTTTTTTGATTCATTTATTTTTCTTACCCGATTCATTAATTTTTTATAGTGCTTTTTCAACATTCATTAATAAAAAAAAAAGAAAACAAGCTTTTTTTTTTCCCACTGTAAGTGCAGTATATGACATAATAATGAGGCTTTCCATAGAGATTTTAGACTATACAGACACACAACTTCATCCATTCAGCCCATTCAGGACCAATGCGTAAATCGGCACATAATCCACACAGAGCAACAGCTTCCCACTCTCTCTCACACACCCACACAGACACACACACACACACACACACACACACACAGTTTCAGTATGCTCTCTTACTTAGTTGCTCATGTCCCTCAGTCTCTCACAATCCCTGTTTTTTTGGTTTTAGCAGGTCATACGTGCTACACCAAACTCCAGGCTGACAACAGCTGGCTCTTCTTTGACCAGATCACTGTTATACGTCCCTTCCAGTTCTCCATAACTCTGCTTCCTGCTCTCGGTGCCACTGCTGCCCTCTACTGTCCGCTCTGTATCTGTGCTCTCAGTGGCCTCCTCACCCACCTCCTCCTGCTCATCCTCTTCCTCGTGACGCTGCACTTCTTTGTGGTTGATGGGCGCTCCCAGAATGAGGGAGTCGGGACGTGGCGGGAGGCTGTGGGAGTTGGAGAGCTGATCTCTTGTGGGAGGAGGTGCGGGGGGGTCGGATGTTGCAACCGGGACTACACCAAGCTGCTGCAGCCTCTGAATGATACGACAGTTAAGTATATAAAACAACATATTCCAAATATAAAGTGCATCTAAATACTCAAATACAAATACTATACTGTAAATACTATATATTAAAAATACTCATGCAGTCATTTAAATACTCAAAATTAAGATCAAGCTTAAAACTTAGGAATATGACAATATGCAATAATGTGCTCACAGATTCCAGTGCTTGCAGCGTGCTCTCTGCCTTACGACTGTTCTCCTTCAGAGTCAAAATGGTTTTCAGGATAGACTGACGAGGGTGCATGGATCGGTCAAACTGATGGTACATACTCCTCCAGAACCTGGTGATCACAATGTTACACATGTAGATAAGATCCTTTAGGGTTTACTTCTAGATATAAGCAGCAACCAAAAGGGGAGCAAGCTGTACTGACTTGAAATGATAAGGCAGGGTGGAGGGCTCGAGCACAGGATGTGCTTCGGAGTACGCAGGGCTGTAGAACGGATTCAGGTGGTTTCGTTTTTCGCTCATTAGAAATGCCCACAGGGAGTGAGTCCGCTCTCTTAGTCTGCAACCCAGAACAGCAGTTAGACACATGGGAGCATATCGACATAGTCCAATGGTTGGTTCACACACACGCATACAGAAGCTCACAATATAGTAATTAATCTATTTGTCTTCTACTAAAAAGAAGGATTACACATTATATGTCTTTTATCACTTCTGGTTATCTGCAAACTCAGTGACAACAAATCCAGGTGTGGCTTTCTTGACGCACAGATCTTTTAAAGAGATTGTCTTGACAGACTGATAGATTTCACAGTTGACATTAGAAAGTATTTCAACCGTCAACAGTTGCATAAATCTGTGTTTTTGACTTACTGCAACTCTTCTCTCTGCCTCTGATTGTTACCAAGGAAGTTTCCATATTGACAGGAGTGAACATGTTCGTGGATCTGCAGCAGGAACCACTCGCTGAACTCAAACGCCTAAACGGAGAGTTGTGGATAAATAAAAGCAAAAAAACCATAGGAAATAAATATAAATCTCACGTAGCTTGCACTCTCCCACTCACCTGTGGGAACTGCTCAGTCAGCTGCCAGACGCACTCGAGGAATTGAGTGAAAATAGGAGACACTTCTTTTGGATCCCCGTCCAGTTGGTCACACCTGAGAGCATACAATCCACGTATAGAATAATATGAACTTGCGACTGTGAACTGGAGCAAATGCAGTGCTTCACATTTTCCAGTTGAAACCTCACCTGTCTGCAAACTTGTGACCGAAAGAGATCCAGTCTTTCTCTATCAGTACCTAGAAGAAAAACAAAGAGTGAAGAGTAGAGAACATGGAGCATCTGAGTATCTGCATGTTCAACATCATGCGTCTGTGGCTGGTACCATAAAGCCTTTAATTGTACGATAGTAAGGGTCCATGAGCAGCGCCCCTAGGGCGCAGACCTGGGCGGTTCTGTCCCATCCATCTGAGCAGTGAACCAAAACACTGGCTCCTTCAACTGTCACCGCCTGGGATTAAGAGAACAGACAGATGGCACAGAAATATGGTTTTTAAAACAACAATGACTTTTTTATCAGCTTCCACCAGAATACAGTTAAAGAAGTATAACCAGAAAACATTTACCCTGGTGAGAAAGACAGCAGCATCTACTATCGCCTTGATATGCCGAAGCCAGCCACTACTCTCCAGTCCCACCAGGTAGTCACTCATGGAAAGTGACCGAGTCCCAGTCACTAAAGGATCAAAGGAATTTAAGATTAACTGTGCACTGACTGACATTCATTAAAAAAAAGCCTTTTTGTAAACATCTTTTCTTTCTTTTTTAAAATCCTCTGTCTGTAGCAGATGTTTAACCTTCTAGCAACTTCTGCAGGCTGCTCCGCATCACGTGGATGTTTTCAATGCCAACAAACTGGAAGCGGATGTTGGAGTAGTTGTCCTCATTCTCGTAGCCTTTACCTGCTGCTCTGTTAGCGAGCGCGTTCAGCTGCAGGACAGGAAAAAAAACAACAAAAAAAACAACAACAACACATTTGAGCTCTGAACTCTGTTTTCAAAAGTACATTCATTTAGTGCTGAACCCATTTACACATACAAGAAATTTTTAAAAGTTAATGAACAACGCTTGCTATTCTGAGAAACTGCCTGGCCGTCACCACCTTACCTTCGGCCTGGTATCCATGACATAAAGAAATCGGCTGTTGTGATTGGCTTTGCTGATGGCCTGCAGCATGCTCTCATCCTCGAGGCATCGTGCACTGAACCCAGAGAGAGGCTGACTACAACGACACACTGCTGCCTGTCAGGGTAAAGAGAGTACAAAAAAAAAATCTAAATATAACCTTAAAACCAGGACACCTGAGCCTGTGTTACTTCCTTCTAATGGTTGCCTATAATGGAACAACTACATGAGTCTCATAAACTTTTTTGGTTAACCTAACACCATAAATGTAACTACTTAGATGTTAATGCCATTGAGTAGTTACATTGTTTCCCTAAAAGTCAGGTGTTTCTAGTTGACACAATAAGATTCCCCAGAATGTTAGGTCATTAACTGCTCATCCCACCTAAATGTTGTTTAACCTGAAAATCACAATTCAAAATATGCTGCACATTTCGGGTGTGGGAGTTCTTTCCCTCGCTTGCTTTGGAAGCAAGGTTTGTTCATCAGCGATGCTGACGTTTTGTTCGAGAAAATTAAAGAAAGAAAAAAAAAAGTGCAGCTATTCCATCAAATTTCACAGACCCTTGGTTACTAATCGTTTCTGTAATGTGGTGATGTTTCTTCTAATGCCAGCGAAAGGTCAAAATTTCCATCCATACACAAACACACCAAAAAAAAAAAAAAAATCGAATGAGCAGATGTCATGCAAATTTGTTAAGCGGAGTACAAATCCTTTCCGTGTTAGACATTTTATGAGCTTTGCTGTAAATCCACCTTTGGCCAAGCAACTCAACTTTGCACGTGTTAATATATAATCCCACTGGTTCATTCCCATGATATTTGCACTTCGATATAACCGAGAGAGTTGACCCTATTTTCAATTTAAGCAATCCCATTTCCATTTTGCTTGTACTGCCTTAGGAATATTAAGATTTGGACTTTGATCTTGCTCAGTAACTACTCAACAACTTGCCAAGGAGAGCTAAATAAAGAAACTGGACCAAAGACAAATATTGGCGTATGTAAATGGTCACAGTTTTAATGTACCTTCTTCTCTTGGTAGAAATAAGTGAGGACAGGAAAGCGTCCTTTGCTTCTGAACTTGGAGCTCCCCACAATGATAGGCTTACTGGCGGTGACAGGAACATAGAGGTCCCGTGGATATGTCTCACACACCTGAAAAAAGTCACAAACAAAATCCATTAACTAAAATAAGAATTAAAAATGTACTAATGTCCATGTTCAGACAGCAGTACCTTGTGAATGCCTCGTGCTACTATGTTACAATCTATAAAGGCACATGATATACAGTCTGCCTGTGAGCAGGGATCTGCTCTTCTTCTTTACAGACAAATTCTTACTTTTGACTCAAAGACTCTGTAGTCCATCACACTAAGGCTGGAGCTAACTAACAGTGAAGCTCCAGCACCCTCTTCTGGACCACAGCGCACAGTGTTTAAGATGTGGTAACGTCGAACTGGTTTCTGTGATATAATCAGGGGTGCACATAAGTGGTCCGCAGGTGCGCATTTGCTGTCAAAATAAAAGACGAGCACCAGATAAGAAGCTGCAACGAGAGTTCGCGTACATATAAAAGCACTGTTTTTGTCCGCTAGAGTGGGATTTTCACGGCATATTCTGCACCACATCTCTGTGCGTTCATCATTTGTTTGAATCCAGCTCACCTCCTGCAACCACTTTTCCGAGAACACGCGCTTCTTTTGCGGTTCGGACTCCTTCTGACATTTCTTTGGAGGTGGAGGAACACCAAAGTAATTGCTTAAAGGAGCTTGCTTTTTTGACAGCTTTTAGAGTTCTAAACCTATGTCTGTCCTCCTCCAGAAAATCTTATGTACGCAAACGCGCGTTGCAACTTCTTATCTGGTGCGCGTCTTTTATTTTGACAGCTAATGCGCACCTGCGGACCCCTTATGTGCACCCCTGGATATAATGTTAACAGGCTGTCATTAAACCCAAATAATGACAGCCTGTGTGATATCACTTGGATGCCAGCTGAATCTAGACTAGGGCTATGCGATATGACCAAAATCTCATATTCCGATATAAGAATTCTATCGTCCTGATAACGACATAAATCACAAAAATGTAACATTTTCTGTAAATTCTGTGAATCTCGGGCAGCTCGTCTTGCGGGAAGTGTTTCCAGCTGCGCATCATGTAGCTGGAGTCGAGTGTTTTAACCGATGCATGAAACTGTACATTTTTAGACATAAGTTGTATCAGCCGCCGTATTCTTTGTGAATATTTATTACACAGCGTGCTGGGGGGAAAAGCCTGTTCTAACGTTTAAGTCTAAGGTTTATTTTTTAGCACCTGGCGGCTCTTTTTTAATTCTCATCCGTAAATAATCTGCTCTTTCACGTGATTCAGTTTATTTTGAAAAGTCTCAACAGGATCTTGAGCTTTATTGTGAAAGGTTTATGAGGAACATAAACAAGCGGACACCGATGCTGTTACCGTCGTTGTTGCTAACGACAACGCATAAAAACAGGCGCTTGTCCGTCTGTAGTGTGGTTATATAAAATATAAGAGAAAGAGAACTTTAAGAAATTAATATAGCCACTACAGTGACCATCAAAACGATGAAAAAATATTGCCGTAAACAGTTTATTTTGCGACACCACGAAACAAACGATAGCGTAAAATGATACGATAGACGTTTTTATATCGTCATCCGATATATATGTTATATCAACAGCCCTAATCCAGACTGTACCACTGTGACGGTGCTGTCCACAACCACACAACTGAAATACTCTGGTAATATTCATCTGTTTAAATCAGATACAGAGTAAGCTTTCATACGCCCACCTCATTTTCACATTAACTTCGTTTGCAATTAAGTTATTTGACAATCAATTAGTTTAATTATTCGGATTAATTTGTTTTAATACATTATGACACTAAGCTAAAGACTAAACAATGTTGCACATTTTAGGTTTACATGATTTTGTCAGTGACTTGTACAAGCTGCAGTAATTCTTTTTTTCTGTTTTCATCTGCTGCTCCAGCCTATCCCTGTTTAAGCAACAGAGGAAGCTGAAGGTGGAGCTGGTTTAAGTGCAGAGGCCAGCCTAATGGACTTTGCCATCTGCTGTGACCACATGGCGGGAATGTTTTTTATCCATTTAAATAAATCCAGTTATTGTCACAGTCGTTTCCTCTTTTGTGTTTACTCAGTCGCTACAGAGGTCGTTTGGAGTTACATCCCTTTCTGAGTATGTTCTTCTGGCACTTTTAAAGCCATAATGCAGACATGCAATGACCAATACACAGAAATACTATAAGTCAACTTATAGTAAATAATATATCAATACTATCACAAATACTACTACTATCACAGTGATGGTACCAATGTTTAGAATCTGTAAATAAATACAGTTTATAGTGGGCAGAGGACTTTGTTGGATTTTACTACCTACCTTGTAGTCCCTGTTCACATCAGTGAGCTGCCATTGGTCACAGGGGACGCCCATCCTCTCAAACTCCGCCCCCAAGTCAATGAGCTGCCATCCTTCCTCTCGCTGCTGGTCATTTTGTTTGGGGTTGTAGGAGAAAGCATAAAGCTCTTCATAGCATACTGCGCAGAGAAGAAAAACAGAGAGAAACCCATTAAACACAGACAGATGAGAAAGCACTATTTAATATGTCAATGTATCTCTGTTTAGGCATTAAGTGGATAGGAGAAATGCCCAAAGCGAATAGAACGCGAAGCTGACCTGGCCGTAGAAGACGAAGCAGTGAGCTGTAGACGTCGTGGCAGTCTCTTTCTCTCTGTATAACAAAATGAACCACCCTGAAGTTGCGACACTGAATTACCAGTGGACAGCCAGAGGTGGTCAGGGACAGCTTCTCCACAGAGGCTATATGATGGTGCAAAATCTGCAGACAAGGAAAGAGGAGGCAAAAAGAAGACGTGAAAAGAGAGGCTGGTGATTTACAGTGGCTGGGTCGATATACACTAATTTAAACAAAGTACACTATCCAACAATGACATTAGCGTATTGTTAATAAAGCCTGGTGCTGTTTTTATATTTTACAAAACATACACACATACTAATATATTTTGTGTGTGTTATACAAATGTTTTTCTTCAACTCTAGGACTCATTGTATATGCACACTTTAAAAAACACGTATGTCAAAATTAAAGCCTTACTCTTTAGGAACCTCAGTTTAGAGAATAGTTTCATATTTAAAGAGGCTCAATGAACTACTAAAGACTTGCAAAGTTTAAATGAAGATCAGTTGGTATTAAAGGGACCAAAGTGCCAAGAAATATCCCTTACAATATTACACCACCAGCCTAAGTACTGATAAAAGGCAGGATGGATTCATGCTTTCATGTCATTTCCATCAAATTCTGACTCTACCCTCTGAATGCTGCAGACTCATCAGATCTGCCAACATTTTTCAGTCTTCTGTTGTACAATTTTGGTGGCCTTGTGTGAATTGTAGCTTCAGTTATTTGTTCTTAGATGACAGGAGTAGTACCCAGTGTGGTCTTCTGCTGCTGTGGCTTTAAAGTCGCATGTTGTGCATTCAGAGATGCACGGCTTGGTTGTAACAAGCGGTTATTTGAGCTACTGTTGCCTTCCTATCAGCTCAAAGCAGCCTGGCCATTCCTCTGGGATCTCTGGCATCAACAAAGCATTTTCTCCCAGAAAACTGCTACTCACTGGATATTTTCTCTTTTTCTGACCATTTTCTGTAAACCCTAGAGATGGCTTTGAGGAGAAATCCCAGTAGATCAGCAGTTTCTGAAATACTCAGACCGGTCCATCTGGCAACATCAACCACATTCATTGTCAGTTAAATCACTTTTCTTCCTCATTCTGAACTTCAGCAGCCCACCTTGACAATCCTACATGCCAAAATGCACTGAGCTGCTGCCTTGTGATTAGCTGGCTAGACATTTGCATCAATGAACACGAGTGGACAGTGAGAGTGTTATCTGCAATATGAATACAATGAAGAACAGATAAGATTTGGAATATTAAAGGGATCTAGTTGGGGGGGGAGGGGATCGGGTTCAAGAGCATGCATTTAAACAGAAGAGTGCTATAAAAAGCTCAGCTCAGTCATGAATTATTTTAATATCACCCAGAAGTATAGAGGGCAAGAGAGTCAGATGCCACACATCACCATATTCATGAGTGCATTTTGAGTATCACAACCAAGAGAAATCATAAAGATGCACATGGATCAGCATTGATAATGACTAGTGGGACACACACGCATGTGCACATACACACACAGGCTAATTGCTGATCTCACCAGTTGTTGAGAAAGGCAGTAACTCACATGCTGTTTAATATTTTATGATACACACAAACACCACAAACGGTTACTTTGAAATTACTCTACAGCACACACAGCGCTGAGCCAGACACACATAGGGAAGTAATGCACATAAAACAGGAAGGATGGTGGGAAAGAGGTCACGGCCCAGGTTCTGCTGCACAAGGCATGTAGGCCAGTCACTAAATACTTAGTGCTTAAAAAAACAAAAAAAAAAACCAGGATTCATACAGCGCAACACTATTGTGCACACTCAGAAGTAATACCATTCCAGCAAGTATGTATATTCCAATTGTACAATGTAAAACCAACTAAACCGGGCTAGTTGATGCTATGAAGTCATTCTGACAAATCACAACTCAATATAGGAAATAAAATCTTGCAAGTCATGTGTTGAAATCCTGAGCTCTAAACGGTTGCAGCTAATTTCTCAATATTAAATAGCCTCTTGTCTTCAGTGCCTGCTCTAGGCTCATTGCAACACGCGCCCATAATTCTCGCATAACCCAACACCACCACTTTGCCGCTACTGCAGCACAAATAAGTCCATCAGCAAACCAGAATGCTGCTGCTAGATGTTACTAACCTAGTTCTTACAGTGCACTGACAGCGATCCTCTTTCAGGGGCAGGAAGAAAAACACACACAGACAAATACTACGTGTGCACATTTTGAAACTCTATCTCTTCCTCTTACCACACATTAACTTTCATAATCTTTCTCTCCTTCCCAAATCGCATGCAAACAAACTGTCTGGTTGCAGGCTTCCCTGTAGTGATCACATTAATGGTTCTTTATGTGGCAGAACTTCCAGTTTCTGTATGTTTTGCCCTTCATTTGCATATATTCCTCTGGTTTTGATTTGAGAGCTCAAAACATATGCCACCCAGGTCTTGGCATCTACAGGAATCGCTTTGCCACCAGCCAATGGCAATATTGCACTGCAACGGTTCCTTCAGTGATGGAGTTGTTATGGCCCCAGGCCTTCATGCGGGTTTGCTCTGCATATGTGTGGTTTTTGGGTTCCATGAGTTGCCTGGGTGGAGATTCAGGAGATGCTATTTAAGACCCTACCTCTCTAGGTCTTGCCGGTCTCCACTCCTGTTGGTGCTTTACTCCAGTCCTGTGATGGTGCCTGTGCTGTCTTCATGCCTCTGCATCCTCGTTTGGTTCTTTCGTTGGGTTATCTTAACTTGCTTTTTCCTTGCACACCAGGTCTCATACACTTGCCAGCTTATCCATGCACCACTTTACACTGCTGATACTGACTTCGACTCACCTAATTTATTATTATGTCACACACATACAGGTTATAACAATTGGGGCCTCGTTCAGGATTTGAACCCCAGCAAGAATCATACACCTAAACACAAAGCCTAGAAAAAGGGGGTTTTAAACCACACACACAGAACAAACCTGCATGAAGGCTAGGAGCTAAAACAGGAGTGTATTAAAAACATTTGCAGGGTAATAAATATTCATTACTAGACTAAAAACAGGCCCAAATTGTCTAAAGAGCACACTTGGTTTGTGTGAAACTGCACCATCAATTTATAGAAAACTGGCAACAGGAGGTAAAAGTTCTGTGAGCACTTGCTATCCTCCAGTTATGCCTCTGCACAACAGTGTATTCGCAGAGGTGACATCCATATGCAAGCACTCTGAAACCTGCATTAATGGGCAGCATAGTTGGCACAAAACTACTCACCCAGACCTCATGTCCAGCAGAGGCCGAGTTGTTAGAGTTGCTCTCCACAAAGATGAGATGCGTGGCTGTGAGGTACAGAGTGCCATGAACGGATTTGTTGCTGAAGCGATCCAACAGCCGCACCTGCTCCACCTGCAAAAACAGATGCACATAATGGTAATATCTAAATAATCAGGAGCACCCTTTGCTTCTCTTGCTGGATACACTGAGACTACAAGAGATGGCATCTTGCGAGCAGGGTTGACACCTGACAGAAAAATTACTGGCACCAGTTCTGGCTAGCACACCAATTAATCCTGGCCACCTGGTCCTCACTATCAGCTGCCAGTTTAATTTTAATAAGTGCAGTCACAAGTGACATTTGCTGCCACTGCCTTAATAAACAAACCACCTGCCTCTTAATTAAACAATCTTATCTAGCTTAAAGTCAAACACAGTTCATTTTGTTTTGACTTCCTTCTCAAAAATTTATATTCAGTAGCTGCAACAGTGAAAGTGTAGCAACTGATTGCACTAATACCACAAACGCCCAAACAGAATAGCAGATATAATGAGTAATATATTTACTCAAGTCACGAGTTTTCACACAGGCTTGGGTCTAATAGCTATAACAGGTTTTAAAAAAAACCTTTAATGTGCTTCTGGTTTACATCCTAGAAAAAATAAATAAATGAATAAAACCAGTTTTATACAGCACAATCTTTTTAAAGATCTTTATGAGACTGATGTTACAACAATATAAAACAAACAAATAATATCACCATTGGACTTTGCTCTGCACTGTTGCATCTACGGTATTTTATTGCCTTCTGCATCACAGATGCAAGACATATCAAAATAAAAGCTCCTGTCACCTTCACTCTATAGCCAAAGTGCATTTGGAAAGTCACTGATTTTTGGACTGTGCAGTGCTGTTAGCACTAGCTGTCCGAATCCATGATTCATCACATTAGCTGTTTCCGGTTGACTCAGACATCCTCCACTTTGTTTCCGTTTGCTGAGATATGATGATCAAATCTCTCTCGGTCGCTCAGCAACCTGCGGGTCGCGGCTCTGTCATAAGTCAGCTTCTTGGAACATACGGGAAGTCAGTTGTTTTTGTGTGTGTGCCCACATGCGTGTGCTTGAGAGCAGGTTAGAGAGAAAGGGAAGAGAGAAGGAGGACAGAGACCTCATACCATCTTATAGGGAAGTTAATGTTAGGATTTGTGTTTCATCCTGTTACATGCCTATGCAACTTAAACTACCCTGATTGCTACAACAAGCAGCTTGTTTTCTTTGTTTGTTTTAAACACTATAACAGCAAATAATAATCTCCTCCGACTTTTAAACCAGACAAACCACTGAGAGGTGTGGAGAAAAATGGGGAACACCCATTCTGCATGGGTGTTCCCCGTCTGTCTACATGCCAGATCTCAGCATTTTTTTTTTTTCCCACTGACAAATAGCACAATTGTCATTGAACCTCAAGAACCGTGTGATACTGCTTCCTAATATGATCAAAAACAGAGACGTTAGATAAAATTAAGCACACTGAGCCACCTTATGGCAGACTAAAAGGAATTATGAAGATTATGAAGTATGTACTAGGACTGTTGGTGGTTGTTGGTTGTTTTTGAGTGGCTGCAGATCAGATTTGAAAGGATCAATGATTTAAGGGTTAAAAGGATCAGCTCTTGCATATACTGCTGTGCACACACATAGCAGTATATTTTCTAGCAGTACAGGCCTGGCAGGGCTAAACTCGTACTGCAGCACTCCTCGAGTCTTGCCTTTTTCAGCTGGTTGCTTTCCTTTAAATCTGGTCTATTGGGAGTGATTTAGCCCAGGCAGTGAGCTCACTGTTTTGGCGTTTTATGCTTACGATAAAACTGCGATCGCCCAATTTGACGTACAGCCCAAGTCAGCCCTGCGAGTCTGTGCTGGATATGGCCCGGCTTTTCCTTGCTTCTTCAATCATACTGAATTCAATGACTGTACTGACGGTGGATATCTGTCGCAATAAATAGCAGAGCGTGCAAGTAGTAAAATTAGATAGAGGAAGCCGATCTTCCTGATGAACGGGAAAAACAAACGGCTCATTGATGCTCGCCACGTCTGCTGACATTTGGAGTCGTTGGCGACACCTGCTAGCCGTTACGCTATAACGTTGATTCACGCAAATTCACTCTGAACACTGATGGCCAGAAAACGGAGCCTGACTCGAGCCTTCCAACAAAATCGCAAACAGACAAGGCCCAGCTGCCGACTGTATCCCATCCATTTGCAATTAGCAAGAAACGTTAGCTACCTTTGGCGTTCGGATATGCTCCATTTTCCCCCCGGGTCGAAACAGCTGTCAGCGCCTACAAAGCTTCAAACGACACCTTCCGGATTGAAATGAATCATTGATGATGTGAAAGCTTCGACTCCTGCACAAGACTCCTTCACTTTTTCGGGGGCATACGATATGTGTTTATTGTCAATTATTTTCACTCCATCCGCGTAAAGCTTGCGCAAAGTACGTCGGCACTTGAGGTGGGGGTTTTCAAAATAAAAGCGGGATCAAATTCAACTTTTAACTCCTTTACTGTTTTGGTGGTTGGGGTTGTAGGACAGAGTTTGTAAGCAATTTGAAGTTATCAGAATTATCCATCCATCCATTCGCTTCCGCTTATCCTTTTCAGGGTCGCGGGGGGCACTGGAGCCTATCCAAGCTGTCATAGGGCGAGAGGCAGGGTACAGGTCGCCAGTCTGTCGCAGGGCCAACACTTCGCACTCACATTCATACCTAGTGACAATTTGGATTATCCAATTAACCTATCCCCACAAGCTGCATGTCTTTGGACGGTGGGAGGAAGCCGGAGGGAACCCACGCAGGGAGAACATGCAAACTCCACACAGAAAGACCCCGGCCTGATGTTGGAATTGAACTCAGGACCTTCTTGCTGTGCGGCAACAGTGCTAACCACCGTGCCACCGTGCTGCCTGTAATCAGAATTAAAACAACCTAAATACTTAAACTATATGTGAAAAACGCTTTAGTTAATTAAAAAAACAATAATAGATTTAGATTAGTGTATATTTTCTAAAAACAATAATACTTCAAAAGATTAAAACTAAACATTTTCCAAACAATAAAAACTGAACTGAAACCATCAAACCTACTTTGGGAACTAGCTGAAGCTAACTGAATGAAAAGCAAAGTTAAAATGAAATCAAGATAAAAGATAACAAAAAACTTACAACCTATAATAATTATTGGCATGATTACTTGTCAAAGTAAAGCAAATATAGTGTGCTCTTCTCTGGAGAAGAATGGGTCGCCATTTGACTACCTAAATGCTTAGGGATCACCACAGCGGATCATCTCCCCTGCATGCCCCGCTCACTATATCTACAAACCCCCTCTGAAGTTTTTCTCTTTCCTTGTCCCTCTCAGCTCTATGGTAAATGGCCTGCATTTGTATAGCGCTTTACTCAGTCCCTAAGGACCCAAAGCGCTTTACACTACATTCAGTCATTCACGATGGCAAGCTACATTGTAGCCACAGCTGCCCTGGGGCGCACTGACAGAGGCGAGGCTGCCGGACACTGGCCCTCTGACCACCACCAGTAAGCAAACATGGGGTTAGTATCTTGCCCAAGGATATTTGGTAGCCTGGGATTGAACCACTAACCTTCTGATTAGTGGCTGACCTGCTCTGCCACCTGAGCTACAGCCACCTCTATAGTCAACATCGTTTCACCAGTAGATACAGCATCCCTCCTCTGCACATGTTCAGACTATCTCATCTCTAAATCTGTCCATTGTTTCGGATGGGTGACCTCAGGTAAACTCATCCAACTTCATTATCATTCCTCTGTTCCTTGCAGCTTTATGGTTCCAAATGTCTCCCTCTGACTCTCACAGTTTCTGTCTTGTTTCTTCTGATTTCCATTCCTCTTCTCTCCAGATCACATCTTCTCTCCATGTCGCTAGGTTCCATCTTGCCTACCACACACCTCACCACTGTCTTGCTGTCCTAACAAATGTACGGCACCAGCCTCACATACTTCCCTGCCACTGCTGACTTCCTCATGCAGTGCCACAGTTCCTCTTGGCACCCTCTAAAAAAGGATGAAATTCAGGACTGTACACAGGTTACATCTAGCAAATATCAAAGTGAGAGCAAAACAAACAAAAAAGAACCCAAACATAATGTCAAAAGATCTGAATAAATCTCTGCTGAAACATGTATTAATATTTTTATATGCTGTTTTATAATAAGAAATGTAGAATGTAGAATAGTTAATTTGTTAATTGATATTAATATTGATAAAATATACTTTTCAGAGTTTGCAAAAGATGGTCTGCAACATTTCTGGGTCAAAAAAGGTGGAACAATGCAATAAATGTTGGAAAAACTCAGATAACACATTTGCAACATATTTATTTTCATAATTTTTTAGGTTTATTAGGTTACCAAAAACTATTAATGATACAAACCTGTGAACCATTCATCCGCCCTGGGTTCAGAATAATGGAACTGTTGCTCGTTTATCAGGTAAGTAACAGATTATTTAAACTCACAGAGACAATGACAATTTTGAAACAGCATTGTGCAACCAGTTATACTCAGCTTTGCAAATACACTAATGTACTCTGAGCCGTTCTTCGTTGTTATTATAGTCTGTAGCTGCTTCTTTTATTTTGAAAGAAACACCGGATTCAACATACATCCGCTGCTCAGGACTGCCAGACTTAATCCCATGCGCATGCGTGACACATCACGAGACGCAAAATCTGCGGGGATGACGGTTAATGTAGTTGAAAGAAAGGAAATCCACTACCCAAAATGCACTAGCATTTAGGATATACCAGGCGGGGAATAAGAAAAGTGACACCATGCGTGAATGCACCCTGCGATAATTGTCAGGTTTAAGAAATAGAAGCAGAGGAACAGGTTGTGTAAACATAACAGGTGGCAACTGAATATTTTGGGATTTAGTGAGAGAGCTGATGAGTTCAAGTATGTTTTGGTGAAGACGGGACCGCGGATTCGGCCCTCACGCGGGCGTCTAAGCTAACTGTCGTATTAGCTGTGATGTTTTCAGAAGTGAGCTAAGCCCACAACCGATTGGTGTTGACACCGTGCCTTTTAAAAGAAAATGTCTAGCTTTAACTTTGGTTCGGGAACTCTTGGGTCCACCAACACAGGTGGAGGATTCGCATTTGGGGCCGCAACCAGGTAACGACAAATTTTAGATAGCCCACTTAGCTAACGCTAGCATAACCAGAGGTATCTTGGCGTTAGCAGATACGGCTTGCGAGTTTCAAAGTCAGTGCTGGGTACGTTGTTTTCCCGAGCTACTCAGCAATGTCGGGTTATAGATGAGCATTTTAATTAGATACATTTGTAAACTCTGTTATTTGAAACTTTGCACATGCACGCACTGCAGAGTGAACTCTTGCAAATTGCGGGCTGCCAAGAGAAGTCTTTGAAGTGACAATTAAGCTATAGTAATTGTAGTTACTTTTTATTTTTTAAGAGGGAAATTAGTTCATTACTGGTAATAATGTGATTGGGATTACCATCCATCTGTAAAGCACTTATCACCATTTAGGTTTTCTATATAGAAATTTAAGACCCTGTGTATTTTCTTCGACAAAATCCTAGTTGTTAATCTGTGTGTACTGTAACCATAACACAATGTCAATCTTTTATTAGTTTGAAACTTGGCAGATATCGTAGAAGAATGTATGGGCCTAAACATATTACTTTTTTTTTTTTTCTTCGAAAGTGCTCCTGCGGCCAATACCGGTGGCTTTTCTTTTGGTACACCTTTGGGTACAGCAAGTGCAACCCCCAGTACCAGCACCAGCACCCCGTCTCTTGGCCTAGGAGGCAGTCTTTTTGCTCAGAAACCTGCTGGAGGATTCTCCTTCAATACACCTGCCTCAAGTAAGAATGCAAAATAATAAAGAAATAAAAGTATTTGTGATATTTCTGCCAGCTGCCCATCTTATGTTGGGACCTTGTGTTATTTCAGGTGCTGCTGCGCCCACTACAGGCCTCACATTAGGTATGTTTGGGGTTCTCTGGGGTATTTTTAAGTTGAAGAGCTTCTGAACAACAGGTAATGATTGTGAATTTTTATTTTTATTTTTATTTTTTTATTTAATAAACAATTACTTTCTCTCAGGTGCCCCAGCCAATACAGCTGCCACCACTGGCTTTAGCTTGGCTTTCAACAAGCCCACAGCCTCAGCTACGCCGTTCTCCCTCACAGCTACTAGCACCTCTTCGACAGCCGCTGCTGGGACAGGCTTGACGTTTGGCTCTGTCCTGACCTCCACTGCTCCACAGCAGCCTACAGCCACTGGCTTTGCCCTCGGTCTCGGCGGAGCTACGACCACCACCACGGCAGCCTTAACAGGTCCATCACTAGGCAGCAGTCTCTTCTCCAGCACTGTGCCTACAGGTGAGAGGCAAACTGTCAGCTTTACAGAGCTGATGTGTTAAATACATGGCCAAGTGGGAGTACAGTGAATGCTTTGAATTACAGAGTGTTCGTTTTAATTAGTTGTCACAGTTCTATAAACTGTATGACTATTTCTTGCCGCAGGTCTGAGTCAGACTACTCTTGGTGCAGGAGGCGGGTTATCGTTCGGTTCTCTGCTGGCAACCTCGACAGCGTCATCAGCAGCTCCTGCTCAGAGTATCGGCCTGGGTGGAGTCGACTTCAGCACTTCCTCTGAGAATAAGAGCGACACATCATCTGGAGCCAATGCGCAGTACGTCCTGCTGACCAACACGGTCCTTTACTGTCTTATGGAATATGTCTAATGTCTCACTCTGCTGTTAATGTTTAGCACCGACTATCCTTTCTGTTCTAATGATGAAAAACACTTTTTCTCACCCTCAGGGACAGCAAAGCTCTAAAAGATGAGAACCTGCCCCCAGTTATTTGTCAGGATGTTGAAAATTTTCAGTAAGTATCGTTGTGTGATTTATTTATTTTTTAATTTTTTTTTTTTAATCGGGTGTTTAATAGGTTGAATGCAGCAGTATGACCCAACCCAAATTTTATCTGGTGAGGTCTCTAGGAGTCCCCATTCTGTGTAAAATCCCAGATGCATACATATAGTTTGAGTAGTAGCACTTTGAAAGCATATTTTGATAGTTTGCCATATCTATCAGAGAGCTTTTATGTCATCTACAAGTGATTTCCTTCTTTTCTTAATTCTTTTGCAGAAAATTTGTGAAAGAGCAAAAACAAGTTCAGGAGGATATAAGCAGAATGTCATCAAAAGCCATTTCTAAAGTCCAAGATGACATCAAGAGCCTCAAACAGCTTCTGTCCGTCAGCGCCAGCGGTCTGCAGCGCCAAGCTTTGGCCATCGACAAACTGAAACTGGAGACGGCACAGGTAAAAACGGTGTACTTATGTTGACACAGGTGTCTATTTCTGATGCACATTATTTGTCATTAGAAAGTCAGTAAATCAGAAACTTGCATTCCAAACTTCTAGTGGATACACAATATATAGTGTATGCAGTGTTGCAAAATATATAAGTCAGGAAGTCCAGTATCAGTGTTCATTTCCCAAAACATCTGTAGCTGTACCTAAGATAAACAGAATTATTTTAAATTGGACTTCAGATGAACTTAATATGTGGGTTAACCTTTCCTGTTCCTTATACCTCACAAACTAAAAATATGAAAAAGTTTCCCTTGGAAATCTCACAGATTTTTTTTTTCTAGATGTTTGACTTTCCTCTTTCCTTTGTTGCTAAGGAGTTGAAAAATGCTGACATAGCACTTCGTACACAAAAGACCCCCCCTGGACTTCAGCACGAGAATACGGCTCCATCAGAGTAAGTAAGCTATTGGATGAAAGTCAGAAAGTAAATCCAAGGTCAATGTGTGCTATTGCAGTCCTTTAGTTCTCATAGACTCTGTTTCAAACGACTCTATTTCATTTTAATATCATAGGACAGCAATAAAAAAATACACTTGGCCAGTGGATGTTTTTGTCAAAAAGCTTCTCTTAATAGTTGATTCAAAAGGTTAATAATGAACATTGCTTAATGTACTGAGATTTAAAATATGTGTCCCTTTTGTGTGTAGTTATTTCCATAGCCTGGTAGAGCAATTTGAGGTGCAGCTTCAGCAGTACCGGCAGCAGATAGAGGAGCTGGAGAACCACCTGACAACCCAAAGCAGCGGCTCTCACATCACTCCTCAGGGTGAGAACACATTTGTCTGGCTGTTAACGTAATTCTGTTCATGTTAAAGTTCGGTTTGATCACAGTGTTACATGTTTCATTAACAAACAGGCTACAGATGTGTTTGCATTCAAGATGAAGAGAAAAAAGACAGTTTCTGGTTCTTTTCTTTTCTGTAACCCACCCTGTTTTATTAAAATACATCAAATATTTATGCAGACATTTTTTTATGCTTTTGTTTACAGATCTGACCTTGGCCATGCAGAAGTTGTATCAAACATTTGTCGCACAGGCCGCCCAGCTCCAGTCTGTCCATGAGAATGTCAAGGTCAGTTTATTCCCTCCTGCTTTTACATATGTTAATAATAATAATAAAAAGATCCTCATTCGCATTGCTTGAAATGTAATGTGTAATAATGTATAGGACTGGGTGACGAGGCAGTTGTAGCGTTTTCATTTAACGTGTCTTTCTCTCTGGTGTCTTGTTGTATAGATTTTGAAGCATCAGTACCTCTCCTACCGCAGAGCCTTCCTGGAAGACTCCACGGATGTGTTTGAGTCCAAACGGGTGTCTAACAGGAAATGGCAGAGCACGCCGCGAGTCACTACTGGGCCTGCTCCGTTCTCCAGTGTGCCCAATGCTGCAGCTGTGGCCATGGCAGCCACATTGACCCAGCAACAGCAGCCAACTCCAGGTCTGACTGCCTACAAGTTCTAGCAAGTTTCTCCTTTGTTAGGAGACTGAAGGAGAGGAAGGAGAATCAATAATAAAAGCAAGTTGTGGAGAAGACAGGATCAGTGTGCTTTTAACATATTTTGGTAGCAAATAACTCAAAAGGTGAGAGAGGATGATTAAAAGTACAAAAGTAACAGCAGCCTTATCTGGTGTTAAGGTATCTGTGCTTTCTGTAGTGAATGAAAAGAGGCTAGAAAGGAAGAAATGAGAGAAATCTGTTGCTTAACTTTAACAGGAGACATTTGTGCTGCCTTACCGTCTTGTCTCTGACTCTCAGTACAAGGGTTGGGAACATTTATTTTATGCACCTTACAATTCAAGAGTGAGGACATTAAATAGATGGCCCCAGTGCAAAATGAAGACCAAATCCCTTCTGTTAATTTCTCTCCTCCTCCGTGTGCCCTCTCTAATGGGATACCAGAGCAGCTTTATGGCTGACATCACTGGGGAAAATGCACAGTGGTGGAAAAAGTCGAGCAATCTCATTTTGAATCTGGAAACTTCTAAACCTCAGTTTTGGGTTTTGTTTTGTTTTAGCAATGCTAAAAGTGAGCCTAGTACTCAGTTGAGGTTGTTGTGTAATGAAGTTAGGATAATTAATGCACTTGCTGCGAATTTTGTGGTTTCTGAATGATTAGTCCAGGTAGTGGTGCATCTTTAGATTTTTGTCACGTCAGTCTGGGCGTTGAGTTGGTGTACGTCTATGGCAATGTAGCCCCAGCTATCTTAAATCCGAATGATATCTCAGACGTGTGGGAAACACCAGTTAATCTGACACCGAATCAACATGCTCCTCTCTGAATATACAGGGTAGTAAAATAAGAAGAGAATATATTAAAGTTGTCATCCCCACCGTTCCTTCAAGCACACAGCTTCTGTTGCCCAAGGTCTTACAAGTAAAAAGTCTAGTTTAGACACAGATATTCACTTTAGAGAAACCATTCTCTAAATAACCTTAACCTAATGACATTTACAGTTTGACTGTCATGCTGTTTGTCAAATTCTTTCTACTCTTTGACAGTAACAAAAAAAATACTATTAAGTACGTTGTATTAGGCATAAATACACGGATTAAACATTGTGTTTAATCGGAAATTGATTTGGCATTTTGTAGTAGCTTATATCCTAAAATATCTAAATGAGACTCTTATACTGAGCAGTCAAGGACTCAAATTCAGTTTTGTTAAACTACAGCCAACATAACCTTAAGAATATTTACTGCAACATCTGGTTTGAGTTGTAAGCCATTTTTACTGGCACATCAGGGTACCTGCATACAGCTAACACACTAAGCTATATATTACGGTAGCATGCTTTTGCAGTCTCTTTATTGACGTAACTTCAAAGGTTGATGGGATGTAAAGGCAGGTTGGTTTAAAAATGTTAGTCTGATCTCTACTCATTTGACAAAGCTCATGAGATGTGCTTTGACTGTTATCAGATCTGCTGCCCACCAGATGTTTGCTAATTTTTCCATTTTTAATGAATATTTCACATACTTTTGAACACTTATTTGGGTATGCAGATGGAGTTGTACGTTAACACCTAAACTAATTAACTATGTGCCAAGTAGGTATGGGACTATTTAACTAATCCATTCCTTAGCCACTGTTTACTGAAAAAGAAAAAATAACAACAACTTAACACACAAGCCACAATAGTTATTATTGTGTGGTAGAAGTGCACACCACCTCGGTGCCTGCTTAAGATTTTTTTTAAATTTCATTAAAAATCAAATAATTTTTTTTGATCACTTGTTCATTTTATCCATTTGTGCTCTGGGTATGCTAGCTATCCAACAAGGCTGTAGTATATGAGGTTAACATGAGTCGGGTTTGTAAATTATTTTTGGCTAGGGTAATTGATTGCTTTATTTAGCAAATCTCCCACCTTTTCTGCTAAGCCTAATTGCAGGCTAGTATATTTATTTATATATTTATTTTTTCTGCTTAAAGGTGACCTGTTTAGATTCATTTAGTTGTTGCATATTAAACATGTTGAAAGTTTCAAAATGAGTTTAGTGTACAAGTAATCCCAGCAAACCAAACACTCAGCCTTCAGAACTCTAAATGCAAGTTTTCTAATATTTTTTTCTTAACTCATGACACTGTTTGGATTGCATTTATATAGCGCTTTTCTAGGCACCCAAAGCGCTTTACAATTCCTCTATTCATTCACTCTCACATTCACACACTGAATAACAAAGGATTATCATTAATATGGTTATAGTAGCCCCACCCACCTGCTTTTCACAGCTTTTTTTTTTTTGCAAGGGGCAGCCAATCAGAAGAAAGTTGACTGAAGAGAGAGGAGCTAAAACAGGTTTGTTTCAGTCAGTGGATGAACTGAGGGGACGTGAGTCATGCAAATCTAAGTAGAGCTCGAAATATAATAGGTCAACCTTAAACTTGGGTCATTATTGAAATGTCATGTTGGAGGGTGATCAGTATCACAGCATTTAAAGATGCAGTGGGCTGGAGTGGTTTTTTTTTGTTTTGTTTTGTTTTTGTTTGTTTTTTGGTAGATTCACATCCGACCTGTACACATGCCAGATGAGAATGGGCCTACACTGTTCAGATTTCTGTCTCCATGGACATTGGGTTAAGGTACCAAAAGACTCAGGACTGAAAATAACTCTGAAATGTACTTTTTTCTAGTGGAACTAAGGCTGAGAACGGTGAAAAGCCCCGGTCACTTACTGGCCTAAATGAAGCAGTGTTCTCAGTGTGTTTGTGTTGTGAACAAGGAGCTGAGGTTGGTCTTTTATGTGGACAGATCATTTGGATAATGAATTGTCAGCAGTGACAGTAAGTGTGTGCATTATCTCACTGTTCAATACCTTGATATATTTGGCTGGTTTGGTTTTAATAAAGGCCATACCACTGTAACTTGATGAAAGTGATTTCACTTAAGGGCTACTGTCAGTGCAACAGGGCTGGATCATTTCACATAGAGTTCATTTCAGAGAAAATGTGGAGCTAAAGAGCTGTTCACAAGTTGTGATTTCAGGTATTTTATCCAAGGCGATGGTATGTTGTACAGACATTTGCTTCTCAATTCTGTAAAAAGTCTACTTTTCTTGTTGGTTTAACTGTTTGGTAGTTCAGAAGAGAACAATTTGTTGCTGCTCACACTGGTCCATAAGTACCAGTGAGATACATTAGTGCCAAAAGAAACTGGTCTGTATGGCCACATTGTGTGTCTTGATTGTACAGGGGAGTTTATTTTCCCACCATTTTTCTCATCTGAGGATACAGCGTTGCTTGTTGTAGATAGCGCTGCGAGCTCAGCAGTATTGGCACTCAGAGGAATAAAGATTGGAAAACTGCCGTTGAACATGTCGCGATACAAACAGGAATTCATTGAACCCACTTCCAGTAATCATCGGCATACTGCTGCTGATTACGGTGGTGTATGGGTAAAAAAACAACCTAAATGATTAATTGCTAATGAAAACACTGCTGCTTTTGGACAGTCAGTCCTCTTATCAAACGCTAGGTTTTTGTTTGTTTTTGTAGGATTTAATGGAAGTCCACACTCATCCAGAATTTGACATTCTGTGCAGTTTTGCTCACACTTTAAAATATCGTCTTCCACACCTCTACAGTCTCACTTGGCACAATAATGACTATTAAATAATGTAATAATTATTGGTCTGTCAAAGTTGTTTTGACTTTGAAGGTAATTGTGGATATTAAGCCACATTAATACTCTCTAGTTGGTATCTTCTCACTGTCAGTAACGTGTATGCAAATGCTGTATTTTCATGAGTGCTAATATAACAGCTGTTCCCATTTACCTCTTTTTTCCTTTTATAAAAGAAGTGAAGGAATTAATGTGACTTTTTATTTATTTATTTTTTAAAATGGTAGGTAGATTACCAGTGTCACAATTTGCCTACATGAACCTGAGATGCTCAGTAATGAATCTGAATTATACCTTTTGGTATCTTTGTTTTTCTGTGTGTTAAGCTTGAGCACAACAGTTCACAATAATGGGCCTGATTAGTTGACTGTTTGAATGTTGCTATTATCTCCAAAACATTTCCATATTCTTTGTCATTTATAGTGTTTAGTATTTTGTTTGTTTGTTTTTTCCCCTGCTAGTGGCGTTCAGGAGGCATGACTATTACAGGGTGTTTTGGAACCAGTAGAATTTACTGTTAGTTATCTGAAATTAGACTAAAAAAATCAATCTCTTGCAGGTTTTAGCTTGTCATCTCTCTCTAAAGTCAGACTCGATCCAACAAAGACGGATTTGTAGCTTATAGTAATTTACAATGGAGCTTTTGTTTTCATAATCGGTGTAAAATTATTTAAACGAACGTAACAAAGGTCCTTCAGTTTATGTTGGACGCATGACTCAAAACTTGACCACGCTGTCTTTCACAGGCAAACTGTACCAAATCACTGATTTTCTTTGTTTTGACCAGTTTACACTCAAAGGCAGCCATGAATGCCGTTTTCACATTTCTTATCTAATTCTCCAGTGCTTTTACCTGTAACCTTGTGTTTTAATCTTATATATCCAATGCCTGTTGATACAGTATATTTAATCTATAAATATGTTGTGCCTTTTAAAGCTATATTCAGTAATTGTGTGATGCATTTTTAAAAAGTTTTTTTTAAATTAAATTTTAGGTATGCTAGTTCATTCACTCTCAGAAATCTTGAATTTGGAAACTTGTCAAATGCAGTAGCACTTAGCAATTAACAGCCAATTGTTGTTCCAAACTGTTTGTTTGTGTTTTATGTAAGTGGAATTGCATATTTAATTGAAAATAAATTGGTTTTTAAACAAAGAAACGCTTGTCCTTGTTTCTTTTTCACTGAACTTGTTTTAAGAATGTAGACTAATTGAAAAGCTCCCAAATTTGATAAGATAAAAGAGAACGCTTAAAGAAAACAAGACAAGTTTCTGAGTGAAAGAACTAGCAGTGCTTCCTTTTTCCCTCCCAGCTTGCCAGCAGTGATAAATGCGCTGCTGATTAGCTGGAATATTATAGTTGAAAGCCTTTATAGCAGGATAGTACATATTCATATGTACTTTGTGAAAGCCTGATCCGTTGCCTAATTATTGTCATATTTCAGCTCATGTGAGGTTGCAGTTAATTAGATGCTGTAGTCTTTTGATGCCTCTGTCGGCGCAGTCATTAGATCAGATTATCATATTTTATTTGAATCAACTGCAGGACTTGTTTCTAAAGCTAAAATAAAGCTGTCAGCGTGACAGCAGTGCAGTTTACTTTGTGTTTTTTGTCTCACATAAAAGAAGAGTAAAAGCCTGTGCTCTCTCTTTGTGCCTTAGGGACCCAGGCGCCTCTGGGGGCAGGGTTTGGAAACCCCTTTGCCTCAGCATTGGGCACTAGCTTGGGCTCTTCTACCCTGGGAGGTATTACCTCTGCTTTTTTTTTTTTTTTTTTTTTTTTTTTTTAAATGAATATTCCCTGTTTTCTCGTGTGTTTTATTTTTTGCTAGACCCCTGCATACTTTGCCATTTCCCCTAATGTTACCTGGTGGTTAAATCAAAGTGGGTTTTTAAAGAAAATGTATTTGAGTTTGGTTGTATGACAGACTAAGCAGCTGGTGTGTATGTGTCTGACAGAGTGGTGCAGTCAGAGCTTAGCTGTTTCTCTTTTCTGCTCTGCCTTTTGCGAGGAGTCAAGTGCGTTCACACCACACACAAAAACTGCAATCCTATCGTACAGTTGTTACCTGGTAAACAGTTTCACTCAGCTGTCACGGCGAAACGCTGTGGTGTTAAAATACGGGCATGTCAAATTGCAAATCCACTTGAGAGTGTGGAAGCAAGTGGTCTGAGCGCACTCAAAAGTATTGTCTGTTTTCTCGTAGTTTGGGTATTCGGTGAAATCTGCCGTTTTTCTTCCTTTGGCCTTTGCTTTGCGGTGTAGTGCACTGTGAGTCCTGTTTGATTCTGCATTATTCGGTCAGAAGTTAAGCCAAGTGTGGTGCTCTGTGGATTAGTTTATGACTTTTTTTTTTTTCTTTTTTGCTTGCTTTTGTCTGCTAATGCCTGCCAGTGTGTAACTCCTGAGGCGCTTCTTGTTTTTGTATCTAGTCTAGGCTGTGTGCTTAGACCAGTCTGACTTCCATGTCACTCTCTCCCACAGGTTTTGGTGGTGGGCCAGGATTTGGTGGGGTGGGGACTGGGGGGTCTTCTTTTGCCTTCTCTTCCACCAATAAGCCCACAGGAGGCAGTCTGAGTGCAGGTACAATACATGCTGTATATAGCACCTTAACACCTGGGCCACCAAACATGATGGCAACAAAGAATAAAGGCTCAGCTCGCTAAGTGTATAAAGTTTGGAAAGGGTCTAAGCTGTAACTGTGTCTCATTAGTGTAATGTAAATGGAACTGCAACAAGTTTAGTATATCCATATTTTAAAGTTATAATGAACGTCCCAGCAGTGGGTAAATACAGTTATGTGTATATATGTTTGTTTGTGTGTGTTGGCACTTTAGAATCTTGGGGGTTTTAAGCTAGGATGGCAAAATCCTTATAAAAAACCTCTGAATTTCATTTGAACTTCCTTTTTCTGACACCAGATTTTCTAAATCCTCATGTTATTCATGTTTTATCTTTTTGTTTTTCTCGTATTTGACTGTTTTTTGTTTTTTGTTCCTTGTCTTGCTTTACTAGGTTTTGGTAGCACCAACAGCTCAGGCTTCAACTTCAGCAACCCTGGCATCAACCCCTCTGCCGGCCTGACATTTGGCGTGTCTAACCCACCTCCTGGAGGCTTTGCCACAGCAGCACCCTTACTCCAGTTGAAGAAGCCCCCAGCTGGTAACAAAAGGGGCAAGAGATAGAAACGGGAAATGATAGACGCATGTTACTGAGCAGCTGACCAGCTATGGGTTTGTAGCAAGTACAGCTTGATCTCCCAAAAGCATAGAAGACGATGCTAAAATGACCATTACCCAACCAAAACGGAGGAAATATGCTATTCTGAATTGTCCAGTCTTCTACATGCATTTCTTTTTAATTCACCCACATTCACGTTTTCCTGTTGGATCCAACTCTGCAGAGGGATTAGACTACAGAAATTAGAGCAGAAGTACACGAGTGACTCTGTTTTTAGCAGTGATTACTTTTGCCTTTGGTAAAGAAGGGAGGACCCAAATCAATACAGTAGGCAGCGGCATGTAAAGATAGGATAAAATAGCATTTATATCATTTTAAGCATGGATTTAGCTCATTTGCATTGCTTCAGAATGTTTTTCTTTCTGCACACTTTGGTCTGTGGTGCTACAATGCCTTTGGGATTGTTGGCTCACTTGCAAATTGCTCAGTTACTGGTGAGAAATTGCTTAAGCCAGAACATTTTATAAGACAACGTTTTTTCCGTTTGTTTTTTTTAATGCTTTGAAATGGTTCTGCTGTGCTCCACAAACTGTCAATCACAGAAATGCACTCGAGCGCTTCCCAAATGATCACGTGGCCCAAGGATCGTCCAGGAAACGATCAGATAAGATTTATGGAGCAATGTTTGTGGCAGAGTTTCCGTCTGAAGTATCAAAGGAGTGTAATATTACATCCTAGATAGTTTTATAGGCTCCGGAGCGTCCAGGGTTGTTGTTTTTGTTTTTTTGAGAAGCACAGTTTTATTTTTATATCAAGTAGAGAAAGATATGAGATTTGAGAGGTAAAAGTGGACTAGAACCTTGAGCTGGCCCATTATCTAGCTCATGTAACCTGTGTTTTGTTTTTTTTCTTTTGCTACTCCATCCTCATTAATTACTTTTAGACACATTATGGTTTTTGGTGTTTTGCCCCTGTGTACTGTTGCAAGAACTTGAGATTCGAAACTTTGTGCTCTTCGTATTACATGAGTTCATTAGATGTTAAGTTGGTTGAATTTGAAAGGGATTTCATATGCATATTGTACCTGCTCAGTTTCTACATGTGCTAGAACAAATCTGCACTTTCCAGTGTATGTGACCTGACGGTGATTGTGTGAATGTGCATGTGTTTCTGTCACACAAGTATGAAATTGTCTCTCTGGTCTGATCATATTTCCTTTGAGTACTGGGGCTGGTCGGGGGTCAGATATTCTGCTTTTTTTTTTTTTGTTTGTTTTTTAAATTGTCCATGTTGTTGTTATTATTTTCTAATCACAGTCTGTGGAATCCTGAATTTTCTAAAAGCTGTTTAATAATAAAATCTCCAATATGATGTTTTGCCTGTTTGTGGCATCACTTCAATAAATGTGTGTTGACACAGGAAAAACTCAACCATCAATATGTTGTATGTCACATGCTTTGCAGCAGCTCTTCCCGCATCTGATATATTTTCAAGTCATCACACGAAGCAAAGTTAACCCAGACTGTTTGTGACAACATAATTGTACTATGAAGCTTTCAAGGCTGTAAGCCATATAATGCCAAAGTTTGGGAAGTTGCCCTAAAATTAACGCTTTCACACTAACTTCTACTGTTCCTTTAAAAAAAAAAAAAGGCACAGTCTAGGTTACAGATTCCTTATAATGTAGTCAGGACCTAAGAGGCCTTCTGAGGGTACATCAGTCTCTCTAAACTCGAAACTAATGTGTTTGTCCTTTTGCAGTGTTACTTTGGTCTTCCACTTTTCTATCTAAAGTTAAATTTTATCTTAATAAAAATATTAAAGCCAGTGACCAGTTTCAAAAGAAAGTTTGTTTAAAGTTTTGAGACTGTAATAAAACCCATAAAGATTCCTCTAAACACATATCTGATTAAATGTATCATTTATTCAATTTGACCGACAGGTTTTAGCGTAACTAACATGAGGGAAAAGGTATTTTCCCAATGATCAGTTAGTCTTACTACAATAAACTTAGGTGAGGGAGCACAGTATGCTGTTTGAACACTGATCTCTGCTGAAAATGCCCTTTTGTATATCTGTGTAAATATTCCATTAATAGTTCTAAATTATGATGAATGATTCATTTGTTCCTTACAGCAGGGGGGTGTCTAGAAGGGGAGCAAAGGGGCCTGCATCCTGAAATATGATAGGCTGCCCCATCAAAGTCACTGTATTAGAAATATTACTACAGTACTGTCTTATAGTGCCCCAAACCATTATACAGCATAGAACGGGCCACTGGTGCTACTGATTCTAGCTCTTATTTAAGTAAAAAGTTTTGAAAGTGGTGTTTTGTGCACCAGTTTGTTTTCACTGGAGGAATATTTCTGACTGAGTATTGAGATTTATGTCAGTGTTCTCCATGGGTGTCATGTTATTTTCGTCAGACAGATAACGCTGCCTCCACATGAACAGAATCAACTTTCTGGGATTTCCTTAGCTGGATGATTGAGCATGTACCAGGAACAGTGTTTTCAGCAGAGGGGGCGGTAGTGCTCTTCCCGTGGGGTTTCTAATACCACAGGGAGAAGAAGAAGAAGAAGACGCCGTTGCTATGCGACGACGCTACAACACTCCCATGAACTGCTAGGCATAAATAATCATTACTTAGGCTAGCAGCTCATATTTCAGGGGCGTCTTCCGGTGACTTTCTGTTCATCAGTCCAGGTAACAGGCTACAGTTTTTAAAGCAAGTACCATACAGTGGATTAATGTCGGTGAACATACTATAATTATGTTTGGTGGACTAGAAATTAGTATTAATTTATTAAGTTGAATCGGTAAAAAAAAAACGGTACCAGATGAGAGTGTATATGCAAATTTTAAACTTACTTCTTTGAAACACACTGTATTCATAATCATATGTCTATATTCCTGTCAAACTCCCATGGCTAGCACAGACAAATTTGAAGCACCAGAATGCAGTCTTTATATTAATTATGTTTTTTTTGTCAGTGCGGGTGATTTTTATTGTAGTTTTTAATTTTCTATTGGATTCTATTTCTTTTCAACTAATTGGACATTATTGCATTGTTTATATTACAGCCATGCCTCTTCCAGACACATTCTACTGTGCCCAGCAAATCAACATCCCTCCCGAGCTGCCAGACATCCTTAAAGACTTTACTAAGGCAGCCATCCGAACACAGCCCAAGGATTTGTTGCAGTGGTCTACAGCGTAAGTCTTAATGTCTGTCAATGAAGGTTCAGGTTAAGAGTAGAGATGTGTGTGATTGTGTTTTATTCCAGTTTAATTCTCACAAACAGGAGCATAAACCATGTCTCCAGGCTACATCACTGTAGGGAAAGGCAGGCCCCTTTCACCTGTGCGTGTCTTATCGTTGCATTGACTAGCTGTAATTAGATCCCAAGGGCTTTCATGTTAGTGCAGCAGTTAAACTATCTTACTGTCTCGAATAAAGAAAAACCATGCTAAAAGCACTCGATGATATGGAAATATTCAATTTATTTTCTTTTACCTTTTATTTCCTACCTCTAAGGACTCTCAGCATCCTCTTCTTTTTTATTGACCAATGTAGCTTGGCTTTGTTTATAGCAATAGACAATAAAGTGAGTCATACAGTGAAGCGAAAAAACAAATCGAGCGCCTCCTGGGTGATGAGATGTTTATGTTATTAAAGTAATACTTGGCTCTGTTCCCTTTCAGAGATCCTGAAAGTCAGTAAATGCATGGAAAGTTATATTTTTTCTTTTCTAATAATGAAGTGAAATATGCCACAGCATGCCTTTAAAACCTCTCACAAAGAAAAGCAAATGGTATATTTGAATGGTATACTTAGGAAGCTTGGGGGCAGATGAATTTCTGAGAATGGTGATGCTAAACACAGTGTTTAAGAATTCTTTGCTAATTATTATGACTGTGTCCTCTTCCAGATACTTCAGTGCGCTGTCTAAAGGAGAGTGTCTGCCTGTTAAGGACAGGCTGGAATTAAATGTTGCCACCCAGAAGACGGACACTGGGCTGACTCCAGGTCTTCTGAAGATCCTCCACAAACAGGTAGTTTCTCAACAGCAGGCTCATAACCTGTAGAAGTTGTCGCACAAATAAAATTTTTATTCTCACTGTTGCTTTTGAAAGAAATAAATGCATTTACTTTATCACATATTTGCGTTTCGTCATTTACTGTTTTGCTTTTATGGGTATAATTATAACTTCCATTGAGTTTAATGTCCAACTTTGATTACTCTTCTATTCTTTTATGCGTGTTTTTATGTGTGTGTCTCCATATAGCAGTGATGTTTCCCGTGTGGGTCATTAAAGTTTCATATTGTCTTAAATCCATTTTATCTCACCTGGGCTGTTTACTGGCATCTCGGTGTGGCGGATTCATTAAAAGAAATGAATAATTAATATTTCCTTAAAAGCTAGCACTTAAGCGGCAGCATAAATCTTGTGAGAGTGCTGCTCTTTTGTTGTCTCGAGTTATTCATTTTGTAACATTTTAAACTGCATTGATAGTAGAAAGTCTGAAAGAAATCCAGAAAATCTGAATGCAAAACAAATGCAGATCTGTGCCATTATTTGAGAGATTATTATTAGTGTTTATATCCTGCTCAAATCTACTTTTTATTTGGATTACTGTGCATCAGTATTTGCGGTTATTTATGCCCTGGCTGTCCACATATAAAAGTCTAGAGAAAAAAGAGATTGTAAGTAAATAGAGCCACCAGATTCTCCATATCCAACCTTGTTGTTTATTTGTGGAAATAGGACTCATTTCAGATTTTATCTAGAAAGTGAATAACTAGATTTCCCCCCCTAAAGTCTCCTAACCCCCCATTTTTTTTTTATCATCAAATCATAGCTGTCGCCCAAGACAACCTGTAGCAAAGAGGAACTGCAGGCGAAGTGGAAGGGCTTGTGTCTACCTGTGGCTCAGCTGGAGACCCTGCTGTCGCTGGGCAGCTTTGGCTCAGATATTGACTGGATGGAGTTTTTTGCCCTGGGCTGCAGCGCTCTTGGAGGGGTGAGGTGTTCACAATCCTGGCTATAAATGCAAATACAACTTTATATACTTCTTCCTTTGAGCCTTAAAAACCTGGTGCGAGGCCAAGCACAGCTGGAGATCCTCCAGCAGCACACTCTAGTCTCCAGGTGTTAATGTTAGATCCAGGAATTTGCAATGCAGTCTCCATCATCGGGGTCCCCTGGCTCCAAAAAAGAGTGACTGGATAAATCCTTCAGCAACTACTTGAATCTTTGCTTCGCTGTTAAGCCAATGATATTTTTTTTGGCTTCACAGATTCAGATAGAGCAGTAGTGACAGATCAAAGAGAATTTATTTAAGCATGAAGAACTTTACAGAAGATAAGTTGGTGTCTAGGAAAGCAAATGCAGCTAAGCATTAACAGCATTATGTGCTCAGTGTTAGTAATTTGGGTAGAATTCTACTCCTGTTTTCAAGGCTCTTGAACACTTTAACCACACGAGGGCACTCTTATGCTACTTAGATTTAGCTGTCTGAGTTACAGTGTGTGCATGCAAGTATATTTGCAGTGTGTCTTGCTTAAATGCGATGCAACAGCAAACTAATTCTTTGTTTTTGTGGCAACACAAATCCTCAGACTCTTATCAGTTCGCTTAAGTTTGCCTGCGAGATCCTAACAGAGGATGAGACGGGTGGTGCCGCAAAGATCCCGTTCGACACCTTTGTCAGGCTCTACACTTACCTGGCTCAGCTAGACGGGGACGTGCCACAGGAACGCATTGACAACTTCCTCGGCACTCTGCAGCCACAAGTGTAGGTGTCATTTTCTCCTCAGCTGTCAGTCACACCACAAGCAGAATGGGTGTAGTAGTGGAAAATTGAGCTATTTTGTATGCATAACTATTTTTTTTTCACACAGCGTAATTAGTTTCCCAGTTTGAATTATTTCTTCAGTCCGAGCTAAAAAAAAAAAAAAAAAAGGTTTTTGTTTGTTTAAAAAAAACATTTTCCTCTTTTGTAATTCAGTCATAACTCTGGATGTGCTAAGCAGTATTTTAACTCTGTTGGCCCAACATTTCTGCCAGTCAGTGGCAGTTGGCTCAGAAGCACAGACAGTTTAAGCGCTAAGCCATTTCCCACTATAGCCTCAGATAATGTTGTGAGATTGTGATGTTCAGTGTTGTGAAAATCCCTATGCTGCTGAGTGGAGCTGTTGCACTGATTCGCTGGTTTCTCTGCCCGACAGCAACAAGCAGAACGGCATGATTCAGGTTTCCAACTTCTACCCCAGCAGGAAGGGAGGGAAGCAGAGGCAGAAAGCAGTGGAAGAAAGAAGTTAGAAATAGGAATAAGGAAATGATGGCGCCCAATTAATAAATGGAGCAGCTAACGCTTCGTCAAGCACAGCTGTTTTTCCAAAAAGAAATTGGTCCCATTAATTGTTGGCATCAGCCACTGTGGCCGATTATTCATCAGTGTCCGGCTGAATCAAGCCGCTATTATGAGTCTGGTTGGATTTAATGAGCAGCAATAGAAGCACAAAGCTGCCGTGCTCAAACTGTCAGGTAGGGCGTGTGTGGATGCCTTTTATTTCCCATTCCCGTATGACTCGGCTAGTGAAGTTCATTTATCATGCACGCTGCCTCACCACATTTGGCCTCTCTGCTCGCGTCTGCATTTCACCCAGCAGACCAAAAAAAAAAAGGAAGTCAAATAGATAAGCGCCTACGCCACAAGAGTGTGAGTTTCAGCTTGCATTAGAGACTTGTGTTATATTCACTCCTCTGTGCAGTACTGTAAACAAACACAGGCACATTTCAACACCAGTGACAGTGACAGTGTGAAAGGTCCAGAGGTCCAGAGATACAGTATGACTGTTATTAACATATTTGCCTCTCATACAAACACACACAAAACTGCTACGCTGGAGGTATTTCAACAGACAGCACAACAAATGGGATCAGAGAAAATTCTGTCTTCAGACACTTTTGGCATTTGGTCGCAGGGGTGGAGGATACACGGACACACAGATACTGTAGCTTACCCCTTCCAGGATTGCAACTGTGGTCAAGTCAAAGAAGACTGGAAGACAGATAGAGCCCCCGCTAACTCGATAACTGCAGGCTCTCCGCCCATATGACACAGCAGAGAAAGAATTTTGTCAGGGCTTCCAGCAGTGATCTTTTTGTGCAACGCCCACGTTAGAACTGAGTAAATGAGCGCGCTGAAAATAACTCAATATTAACTGTAATCTGCTCATAATGCTTTTATATTTGGAAAGATTCCTATTTGTATTGATAGCTTTTATGTCTGGCTGAAGTCTGAAGCAGAGATAACTCTGGTATCAAAGATTTAGCGCACGATGCAGACAGCGCATAATTTGTCTTCATCAAATAACACAACATTCAGAAGCCATGCGTGAGGATGTGGATCGCCCAGCTGGAATTACAAGGTTAAACAGGACGAGATTTTTAGCTGTACTTATATTGTATTAAAAGAGGTATATAAATTGACAAGTAGAAAACATAAACACTGATTTGAACTTGGTTTCCTGTGGATCTTTTTTTTTTCCCAGGAGCCGATGAACCTCTTTTGATAAGGAAATCAGGAAGTTTTTGATTCTGTGCAGGGTTTTCTCATATACAGGAATTTGCGGCAACCCCACACGTTTTATGCATAGCCAGAGGAAATATAACAGTTCCTTTTTTAACTACTTATTAGGGATTCATTCACCATTACATAGTGGGCATTACTGTGTATCAGTTGCACAGAAATAATAAAAAAACCCATTGATTTTTCAAAATACAGACTAGCCTTGACTGATCATTTTTTATAAGGATTATAAAAACGGCCCATTTTGAAACCGGAAAAACCCTGCGGGGTTATAGTTTTTTTCTTTTCTCAAAAAAGTACATGTTTGTGAGCTGGTACTTTCCAGTGATCTAGGAATTACCCTTAATGCTGTTACTGCTTACAATAAAACACTATGTTGAAAGCTCAGTTGTGTATTTATTCAGTCTGCAAGCACTATTGCTTGCATGAGTGTTAGGGGCTTCTATTTGAAAGCTTTTTGATCTAGTGAATTATTATGTCGTTGTTAATTGGATTTAGATACTCTGGTAATGTTGCTACAGTAAAACAGCAAAGTAGTAAAAACATGTCTTTCACCCTGTGCACATAATTCTTTGAGATTTACAAAATCCAAGCCTCATGACAGCAAATTACAAAGAGCAGCCTCCTGTTGACTTAAATCAAACTAAACCTGGCAAAGCTGGCAAACTGCACGTGTTTTGAGACACAACATGTTCTTGTTCTTTAGAAAAATGTCTGTCTTGTCAGTCACACCTGTCTTGGTTGACAGTTCTAGTAAAGTAAAAGTACAATCCACCAAGAATGCTGTGGCCTCAACACAGAGAAGCATTACTATCCTCCTCCTCCTTATCATCATTAGTTTATTTATTTAAAACATGTTGAGGGAGAGCCATAGAGGTGCCGAGGCACACAGTAAGGTGCAGAAGTAAATTTATGAAGCAGCAAAAGAAGAATAGATTGTAAATCACTGTATATGTAAATACCTACTGTTTGATTGCGACACATTATATGCTCCTCACAAAGCATTCCTTGGATATCCTCAAATTTCTCTCCAATAAATTTCTTTTTAGGGGCATCTTGCACTATAATAGTCAGGCTTACAGTTACAGATGCTGTGTGCCCCCTTTGTTTTAGGATGTTAGAACATGGAAAAACATGATGTAATTGCAAAGATGTCAGTGGTTTAGGAATCTCAGCTTTAGGGTGGACCTTGTTGCGCAGCCTTTACTGTTTCTCCAACTTTTGCTCACAACATCACATCTCCAGGGATGTGACAAATGTTGCAGGGCAGTGCGAAGGAAAAAAAAGGCAGTAGAAGAGAGAGCAGACACAAAGGCTTCATTCTACAGTGACTCTGTTGTGTAAGAGATTTCGGGGTAAGGATAAGGGAAAACATATTTCTAGCTGTTTTCTGAAGTTGCAGAATTTATCGTTCTGTGAGCTGTATTGTTGAACTGGGTTGAGCTAGACTCCACTTTGGGAGCATGAGAGCATTGTTGGTTTGAAAGATTTATGGGTAGGTTTTATCAGTCGGTTAGTTTCAGTTTACTTCAAAAAGAAAATCTAGATAAGTAATCTGTGATGACTGGAGATGTTTGTATGAATTGTTTTGCTGTATATATATGAATGAAATGAATTTAATTGACATGTAACATATTTAGTGCGTGTATATTACAGGGACCTGCAACATGGGATGATAAAGCCACTGGACTTTATCTACTGGGACGATGTGGCTTCAGCTCCATAACAAACGTTGCACACCGAAGCTGGAGGTTTAACAGTGGAGGTGGATTCGAATCCTAAAAGGATTGTGCATCATGTGCTGATATGTCAAAAATAACGAAATGATCTGGAAATACTGTCTACATTGTAAATGCTAAAAACAGAAATATGGCTGAACTGTCTGTGATATCACCCTCACTTCTCTCATACGTCTGGGGTATACGCTCACCGCCATCTTTAAGATGGGATTGACAGGCACCTGTCAATCAAGCAAAGACCCGCAAAGCATTTTCTCTTTGAGCCTCATTATCTTCCTAATGGAACAGTGATCTTAAAATCCCCACTGTGACACATATCAGCAGGTGTGAATTTAATTATTGAGACTTAAACTCGTTCAAAAAAATACTGTAATTACTTTTTGCATTTTGAGAGAGGACCTCGGGGTTCGGGGTGGGGGTGCTTCATTACATTCTGGGATTTATTGCAGCCATTATCATGCTGCCGTTGAAGGACCAGTATTTTATACAGCTTGATAAGTCCCTTGTACAGTAGCATTACCTACATGATTATGCACAACAGTCATTAGTTGCTCTGCAAGACGGCCAAAAAGAAAGTGTCCCCTCTTTCACTTTGAAGATTTTATATATCAGGACTTCTTAAAAATTATCTGGTCCTTACCAGGTTCTAAAATGATTTAATGAGACAAAGGATGAGCAACATCACGTGAAATATTACACAGTTTCATTATTTGATTAATGAAAATCAATGTGTGTGAAAAACTAAGTAAACTGTATGATTCTGTAGCTGCTTGAAGTGATAGTTTTTTGTGTGACTTTATCAGTCTCTCACATCACTGTGAAGGGATTTTGCTGTTGTACTCCTTCCATTAATTGTGGTTTTCTTGCATTTATTTATGCACAGCTCTATTAAGGTCCCACCACAGTGTTTCAGTCAGGTTGAGGTCTGTTAATTGTATGCAGTTCACGTATCTCGTCCTGTCTATGTAGACAGGAAAAGATAGAAATTTACATTTAACTATTACAACCTTCCTGGTCTTTGGGATATAACCTCGAGTTGTGTTCACTGACAAAGACGCATTCAGACTGATGGAAACATGCTGGCAATCTGTCTGCATTTATTAATTAGACAGCATAATCTCAGAGTGGTTGCAGTCTTTCAGGGTCAGACTGGGACTGTTTGCAGAAAGGTTGCCTCCTATCAGGTGAAATGAGTCCTCTGGGGTGAGTTGCCTGCTCTTGGAAAGATTACATCTATCTTGTTTTCCACTTGTGAATCATTTTCTTACTGCAGAATGATGGACCAGATTATTTGGAGATCACCCCACAACCAATCCCAGATGGCCATCAAGAATTGGTAATCTAAGGTCTTTGCTGATGTCTTTCCTCCTTAACACACACTTAAATGCTACAGACTAGTACTAACAGCTGCTGATGATCAGTTGATCAAGTGCATTGGATTAACAGCACCTTGCAGCTACTTACTGTCTTAATTCCAATATTATGTAAGGTTGCACTTGTTTGTAGTTTTTACACACACTGTTTTTGCCATACTGTTTATTAAATAAATAATAACCCAGTGTAATGCTTCATGTGTTGTTGCCTAGTGGAGGATGTATACTTGAATCCTTAAAACTGAAAGACGATTTTTAAAGATTTTTTTTAAATTAATCTATTTACAAGCCTGATTTTGTCTTTGGTCTGACATCATGCTACCAATACGTAACATTGATTGGTACAGCCTGTATTTGGGAGGGTTTTTTTTAAACACATGAATACACAGCACTTAATTAAGGGCCTCTAGTGATTGATTAAAATTAGCTAATTACCACTTGTAGACTATTGAATTTTTTTCCCCCTACTTAACATTCTACAAAAGCTTTTTCTCACCATGGATTTAAGTGTCGCCCTCAGCTTCTGAGTGCTGGTAGTGTTTTCTGCCCTGGCTTCATTAACTTATTAGGCAAGAATATCAAGGTTCTAATCAATAATCACCACGTTAGGGTCAGTGCTATAAAGAGAAAAATTTTTTTCCAACCTATTCTCAGACAGAAACAATCCTTTAAAAGCCTGTCATAAACACTTAATTTAAGTCACATTTTCAGTTCATTACACACATGCATGCACCTAACAGTTCAGTGCTTGTGCACATACAGGGCTCATAGTAGATCATTGTGAGGGACTCCTGCTATGTGCCAAAGAGGGGAGCATCGTGGGTGTTTTGGCTGCTTGAGGTTTTCAGGGGAAAAATGAATGACTGAAAGAGGAAAAGCATACAGGAGCCTGTCTAAACATACAAGCAACAGCAAGGTCATTTTATTTTCTTGCAGAAAAATTCAAGAAAACTCATCTTTCTTTCCTGGAAAGAAGAGTTTTCACATACAGTGGGATGCAAAGGTTTGGGCAACCTTGTTAATAGTCATTATTTTCCTGTATAAATCGTTGGTTGTTACAATAAAAAATGTCAGTTAAATATATCATATAGGAGACACACACACAGTGATATTTGAGAAGTGAAATGAAGTTTATTGGATTTACAGAAAGTGTGCAATAATGTTTAAACAAAATCAGGCAGGTGCATAAATTTGGGCACCACAAAAAAGAAATGAAATCAATATTTAGTAGATCCGCCTTTTGCAGAAATTGCAGCCTCTAAACACTTCCTGTAGGTTGTAGGAGATGGCCATTCCAGAACGTTGTACTCTGCATGAATGCCTTAGTGGATTTTGAGCAGTGTTTCAGGTCGTTGTCTTGTTGAAAGATCCAGCCCCGGCACAGCTTCAGCTTTGTCCCTGATTCCTGGACATTGGTCTCCAGAATCTGCTGACTGAGTGGAATCCATGTGTCCCTCAACTTTGACAAGATTCCCAGTCCCTGCACTGGCCACACAGCCCCACAGCATGATGGAACCACCACCATATTTTACTGTAGGTAGCAGATGTTTTTCTTGGAATGCTGTGTTCTTTTTCCTCCATGCATAACGCCCCTTGTTATGCCCAAATAACTCAATCGTAGTTTCGTCAGTCCACAGCACCTTATTCCAGAATGAAGCTGGCTTGTCCAAATGTGCTTTAGCATACCTCAAGCGGCTCTGTTTGTGCTGTGGGCGGAGAAAGGGCTTCCTCTGCATCACTCTTGCATACAGCATCTCCTTGTGTAAAGCGCGCCGATTGGTTGAATAATGCACAGTGACTCCATCTGCTGCAAGTTGATGTTGTAGGTCTTTGGTGCTGGTCTGTGGGTTGACTCTGACTGTTCTCACCATTCGTCGCTTCTGTCTATCCGAGATTTTTCTTGGTCTGCCACTTCGAGCCTTAACTTGAACTGAGCCTGTGGTCTTCCATTTTTTTCAATATGTTCCTAAATGTGAAAACAGACAGCTTAAGTCTCTGAGACAGCTTTCTGTATCCTTCCCCTAAACCATGCTGGTGAACAATCGCTGTCTTCAGGTCATTTGAGAGTTGTTTTGAGACCCCCATGTTGCTACTCTTCAGAGAAAATTAAAAGAGGAGGGAAACTTACAATCGACCCCCTTAAATGCTCTTTCTCATTATTGGATTCACCTGTGTATGTAGGTCAGGGGTCAATTTGAGTTCCAATAATTAGTTCTAAAGGTTTTGGAATCAATAAAATGGCAACAGTGACCAAATTTATGCACCTGCCTGATTTTGTTTAAACAATTATTGCACACTTTCTGTAAATCCAACAAACTTTATTTCACTTCTCAAATATCACTGTGTGTGTGTAAATATGATATATTTAACTGACACTTTTTAATCTAACAACCAACAATTTATACAGGAAAATAAAGACTATTAACTATTAACAAGGTTGCATCCCACTGTACACGCGTCTTATCGGAAAATGCCTTTTTACATGAAGAATATTCCATGGTAATGTTTTTTTTAAAGTAATATTACTCTGCTTATAGGTTAAGACATATTTCAAACACATGCCGTGAGGACATTCTGGTTTTATTTTAGAGTTACAGCTATTTGTATACACAACTCCCCATTATCAGAGGCTCAAAAGTGACTGTTTGACTGCTTGAAGTCTAGAACCCACACATACAACCAAATGCTGTGTTTCCTTGCTTGAGATGCTCTGTCAGCAACTGCCTGCTTGTGGATCACACTGCCTTCAGTAAGTAAAAAGCCAGCTCTGCAAACCACAAGTATTTCCACTCATGAAAGCATCTTTTGACTGAAGACTTTGACAGTGATAGTCTTACCTCCTCAACAGTGTTCTCGACTAGATGTGAAAGAAACCAACAAAGTAATTCAGAGTTCGTCCACTTTAATAGTTTTCTGTCTTTCAGGCCACTAAAGAGTTTGCTATCTCTCTCTGATATGTTTATTTAAGTTTTGCAGCCTAATGATGGCCACCCTCACTTGCATCAGCATCTCACCATACCACAAAACTACTTGTCAGTGAACTGTTCAATTGCTTATGAGCCTCTGAAAATGATGACTGCATAAAAAACGGCTTCATGAATTTGAGCTGAAAGTCAGCACTTCAGTCACATCTTGATTTTTTGATTTAGAAATTGGTTGAGGAGGTGTAAGCAGACAAAACGACAAACATTGTGTCATGCCAAAAACGTATGGACCCAAATGTATTCAGTGGATCGAGGACTCAGTAAGACACTCACACTTTCATGAAATCCACACATTATCAGAAGTCCTTAGGTCAGCTGATCTGTTAGAGAAAATATGGTTTGTCTTCTGAGCCAAGGTTGAGCCAAAGCTGTGCATGTGAAGCATGTGATGTGCAATAAACACGATGTGATATAAATATGACTACAAGCAGTGATGAGCCATTGACCTGATTCATACTTAATACTGTGCTATTTTTAATAAAAGTCGCTTAAATTACACTTGCCACCTTACTGGTGGTGGTTTAACATACATATTTTCATGGTGATTTAATAAGTTCAATCACTTTGTCAACTTTCCATTCGTGCAATAATGAACAAAGTCTGATTTGCAACGAGGCTGTTCTCAGTTATCAGGCAGAATCCTGCACCGTGGGATGCTGTAGGACATATACAGTACAGAGTGTATGTCTGCAAATGTAAAGTGTCCTTATCTGAAACATAAATTTCCCAACAGCTGTGTTTCTGTCCTAGGCCTTGATGATAAAATGTCCCTTTGAAAGAGATAAAGAGTTCCTATCCTAAATTATCACCCTTGTTAATGTACCCTTCCATTTTGAATGAGAAGAATGAGAAGAGTGACACTGTGGGGATTTGCATGTTGTAGCAGGTTATTTGATTTTATAATACAGTTGTCTAACCATCATTTATATATCATGATAGAAAACAAACACAGGAAATAAAGCTGAATAATGACAACAACAACAATAATAATAATATAAGGCAAACTGTTTCGCATAAGAACTTGTAATATGATGCCATCTTTGAATCCCTGCACTTTAATGGGCTCTAGTTATTGAGTTTAATCCCCTGAAAGACCAGTTTAGTGCCAAGCAATACTAGCCAATTTCTTTTTTACTAAAGGAAAATTGTTGCTTTCACGGGAGCTTTATTCTGCTGAACATTGCACTGAATAGCACTACTACAGCTGAGGGATGGATCAAAATGTAAGACTGGAACAGAATCCAACTTGAAGTATTAACACTCAATTGCCTGTTGGTTTGCTCTGCTTAGCTAAAAGGATTGTGGTCTGACACCACAGGCCTGTGATAAAGCCTCCTTTGTGACAGTTATAACTGTTCAGCTGTGGTTATTTCAGCTGTGTCTGGACTTCCCTTTATAGTTAGTTTCTCTCTTTGCATTACACTGCAGCTGCATTACAATAAGAGGTAGTTCCAATATTTTGTTCACACCCTTTTTTATAAATAAGAGTAGACTAGATATTTGGGAATATTGCAGGAGAAGCAGGGGAAAAGAGAAGTAAAAGAGTCTGTTCCTACTATCTGCCCCCCCGTTTTACTTCACGTGCTTTATTCTGAATAGCTCAGTTTAAAATACTATATAGGGATAAAAATCTGCTAGATAGCTAGGACCATCCACTTTGTGTGCATTTGTGCGTGTGTAACAGGCTGACTGCATGTAGAAGTGATATGTGTTTCAGCTTAACAAAGAAACAATTAATAACAATACAATAGCAGAATAGCAATGACAGCACAGTTGTATCAGTGTTGTCATGCGTTGCACTGGTTGTCTCTTGTCATGCATAAACAAATGTTGCTAATTTTATAGCAATCACACGTTTGTTTCCCAAGGAGATGTTGCACTTTAGTCTTGAAGTATGAAGGAGGCTGTGGTGCAGATCCAGGACACACTGGAGAGATGACATCTCTTGGCTGGCTGCATAAGCTGGTAGAGGTACCTGGAGGGCAGAAGGTCTGGGCTTGCTTGCTTAGGCTGCTGCCTCCAAGACATGGATGGATGGAAGCTTACATTTGTTCTTTTTTTTCTTTTTTTTTAAATTCTTTATTTCTAAACTATTACTTCACGAAAGTGATTACAGGCATTAATCAACACAGTTTACAAGAGAAAAACAAAACAAAACGAAAAAAAAAAAAAAAGGAACACTGAACAGTCGGGAGTGACCAGTTAGCTAGGTTGGTAATTTCAAGCTTTGAAAAGAAGATTCGGCTTATGGGTATTGGCATATAAGACCCACTTATCCCAACACGAATGGAACCAACACACCCTGTCATTGACATAAGCTGTTACCTCCTCCATCCTATAAATCTCTAGCGTAATTTCCCACCATATTGACAAAGTCAGTATATCTTGCAAGGACCATTTCTTAGTTATACCTTTCTTACTTGCAACAAGTAAAGCTCTTAACAGACATGTATCATTTTTAGACCAATTCTGCAAAATCTCCAGTGTTAAATTAACACTGGAGAGTGTCTATATGGGTCCACACCTCTGAGTGTTAAATACAACACTGTTGAGTGTTAAATTAACACTTTTGACAGTGTTATATGTTTAAAAGTAACCTAGTCAGTTTTGAAGATTAACAATGGCTAACACTGAGCAAGGCTGATTTTCTAACACTGGAATATTTCTAACATTTTGAGTTATTTTCCAGTGTTAGAAAATCAGCACTGCTCAGTGTTAGCCATTGTTAATCTTCAAAACTGACTAGGTTAATTTTAAACATATAACACTGTCAAAAGTGTTAATTTAACACTCAACAGTGTTGTATTTAACACTCAGAGGTGTGGACCCATATAGACACTCTCTAGTGTTAATTTAACACTGGAGATTTTGCTGTGATACATCCAAAAAAGATTGTCTTCATGTCCAAAGGGAATGTACAGTCAAAAATGCCTTGTAGTGTACCATGAATGTCTTTCCAGTAGGTCCGTAGCAAAGAACAATCCCACATAATATGGGTGTGATGTGCTCGTTGGTGTCCACAGTTTCTCCGGCACACAGGAGGATTTGCATCATAATGAGCCTTTTGACACGGAGTAATAAAGAACCTTATCATAGACTTCCATCCAAATTCCCTCCAGCTGCTGGAGGAAGTACTCCTCCATTGCCGTTCCCACATCTGAGACCATTCCTCCCTTGAAACACACACCCCTCCCTCCTTTTCCCATAACATCTTCACATAGTCAGTTGAGTGGGGAAGCTTATTTATAAGAAAATTATACAAAAAGGAAATGAGTCTTGTATCGACATCCCCACTATACGCCTGTCTAAACAGAGTTACCAATTCCACATTAGTGTTTGACATCACACCGATTGTTGTCTTTATATAATGTCTTATTTGCAAGTATCGATAAAAATCCTGTTTTTCTAGATTGTATTTCTGTTTCAGTGTGTCAAAACTAATTAAGTTCCCATCCTTAATCAAACTATTGAATGTAGATAACCCTTTAGCAGACCAACTTTTAAAATGTGAGTCCAATTTATTCGGGACAAAGTCAGAGTCATATGCATACCATTTAAATAAAGCCAAATCCCGTTCCAATTTAAATTCTTTCACGACTTTTCTCCATACAGTAAGTGTACATGACACCCAGGGGTTGCAAACCTTGTCAATACATTCTCGAATGTTCGAATCCATCAAGACAGCTTGTATTGGAGAAGAAAACATGCTCTCCTCAATAATCTTCCATTGTGCTTGGTAGCTTGTATCACACTAATTGACCACAGTCTTCAGCTGAGCACCCGAAAAGAATTTTTTGGTGACGGCAACACCCATCCTCCCGCCTTCTTATGTAGTTGTAAAGTTTTAAAACAAACCCATATAAACCGCGATATTATTTTATCCCATTCGTTGAGCTTACATTTGTTCTAATGTCTTCATAGGTGCTGCTTTGTTGCACAGAGTGTGGCTCTTTCCTAACCTGTCATCTTTAGAGATCCAGTTTTGTCTTTGTTGGCCAGTCTCTATGAACTGATACTTATATAAACAAACTGGTACATATATATTGGATTTCTTCTCTATTTCAGCATTCAAAGTGTTTTCTTATGCCAAGCCTCATTCACACACGCACACAAGCATTTCTTTCTATGCTGAAGCACTTTTAACGTAAGTTGCACTCCAATGGACGCATCAGGGGAAGCGCAGGGTTCAGTATCTTGCCTTGAAGAGCCGGGGATTAAACCTCTGACCTTCTTACTGGTAGAATATCTGCTCTGTGTTTTATGTGTGTTTTGGTGTAGTCAGTCACTGTGCTCAGATAGTCAGATTCCCACCATGCACTGACTGTTTTGAGCCAAAAACCAGTGGGGTTTGTTTTTGTCCAGCAGGTAATGGAATTTTTCTTGTTCTTTTTACATAAGTTTCAGGGAAATTGTGTGAAATTGTTGTTTTTTTTCCCTTTCTCTCAATATAGCAAGTTTTTGTAATTATAATGTTGCAATGTCACTTTTAGGCCTCTCCCAATAAGTTTCCACAATTGTGAGCTGACTTGGTTTGAAATCTATGAAAATTAGTTGGTGAATCTGTGAAATGACATCAAATAAAAAGGGGAAATAAAAAAGGCTGCAGCTTCACCACAGATCTAAACTAACTCAAAGCTGGAGGTGAGGCATTCGAGTCTGTGATCTATTGCTCTGGTGTCTTTGAGTCCTCTGCTGCCTGAGCAGAAAGTGAAATTTCACAGATATATATCTCTGAAAGTGCTAACAGTGACTGATACCCACACAGCAGCAGAGTGATACGACAGAGATGGATGAGCCATGGGAGAGCAGAGCTCTCAGCTGGGCGTAGATGAAGGTATAATAATAATAGGGACACACTGGGACTGTTATGCACTTGATTCTTTTCCAAAGCAGATGATGTCAGCAAATTGATGTTATTGTTACTGAGAGAAAAAAGGATACTACACTACACTACATCTTAGAATTTGAGTTTAAGACAAAATTCCCAGAAATCCTGCCTTTCAGTGTAAAGTCGAATGAAACAGTCATCAGAATCAAGCAGAGGTCAGATGTAGAGAACTAGCGCAGACAGTGTGAGCTGATATTGCTTCTGCAACATCATCTATGTGAGGTTTTCAGAACTTCTAAATCTTTTTACCCAACCACAATGGTGACACCACATATGTAATGACAGATGGGATTAGTGTTACACTAAGTGATTTTTTTGGTAAGGTTTTGCTTATTTTTACATAAAAGGTTTCAGTGTTGAGCCCACACAGTCAGTCGTTTTGCTTTGCCCAGAGCTGAACGATATGTATTTTCCTTCCAAATTAGTGTGAAGTTTCCATGAGATGAAAGCGGTTACTCAAAAGCGTAGACACAAGCCCGTAGTTTAGTACCGAGTAATGAAGGCCAATCTAAGTCTGTATTATCTGGACTGACTCATGGAAATAAGAAAGAGTGACATATATATATATATAGAGAGAGAGGTGGCTGAGGATTAAAAAAAAGAAAAGAAAAGAAAGAAAGACATTATCTCTGACCTGTAGAAAATATGATCATTAAAATTGTAGCCCTTCTTTTAACATCAGGGGCTTCTTCAGTGTTTGCTGGATTAACTAGATGCATGTCAGATACAATCTCATATTTACTTCAATCTTTTTAGTATTGCACTTAAAAGTCCAGAATTGAATACTAACTATGCTAATTCCCAAACATAGTCAAAAATCCATATATTATCCATATTATTATACTATTCTCGGAATATTGTTTCCTATAGGGCTACAACCAGCAGTATAATCCAACACACACACACACACACACACACACACACACACACACACACACACACACACACACACACACACACACACACACACACACACACACACACACACACACAGAGTGAGAGAGAGAGAGGTCCCAGTCACCTCTAATCGGATTAGGCGACTGTAGGTTAACATACAGCTGCCTCTCTCCGCCCTAGGTGGGACGTCCCTGTGTGCCTGCACTTGTAGTCCGTTTTTCCCTTTTTTTCGCTGTAGCAACACTTTTTGAAAGTACCCAAATTGTATCTGTCTCCGGGTACCCTCGAGCCGGATAACTCATAACGAAAACACAACGTGGTTTCGTTTTGAGGACGCACTCCGTACTTGCTTACTTCGCAGGACTTTTTATGGCTCACAAATCTCCAAACTGAGAAGTGGGGTAATTTTTTTAATTAGAATGAGGAAACGAATCAAGTGTTTTATGTGATTTGGGCTCTCGAAGGCGATTTCACGGACTTTCCCCGCGCGTTAGTTTAGTTGTCGTGGAGAGACAGCCAGTCTGGATGCTCGCGCGCCCTTTGCCAAGCTGCGCTCCACCCTAGGTACCCTAGGCTCGGGGCTTAGATGGTGCTGATCACGGACGACAGGGATGGAGGAGGCGCCTCGTCGGTCCGAGTCAGACAGCTCCAGCAGCAGCAGCAGCAAAAAGTCGGGGGAGACATCCGCCAAGTTCACCCGACCATAACTGAGGAGCCTCTGTCCCACTATGTGGACGAGGACTCCCTGGGCTCGTGTGAGGAGGACACTGAGGATGGAAGCGAGGACGACCATGACGAGTTCGAAGAAGTTGACTTTGAGGACCTGGATGATTGTCGGAGCATCGCGTCGGACGACTCCTTCTATCCACCGGATGATGTGTTCGCGGACTCGGAGCGCTCCCCGTCTCCGGACAGCCCGGAGCCGCTGTCTTTTTTCCAGGCGTGCTGCACCAACAACGCGGCCATAGTCCGGATAATGATCCGGCATGGTGTGAAGGAGGAGGAGGTCAAGGAGACTGACAGGAATAACAGGGTATGAAGCACACAACAGAAACTCCGAGTAACTTCACACACGTGGCTTTAGATCACCTCCACAGTGACACCAAGAGTTGTTGTAAAACGTGCATCTCGAAACAGTTTCACAAGGTTTATGTTTGGAGTTCCCAGTTATATCTAACAGTATCTTAGGCCCATTCTTTGTGCAACAAATGCAGTCAAAGATTTTCAGACTGAAATAATTAAATCCGAGCTTTCTGGCTTACTCAGCTATTTTCAATTTTCGGGAAGGTTTGACCTCTACAACTTGTAATGCATGTCATATGGAAGTCAGTGTAGCTTACATTAGTGTCTCTGTAGTTCTGTGACTTAGGCCTACATGCAGTTTACTTCTGACAGCTGTTTTTGCACTTTTCCTCTGCTTTGTTTATTTTCATAATGAGCTCACACCTTTATCTGATAGGCCTTTCTGAAAGGCCTCTATGTGTGAGTTTCTGTGTGTGTGCCTGTGTGTGATGACAGATCTCAGTTTATGAGGAGCTAGAATGCTCAGGCGCTTTAAAAAACACTGAAGGCTCTTGTGATTTTTGAGGAAACACACCACTCCTTTCTGCGCGTGTGGTCATGCAGGCGTATTTATGTGTGAAACAGAAAGTGCTTCTAAGGTTTTATGTATCAGGCCTTCATAACAAAAGTCATCTGGTCTTTAGCAGGCATTAAGAAAATATAGCGTCAGAAGAACATGTTATAGATTGTCTATATTTATTTATTAAAAACCTGTGAAAAACTAAGTACAGCCCAAGAATATCTGGTAATATCAAATTTCCAGCTATGGCTTGAAGAAATTGTTTTTCTGTGTGACCTTATCAGTCTCTCAAATCACTGTAAAGGAGTTTTGCTCCACTCTTCTTTACAACGTTGCTTTGGTTCATTGAGGTTTGCAGGCATTCATTTGTGTGCAGCTTTTATAAGTTACACTAGTGTCTCTAGGTCTGGACTGGGCCATTGCAACACCTTGATTCTTTTCTTTTCAGCTGTGCTGTTGCAGATTTGCTGCTGTGCTTGGGATCGTTGCCTTTTGCATGACCCAGTTTCCGCCAAGCTTTAGCTGTCGGACGCTCGGCCTCAGATTTGAATCTAGAGAACTTTGGTGTACAGAGTTAGCACTGACTGCTAGATGTCGAGGACCTGGGGCTGCAAAACAAACCCAAATTATCACACCTCCCCCTATGTGGTTGACAGTTGACATGTGGCGTTTGTGCTGACACACTATGTTTGGTCCTCAAATGTAGCACTCTTCATTATGGTCAAACATCTCCACTTTGGTCTTATCTGTCCGAAGTCTTAAATAAGTCCCAAACCTAAGCTGTGCTGCCATTTCTTTTTAGAGTAAAAAGGGTCTTTCTCCTGGCAACCTTTCCAAACAAGTTGTAATTGTTCAGTCTTTTCCTAATTGCATTGCTATTTAACATGCTAATTGTAGCTGTGCTTTTATAGAGGTGTTCACACGTGCTAATGATCAGTTAATCAAGTGGATTTGATAAGCAGGACCGAGTGTCGACCTATGCTCTGAATTCACATAACGATGCACTTAGTTTTTCATGAACTGCGTTTGTATTTTGGCTGACACAGTGTAATATGTCATATTTTGATGTACTATGGAGGTTATATTTACCTGATTTTACGACCTGCTAAGGACCAGATGATTTTTTTTTATTGTGTCCTGAAGGAGGGTGCACTTTCTTTTTCACATGACAGTGAACGACTATTACTTCAAATGCATTAACTTATATGTGGATTCATTTTGTATGAGTCTGTGAGTAAACGTATTATATATATCAATGAGATGAGAGTCTGAACCAGGATGCATTTTAAAACCATAAAGTTCAGAATAGGATTGGATCCATTTCCGTTACAGCTGGCTGCATTTCAAATATGTCTTATAGAATTAAGCGCTAGCATAAACCAAATTATATGTCAGTTAATTATGTGAACCAGATTGTCCTCTTCAGTGGTTTTGATCAATGATCCTAATAAACTAAAATGAATGTTAGTTTTCATCTATTTGCATGGGAATCAATCTGCATCGCTTCAGTCCTGCCAAACAGCTGCAGCCCAGGGCAAAGAGATAAATCCACAGTGATGGCATGCTATACTTGTATTTATTCATCAGGACATTTCAATAATTGTAATTGAGCTGGCCTTCAGTGTGGGGTAAGGCAGCACATGTCAGTCACCATTGTCTTTGTGGCTTTACTTAGTGAAAGTTGGAGAATCCCTTTAGCCCAGTGCCAAGCAGCACACATGCCTAGATCTTTACACAAGGAAAAAAGCCAAATATATAAGCATAGTTTTCGGCTGTTTGCAGCTAGTTTAAGCTGAGAGGATGAAGTTTCACAGCACTGTAGATTCAGATAAGGAGCGCTTTTGTGGTCTTATATCACAAATCTGCTTCTTTGACCTAGAGGCCGACCCCATCTGTCGCTTCTTACATTTCACCTCCCTTTTTTCTAAACATCTGTCTCTCATCATCTCCTACCCCTCCTTATTTCTCTGCATTTACATAGTGCATCCAGTCATGAGAACATGGAAAGGAGTCCTTGTGACCTGAACATATGTGTATGTTATAAAGTATATAACAGGGAAAAGGTCAAAGGTCCTCAAGGCACTTTGAAACGGAAGACACATGCTCGCATTTAGTGTGTGTTTGAGTGTAGCTGCAGTGAGAGATATCGGAAAAGAGACTTCCAGATGACTAGGATGTGTGGTTGTGCATGTACCATTAGCTTTGTCGTGCCCTGTGACCTTGGGGATATGCACATACTCAGAGACACAATACAGGTTAGGTAACACATCTACTGGAAACACATCCTGACACAGATGTCAGCGTCTTAATATAGCTTCATCAAGTGGCATGTAAAACAAAGGCGGTTGTTACATCCCTGGCCTAGTCTGAGTACAACATACACGCCACTTCCTCTGTCACTAATCATCAGTTTAAAAAGAAATTTATTATCGAAAGATTCTTAATCTAGACCATCAAAAGGACTGTGGTAAAGTTTTCGTCCAAATATGTTAAAAAGATGGTAGATTATAGTTATCTAGCGTCCAGAAGTAGTTTAAGTACAGAGAGCTTAGAGCAGGGGTGGGCAATCTCAGTCCACGAGGGCCGGTGTCCCTGCAGGTTTTAGATGTGTCCTCGAACCAACACAGCGGATTTAAATGGCTAAATTAGCTCCTCAACAAGTCCTGAAGTTCTCCAGAGGCCTGGTAACGAACTAATCATGTGATTCAGGTGTGTTGACCCAAGGTGAGATCTAAAACCTGCAGGGACACCGGCCCTCGTGGACTGAGATTGCCCACCCCTGGCTTAGAATCACTGAAGCACAGACACATCAGGCCAATATGAAAAGATCAGGTTTTAGTAATAACCTGAATACTGTTTTTTCAAAACTTGATAAGCTCCGTAGACGCACGTATGAGTGTATGTTGCCTAGTTTAGTCACTATTTCAGGTCATTTCCTCTGGTCCCCTCCAAAAGGAAAGCTAAGCTAGAGCAGCGGTCCCCAACCTCCGGACCGGTCCGTGTGTCGTTTGGTACTGGGCCTTGAGAGTTGAGGCTCGGGTGTGAAATTTATGGTTTTTGGGGGTTTTATCATTAACTCGGTTTCCTTGGGTCTTTTCCTGTGTTGTAGTTGTGTGTCTTATTTTGAAATAAATATTTGCTCGTTACAATAGCGACCAGAGAGTATGAAGGGGCAGAGAGGAGGATGTTACTCTCAATGTTGTTGCCGCATTTCAGGAGGACGCTTCTAAGTTACACAATTACACAATTAATTTGCGTTTATTATTGTCTTGGTCGTATCATTTTATTTTGTTGTATTTATCCACGACACCTTAAAGGGCGGTCTGTGAAAATAAGATTAAGATTAAGATAACCTTTACTAGTCCCACACGTGGGAAATTTGTTACGGGTAAAATATTGTCGGACATTAAACTGGTCCGTGGCGCAAAAAAAGTTGGGGACCACTGAGTACAAAGTCTGCTGCAGACTTGTAGCCCAGAAACTGTGAGAGATTCTGTGTTGTGCAAACAGGTACTTCTGCAGCATGGATGTTTTCCAGTAAAACGATTAAAAACCAGAGTGTAGTTAAAAGAGAAAGAGAACAAAAGTTTCATATGGCCCCTCAGGAATTCAAGGGGAATTTGACAACATTGATTCACTGAACACTTGAAGCCTCCACTTTTAGTTAAATGTTTTGTGGTGTTATGAGAATAACTTGTGAAGGTTATGAGAAGGCTTATCCTCTAAAGGATATTTTTCTTCAGAACCACTGCTGTCATAAAACAATTAACTTTTGATGCCCGTTTTTCATTTCCCAGCATGTTTAGGAGGCCTTCTTAGTTCTTGTGAAAACTCACATTTGGTGTCAACACAGGCTTTGAAAAGCAATAAAACTGCATTTTCTGCTGCCAAGTGCACATATTGAAACTTAATTAAATGTCTGCATTCTGAATTTAGGAATAAACATAATGACAAGTATGTGTGTTTAATGTGTATCCAATTTTCCAGTGATATGATTGCAGCACACTTTATCAAAATCTCCATGCTCTCATTGCGACATTGTGGCTGACGTGATGGATTAAATGTCAGTAAATTATCGTCATTCTCATGTTAAAAGTAAAAGAATAATATGGTCATGGTACAGATTAGTGGTAATTCTTCTAGCGTTCAGGTATCAGCTCTGTCCTCAAAGCCCATCTGACCCTGTTTACTACACTGTGTGTTCCCCTCGCAATCAATTGGGTAATTTGTCATGCTCATATGTGCACTCAGTAAACACGCACAGAATCCTATCAACCTGATTTATACACAGATCAAATATAATAATTCCAAATTTCCAAATAGATTGGGGCCAGTTGACAAACCAGGACAGATACGGTATGTTTCATCTGCTGAGAGAGCCAGCAAAGTCGCCCAACAGAAAGAACAGCTGACCAACACACGTATCGACCAACAAGCCGGCAGGCAGATAGACTAAATGAAGCATAGTCAGATAGAGACAGAAATGTGGCACTGCAGATGGTAGCGAGCTCGACGCTGCTAGCAAATACTGATGAGTGGAAAAATCAAAGCGACAGTCATACACATCTGATTTGATACAGTTGTGTGAACGCTCAGCTGCAGACAGAAAGACATTTAACAGGGGCGATATTGACAGAAACATGGCCTGGTATGTCTGTGCCCGTGGTGTGTCTGACGGATGTGAATGAGGGTGGTCTTTAGCATGTGGCTCATGTGTACTGAGGTTTCCTGTAAAGTTAAAAAGGAATTGAATGTTTTCATTTTGATTTATTCACATGTGGTTTGCACAGGCTGCAGACATGCAGGCTGTCTGCTACAGTTAGGCTTCCATAAGTGCAGAAAGTAGTCAGAATAGTTCGCTGAAGAAGGCGGCACGTGTTTGAACATACACCTTTAAGTCACTCCAGGGTAAAGAGCAATACAACCGGAAAGAGAGCTGTTTTTTAGCAAGTTTCTAATTGGAAACATGCTTTCCTATTTATATTGATATGTATTAAGTAAGGCTTTTATTTGAGTGCCAACTTTTCCACCACTGCAGAGTGATCGAAATCACAGGACACACCGGCCGTTCTTTGGATTATCAACACTTTTTCACTACGTACAAACTATGCAGCTCTAAAATTAATAACTGGCTGCTTAAAAAGATGCAGTTCCTCTTTTCTTTTAGGACCAGCATAAATCAAAAAACGTATCCACGGTGAAGATAACGTGGTACTACTGCAAACATGTTTATTGTGTATCAAGGAATTTTAAAGGTTACACTGGGTATTGCATCGTATTGTGTCATCTTCTTTGGAACCAGTCTTTGGAGTGTTGCCACATTAACTGCAGATACATGGTTATGTTTCTCCCTCCCCCCTGTCTCCGTGTCTTTCTGACTGATAAGGCTAAGCCTTTCTATTCCTAGCACTGGATATTCCTCAGATTACTTAGTGTGTTAGTGTGTGTGTGTGTGTGTGTGTGTGTGGTCATCTAAGTCCAGGCAGTCCAGTGTATGTGTGTATGCGTGCCCGCTCATCAGAATACACATTATAATCTTGATTGCAAGATGCAAGTTTTAAATCGAGTGATGCTAGAATTCTTCAGCCTAATCTTGTTAAGACCTGTGCACGCATTTGATCAACATGGTCTCTGCTGAAAATTCATTTATTTATGTTTTATTATATAAGAGCACCCTGTTTGACCTAATAATTTCAGCAGCTGATGATATTTTTGAAAGACGTTTTTAGCTAGCTTCCATTATTTTCCGAATGCAACATAAACCTGACACCATTCATGCTCCAACATGTTAATGCTATGAAGTGATGGATGACTTTTAAGTGCTTTCTACTAAACCTACTTTGGAACGTCTTTCAGTTTTGACTGTGCACAGAAGAACCTAACAGTAAATAGTAACATTTGGCATTAGTTAAGACATTTTCAATGTATTCAATGCAATTACTTTACTTGAAAAGAAAAGGTCAGTATGAGAATGAGTGATGTCACAGGGGACAGTGAGAACATGTGTTGATGTCCATCAGCAACCGGTCTGCAACTTCATTTGCCCTAAAGACAAAATACCCAATCCCCCTGAGAATTCTCGTTAATTCTCGTCCGTCACTGGAAGTGATTGATTGAATTATTGATTATAATGATGCAAACCTATGCTTTTGATCACATTCTTTTTTTTTTCTCATGATGGAGATTTTCCCAGTTTCCTGTCATTATTTGCCCATTTATGACAATCGAGGAGGGGGAGGTTGGTCTGATGCTGGTATACAGCCTATATATCTGTACGTTGCTGCGCTCCATCATTGTCAGCAGCTACCATTAACGTGCATTAAATAACTGATTGCAGTAGTGTGTATGACAGGAACGTAACAAGTACGTCGGGCGGTTGGGATAAATAAAGAAGCTTGTATGTGTTTATACCTGTGTGTGACAAAGGTTCGCAAGGAAAACAAAAACAAAGTCAGACGATTTAGATTGCTCGAGACATGCTGCAGGGCGTGCTGCTAAAGTACATCACATCACAACCGGAGGGCTGCCAAGAATGTGTGTTTGCGTATGTGAGAAAGCGTGAGAGACACAGACAAGGTCTACGTGAGAGTGTCTAAGCAGAGGGAACTATTTGAAGCTGTGCCAGTGTAAGTGAACTTCTCTGAGACAGTCCAGTAGTTACTCTGCAGGACCTTTGTCAGCTGTTTTTCTCAGATGTGCCAAAATTAGTGCGACTGTGTCTCCAACTGACTTGTTTTAGTTCACAGTTCAGTGTTTAATACGGCTAAGGTCCATGTCCTGTAAAATCTGAGGGATAATTGAACCTCTCTTCAACCTCAACCAAAAGCTTGTCTCCTATATTTTAATAGGAATCTCAGTGTTCAGTGTGATGTGTCTGATTAACATAAATAAAGCCGATGCTTAAGCAATCCTACCCGCACTGTGACAAAAAGCTATAATTAAATGATTTATCAAAACATTATATTTATTGGGTGCAAAGACATACGGTTGAAGCCTATTAAATTAGAGATAATTGAAACACTCCGCGACTTAAAAAACGAAACACTGTGATTTTTCTTGAAGTTTTTCTGTTTTGACTATAATTACCAGCCTATGAATATGCATAAATTTGAGAGGTTTATATAAATCTTCGGGCCTTATCCGTACCGATCTTCATTTGTTTTTATATTTAAGATTTCATACTGAGATTACCGGTACTTTCGATTGCATTCATGCCAGAGCTGAAAAGATTAATTAGGGGAATAACACCGTGTGCTTGGAAACCAAGATTAAAAACGTATTGTGCCAAAAAGGTGCAAAGCATCAGGCTGGTCTGTCATAAAGAGAACACCACATTTTAAAAGAAATTGAGTGTGAAAGGTAATAGTATAGGGTTACCTTGATGATGTGTAGTATAAGTTGAGATATACGAGTCTTTGTGGTCAACTTGACCTCGTTTTATTTTAGCACAGTTGACATTTTGTGTTACTGCAAATGCAAGACAGAACAAAAAAGTACTACAGTATTACTCAGTGTATAAACCTGTAGCAGAATACATGTGCAACGTGCAGCTGAAACATGACAAGGAGTAGGTGTGACTTGTTCTTTTTAGCACTCCTGGCTTTAATACAGCATATTTAGATAGTTTATTTAGATTTAAAGTCCGGGTAGGGTCTGGTAGCTTGTTAAGTAATGAACATGTTGTTTGCCTGTCAGCTCCAAATTCAGAATTCAGAGAATGCCCCCTTTGTTTCTTCTCCTTGCTCATCTGGATTGCCTATAATCAGGCTACACGGATTTCTAGTTGCGCACAATTATTTTGTTTTTTTTCTTCTTCTTACTCAACAAACTTGTTGTTAGCTGACAGCTGTGGCACCCAGTGTGGTCTTGTGCTGCTATAGCCCAGCTCCTTCAAGGTTTCATCTGTTGTGCGTTCTGAGATGTGTTTATTTGTGTTACTGTTGCATTCTTATAATTATATTTGTAAGCTGGCTTATGAGAAGAAGTCTTGTCATTTTCCTCTGACCTCTGGCGTCAACAAGGCATTTTGGCCCTCAGAACTGGCTCTCGTGAGATATTTTCTTTTTTGGGATCATTCTTTGTAAGCGCTGAAGGTGGTTGTGCAGGAAAATCACAGTTTATCAGCAGTTTCTGAAACACTCAGACCAGCCCATCTGGCACCAACAACCATGCCATGTTCAAAGTCTCTTAAGTCACCTTTCTTCCCCATTCTGATGCTTGGTTTGAACTTCAGAATGTCGACTTCACCGTATTCGCTATTCCCTAAGTGTGCTGAGTTGCTGCTCAGTGATTGCCTGATTAGATATTTGTATTTATGAGAAGTTGAATAAATGTAACTAATGAAGTGTCATATATGTTGTATATAATATTATTAGATTTATTTATTATTTTATATTCAGCATCTATCTGTCTGTCTGTCTGGCTACATATAAAGTATTGCCTGTATATCTGTGAAGATACATCACCTGAGAACGCTGAGTTCCTGAATTCTGCTCGCTCAGTCAACTTGTTTGTCTTGGCCAAGGAAGTGTGCACCTTCCAGAAAGTACACAACTTTTGCTGGAGTTTTCCAGTGTCAAACACTCACCAGGCCTCATAGAGTTTCACCCACAGACTAACCTTTACACATTTGTCCACACACATATAAAAGAGCAACTATTCTGGCAGAAAAACACATCCACGAAAAAGTACACAACAACATCAGACAGGAAGATAGCTTTTTTGAGTTTAAGGTTTCTCAGCGAAAACACAACAGATGTCATGTTTAATCACAGATATTAGTTTTGGGAACTGCACACAGGTTCACCGGTCTTGTGGATTTTTACCGGCGCTGCCTTGATGGCATTTTTCTGCAGACTGTTTCGTATATGTCAGCACTTTATTGCAGTTTTGCTTCACCTTCTTTTTCGTTCACCTTAGCGATTTTGCTGATTCTAACCTTATATATATCTCTCCCTTCTCTTTTTTTTTCAACTGTTCTATCTCTTTTTCCTGCCCTGTCACTTTTTCGTCTCAGATAGGACTACTGGTTGCGTGCTACCAAGGTTACGTGGATGTCGTCATAGCGCTGTCTCAGTGTCCGTACCTAGATGTCAACTGGCAGGACAGCGAGGGAAACACGGCTCTGATCACTGCTGCGCAAGCAGGTAACACATAACCATATAATCACAGCTCGCAGTAGTCAAATACACACACTGACAGGCTGATTCACAGTCTTGCTAGACTCTTACATGTACAGAAACAAATACTGTACACACGCACAAACACACACACACACACACACACAATATGCTGATACAGATGAACGCACATATGAGCACCAGAAAAACACAAGTTTGAACTGGCTCTATGTTCAAACTTGTGTTTGAACATAGAGCCACTGACTATGTTGTTTGACCAGTCGTATGATATCAATGATTTCCTTCAAAAATATTGTTAGCAAGTGTGAATGCATGATGGGAAACTGATTTTCAAGGCATTTTCTTATAGTGTTGTAGCAGGGCTGCTCATTTTACTCATTTACTTTAAATATAGACTGTAAATAGAAGATGGATGTAGCCACCATGACACCCAGTGGTTTTTAAACTATGATTCTGAAGCCTCTAAAGTTTGGCATTTTTGTCAACGCCTATCCTAATTTTTTGGTGCCATGAGTAGCCATATTTGCATGAGAGGTTGTAGAGTTTTCAGCACATTAGTTTCAGTTAATGCTAGCCATCTAGGTAGGAAAGCGGCATCCCTGCACCAAGGCAAGAGGTCAGCAAACTGCGGCTCAGCTCGCAAGCCACGGGTTAGAATTAGGGTTAACCATAACCCTATTAATACATATACAGTATGTATTAATTTGTCCTCTTTCAGTTATATCTGTAATCTGCCCCCCTGTCCCCGTCACCTTCGTTTCCTGCTCTTTTCCTCCCATTGTTGGGTAGGTGGAGCTAAAATGGCTCTTTTGATATTGAAGGCTACCGACCTACTTAGACTGTACCAGATGCAGATACCTGCATCACTAGTAACATATATATTAATACTTGAATTTCACTTACAAAAACTTAAGAACATATATATTGGATGGTCTGTTACTATAATGAACTGCTCAGCAAGCTGTGTTATTTGTTAGGGAATTATATCAACAACCTCTAAATAAAAGTTGAGGACTAGTGACTCTGATCAGCTGAGCTGGCTGTCAAAACATGGCGGTCAATCAGAACTTTAGAAGCTACTTTCGACTTGCTACAAGGGGGTAACTCTGCATGTTTACACATTTAGCAGTTTTACATCAAATGCCCTTCATAATGCAAAAGGGAGCTGTGTCTCTGGCTGAATCGAACCAGTAAACTTTTACTTGCAGACTGAAATGCCTAGCTAGAGACCAGGTTGTAATTCTGTATCTGCTGTAAAGACATTTTAATGCAGAAGTCTTTAGGAATTGCCTCGGTTTTATAGCCAGCCTCGAGTGGCCATTGCAGGATCTGCAGTATTTAGCACCTCTGTCCGACCAACAGTAACTATTTTCCGTCTCTCTGTTACTCTAGGCCACATAACAATCACCAACTATCTGCTGAACTACTACTCTGGGTTGGATATAGAGAGAAGAAACTGTCACGGCTTCACCGCCCTAATGAAAGCCGCCATGCAGGGCAGGGTGGAGTGCGTGCGCTCGCTCATGTTGGCAGGTAAGGAAATGCGTTTAATTAAATTAAATGCACGAAACTCTGTAGCAGTGCAATACTTGGAATGGGTTAGATTATAACTGCAGAAAATGTTATTTTCAGAAATTTGGCGAACAGATGGACAATTTGAATACGTAGACAGTAATTTATTTATTTATTTTTTAGTCATAACTAGGATTTATGTTGAGGTTTGATGCCAAAGCATAACAGCAGGAGGTTTAAATGTCAGGATGGATTTAATTTCAACGTATTTTTTTTTTTCCAAATAATGGACTTCTTACGCATTTACACAAATCTGCTAACTGACCCTGTGAGAGTGCTGAGTACACAAGTTGCAGTGAGCATAGCGAGACAGCTTTTAGCCACAAACTCACTCTGTCCCCACCTTGTTATCTTTGAGCTTACATGCTTGTGTATCCACAAATTAAACTTTTTCCTGTCTTCTTTGTGTCCATCAGGAGCTGCCCTGAATGCAAAAGACTTTGGCCGCCAACTGACTGCCAGGGACTGGGCCTTGTTTACAGGCCGTTATGAAACTGCATGGGTGATGACGCGCTTAATAGAACGGCCTTGTCCACACCAGTACTGTGATACATACAGGTACAATTCACAGCTAGCTGTCTAAGATGTGCAAGTCCTTGTTTATGATGGCATTTTCTAAACTGATTTCCAAGAGAAGAAAAAATCGCTGACCCTTTGTTGAATTTACTGCCCTGCTCACTTGTTATCTTTACATGGAGTTATGAAAAGCTGTGTGCAATTATGAGGTACCTGCTGTCCTCCTTTTCTTTGCATCCTCTCCACAAAAGCAGCTTTCTGAGCTTTCTGTTTACATCATCTCGCCCTGATAGCAGGCTGTGTAGCAAATAAATAATTGTGACTCTGCTTCAGATTATGTAGCCATCATTAGTGTTTCTAGACAAGCCTTGCTTGAGAAAGGTCAGTGCAAGTTACCACTGACTCATTAAAAAGAACAGAACATACAATATTACACATTCAACACAAAAAACACAACACAAATGCCTTTTCGTCTGTCGGTACATGAACTGATGTCAGTATTGCTCTCCCAGTCTAGAGTGGCGCCCGCTGGCATCACTGGTGGCCAAATCCCAGGAGCCACGCGGCTGTTTGAAACGCTTGTCGGACACCATGCGCAACATCTTCAACATCGCAAATGTCACCAACCCGGAGGATGAAGGCGCCATCGACCACATGGTTTCTATTACGACTGGCATTAGGAGCCCTTTCGTCGCTGTGGCATGCCGCACAGTGAGTGACTAAGCTCTAGAATTTATTTATTCTATTTATTGATTTATTTATTAATCCTCTTCAGCCTTCCTCACAACAAGTATTTCTCAATCACAGCCTCAGCTGAGGTATTGAATGAGTATAAACACTCTGTGGTAAGGTTGCTCTCTGTGTTATTCAATGATGTGTGCTTATACTCGGCAAACTTTGAGATACCAAAACTGTTTTTCTTATCTTCAGATGAAGCCAAATGTTTTTGAACAGTATGAAAACAATCTTCCACAGACTTGGCTTTTGAAATCATAAAGTCAAATGGTAAAGTTATTTTGTCACCGTATAGTATAAAACTCGTGCTTATACGTTAATGATCATATTATGGTAATAACACTTAAAATGTGGCACTAATTTATCATTTATTATATCAACCAATTCTGTGATTTCCCTTAGGATTAGTTCATAATAATTAAAGGAAATGATTAACACCAGCCTTATCCGCTAAGAAGGTTATTCGTGTGAGATTAACTGTCTGCAATACCGAAAACAAAGGCATGATTGACATCCAGAGTCACCAGTATTGCTGCTGCAATGCTGCTGATATCAGTACCAATCAGACTCTGCTGGTTTTGTTTCAGGTGTGTCCTGACAGTCCTCCGGGTGTGGGCAAACGGCGCTATGCGGTCCCAGAGATCATTCGCCAGCAGCGCGCCAAGGAGCTTCGCTCCATCAACCCTGACAGGGTGGACAGCCATCTCAGACTCTTTGAGAACTCCCGCGTGACTCTGGTGACCAAGAACTCAGCAGCTCGCCGGGCCAGCCTTCAGGCTCAGAGCCTGGTGCCTCGGCACAGGAGCTCCAGCTTGGGTTTGGTGTCTTATAACCAAGCGATGGAGCTACGGAGAACCAGCTTGTTGCCCATGCACATGGTGCTGAGGAGGAGCAGTGTGAGGCCAGGCTTCACCATACCCAAGGTGAGAGTGTCCAAGGCCCCATCGTCCACTTATGAGCCGGCACAGGTTCGGAGGAAGAGCAGCTCCAAAGATGGAGGGGGGAACTTTCTGCAGGTTCCAAAGTGGCGATACAAGGAGCTAAAGGAAGAAAGGAAAAAAGCCGAGGAAGCGGAGAGAAAGAGGCTGGAGGCTGCAACGAGGAGACATATTGCTACTGGGAAAAGGAAATAATATCATTACCTCAGAGGATATCGTGTACACTAAACCCCCCACCCCCCTCCAAACAACAAAAAAACATACGGGCCAAGGTGTCCGACAGATCTGGCGTTTATGGTTTTCAGCTTTACACAGTTAGGTGCACAGGGTGAGCTCAGAATTACCAGCAATGTTTGGATGCTGACCGACCTCTTTAAAAACGGCTGTCTCTATAGCGACAGCATTAGAAGTGCACGACGCTGACGTCAAACAGCGAATACCCAGGGGATTTGATACTTGAAATGTTTTTAAGCTAATTTATTTTTCATATTTATTGCTTTTTAACGGATGGCCGGGCCTATATTTTCTTATGCCTTGGGTGCTCATTACGCCGGTGTTTTTGTAGTACGTTGCACTGTGTTGAAGCAGAAGACAGTAACACACACTCTGAAACTGAAACCTACCGCAGAAAAAAATGTGTTAATTAAAAGCAGTTTATTAAAAAATATATCTTTTAAGTCATTCGGCGAGGAGTAATAATGATCTCGTCATTACTGGCTGAGAAAGCAAAGCAAGATTTGTAATGAATCTCGTGACGTCTGCCTGACAATATTTTAGATGCTTTCTTCTTTTGCTTTACAGTGACAAACCCTGAATGTATTTAACGTATATATTTTATATGTAGAGAGAGAAATTTAAATGCTTTTGATGACATTTTTCAATTAAGGGTGAAGACTGAAATGTATAGCTTTTGAATCTGACAGGTTGGGAAGAAATTTTTAGATTACTTCCTGCGCATTTACCCTTCATAACCCAATTAACCCTTTAAAGCCAAGTGTATCATGTTTATTATATCATGTTTATCAGTGCGATATCCATTTATTCGCTTCCGCTTATCCTTTCCAGGGTTGCTGGAGCCTATCCCAGCTGTCATAGGGCGAGAGGCGGGGTACACCCTGGACAGGTCGCCAGTCTAACACACAGGGACAGACGACCATTCGCACTCACATTCACACCGATGGGCAATTTAGATTTTTTATTTAACCTATCCCCACAAAGTGCATGTCTTTGGACTGGGGGAGGAAGCCAGAATACCCGGGGAGAACCCACGCAAACTCCACACAGAAAGCCCCTGCTGGCCTGATGGTGGAATTGAACTCATGACCTTCTTGCTGTGAGGCAACAGTGCTAACCACTGTGCCACCGTGCTTCTCTCAGTGTGATATTCCCCCCCCCCAAAAAAAAACGTACATAAATTGCACATTTTTAAAGTAATGCAAATTGCAAAAAAACAAAAAACCAATGCCTGATGTAGCAATTATGTGCAAATTAATGTATACATGTATTTTTTATTCAATCAGAAACTAAACAGTCAGTTAAAAAAAAGAATTTTCTGGTAATTATTTCATGGCCCAGGCTTTAAAGGGTTAACACAGATCATAGCTTAACTTCACGTAGTGACTGGGAATGAGTCGTGTGCACAAGGTGTGGATGTTGCGAATGAAATAAAGTTTCTACTAACAGTGACCGTGGACTCAATTAACCTAGCCTTATTGATGATTTATAAATGCCTCAGCCATGTAGTGCTAGAAAAGTAATCTCAGTCTTCTTTTTGATCTCCATAGCATTTTTAGGGGCTCCGCTCAGGGGGAGAAAAACAACAAAACACTACATGCAAGTTTTGACATACAAAGGAGAGCCTGAAGTGATGACGTGTAACACGTGGCCACTCTGATCATAAAAACAGCCAACCCATTATAGAGCAGAGAGGTCAGTTTCCTGCTATGACATTAAAACAGTGAAAAATAATGGGGTGAAAAATAACCGTGATTTAAACCCACAGAGCCACGGGGAGCGCAGTGATATAACATTGTCTGGAATTTCAAGAGCACAATTTCACGCTCCTAACTCCTCATGGCGATTGGGGCTTAAGTGCTATCCAAGAGCGTGTGTCTAATATACATGGTGATGAGTTGCTAAGGGGTTACAAGGGCACTGCACAGCCAAATCGTTTCTTCAAATAAACTTCATTGACTTCAGAGTGGCAATCTGCTTAGATACTGCCCAGAGGAAATAATTTGAACATGACAAAAGAGGAGCGAGCTGCACATTTACTTGAACTCTACACTTCAGAAACTCTAAGTGGCTCCAGGATTAGCATATTTAACATTAACATGTTTTATATGAAAATGGATTTTTGCTGGCAGAGCCGTTTGCAGTTTGTCACGAGTCAACCGAGGTTAACTTGCCATGAATAAAAGCCAAATTCATTTACATTAGACTTTTGTGTTTGTCTTTTGTCAGTCAGTCAACTTTTTTAAAGGTTTCTGTGGAATAACAGAATGCAGTTTTTAGAGTCATTACAGGCTTATGTCTCTGTGCCGTTACAGCTTGTTCACAAATCCCATTTTCACACAAACAGAAAGCTCCATGTGAGTGTGTGGTGCAGGGAACGGACAAAACCTATTAGCCCTGAATGAATCAGATCATATTTAGGTCATCGTTGTAGTTCAAACAGCTGTTGGCTAAGATTGTAACCTGGGATTATGAAGAGCCACAGGCTTGGTCAGCACCACCCCTACCCCACGACCCAAATCTCTCACAGAAATTTTAGAAGTGTCAAAATAAGTAGCGCACCGTCCACTGGTAGTGTGACAGTTATTATGTCATGCTGGGATGCTACAGGCTGGGATTGAGACAGGGTGACCTGATTCCGCGTTGGCACTGAATGAGAGCTTCTTCCAATCCTGTGAAATTGATGGGGAATCCTCAGCAGGGGCCCTCTGCTGGTTGGTTCTAGTATAACACGTGAGGCTTTTAAGTTGAAAAGACTAAAAAAAAGACCCTTTCTAAAAGGTATACAAACATTTGAGCTGGTTGGATTTATTTTTTGTCTTTATTAAATCTCAGGAAGTGGTCCTGCTGTGGGCATCCTCCTTAAAATTGATACCAGCGCTTTTATTTTGAATGTGTGCTTGTATGCTTTGCCCACTGCAAGCGATATGAGTGACTTCTGCCAAATAATACCACAAAAAATAAAGAAGAAAGAAAAACATGGTATGCAATAAAACATGTTAATGACATGGATTGTGAACAAGTTTGAAATTTTATTCAGATCTGAGGCCTTATTATAAACAAAAGTTCAAAAATATTATCATTATATTCACAATTCTTTCAAATTTAGCAAGAACCACATATAATCAGTGACACAACCGGTAGAGTTAGAGGAATATAGTCATTTCTTTGAAAAAAAACAAAGTATTCTGAAATGATAGCGTGATGCAGTCAGGGGTAAAGTAAGGTCTTCTCAAAGAACGGCATTCTGAAAAGCTGAAAACGATTAATAAATGATAAAGTCTCACAATCCAATCGGCATCAGAACTATTGACAATGTGAGATCCTAAAGCGGCCTCACTCTTAAAAGTAAGAAAAACTTTACAGGGAGCAACTTTCTTTCGTAAAAGACAGCCATTTTTCCCCAGGAGTTTTGATAAGACCAAACTTTTTTTTTTTTTTTTTTAAATGACATCAGAAACAGCAGTATGCGACATTACGTGATGGCAGAGCTTCAGTTCATCCTTTGTCTTTTTTTTTTTTTTTTTTTAATAAATAGGACAGGGGGAATGAATGAGAGAAAGAGGGGGAGAGAAAGAAAGAAAACCAAAGGGGAGAAGAGACGGTGAGAAGGGGGGGGAAGAGAGAGAGAGAGAAAAAAAAAAGAACTCCTGGGTCACCTGTATGGAGAAAAAAAAAAAAAACAAACAAAAAAAAACAAACAGAGGAGACAGCAAACAACAAAGAGTAACATAATAATAGAGAAAACAAAGCACCATCACAATAAACTAGCTAGTCATAGATATCAATATTTACTAAATAATAAACGATATTGTGCAGCACGCAAGATAGACAGCGCACAGTGTGCTTTGAGGCAGCAGCCAAGAAAGCTTTAGTCCGCGTCTGTGAATACCCATGTGTGCATACCTGTGTGGATCAGCATGCTTGCATTCCAAAGGTTTCTCCATGTAATGATCTGCTAGGGCAGGGGTGCTCACACTTTTTCCGCATGTGAGCTACTTATAAAATGACCAAGTCAAAATGATCTACCCACTACAAAAATCCAAAACATATACTTATTTATAAATATATTGAGGATTCTTTATATCTACAATGTATATACATGCATAACCGCAATATCCAATATTTCACAACACAATTAACTATGTAAATTTTTTGTCATTACCTGAGTTTACTCTGATGACTTGCACTGAATTGAATCAGCCAGGGATGCATAGTCCGGACAGTAGCTGCTGACGGCCAGGTTTAAGAGAAAAAACCGAGAGCTAAAAATTGGAGTTAACTCGCTGACTAGCTTGTCAGTTTTACTACACTTCGCGCCGCTGTTTGCGCATGCGCAGCGACCTAAGCGTCAGAAAAAATCTGCTGTCATCTGACTGGCTTCCCTGTATCAATCAAGTGACGGGATGGATGATAGGCTGGCATCTATTTTTTTTAATGCCATGCGATCTACCAATACTACCTTTGCGATCGACTGGTCGATCGCGATCGACGTATTGAGCACCCCTGTGCTAGGGAGTGTGGGGGGGCCACAGCCCCGTCCTCCAGGGTGTGAAGCGGGTATGGAGGAGATCAAAACTCCAGACATCCAGAGGCCCCCAGAACACAAGAGACCATGGAAGACCAACAGAGGGGCAGCCGCGCCACTGTTCCAGTAAGAGCTGAGGAGAGTCCCAGATGAGGGCTCGCCCAGCAGCCGCGGAGCAGAAGTCAGGGGGAGTTGCAGTGACGCGCCCGTGAGCTCCGCCGGCCCCCAGCTGTGCCTGAGTGACCGAGCCCCAGGCCGAGAGGCCGGGGGCACCCCACCTCCAAAGGGGCCCGAGCGAGCCCCAGGCCCCAGGCCCCGACAAGCGGCCGCCAAGGAGTGAGCCGGTGTGTACCCGGACGCCCACCCCCAGACACAAAGAACCACCAACACACCGACACCTGAGGGAGTCCGCCACCGGCAGGGGAAGTGGTGGTGGGTGGAGATAGGCCTCCAAACCTTGGAGGGCCTGAGGTGTCCCCAGAGAGGTGGCGTCTGATACCCAACCTGACATATAGACACAGACATACAGGCACACACAGACACAAACATCCATTCCCACCCTCATGCTCTCATATGCACTCACTCCACACTAGGGTTGCAAAATTCCCGGAATTTTCAAAGATGGAATCTTTCCATGGGAATTAACGGGAATTAACGGGAATTTATGGGAATAAACGGGAATTAACGGGAATTTATGGGAATTAACGGGAATTTATGGGAATAAAGTGGGAATTTTCAAAATTGAAGGTTGGCTCTTCTTAGGGAACTTAAATATAGTTGAGGAAAGTATATTTTAGCATAATATTGACAAAAACAAACAAATGCAATTCAAATACACTTGAATATCCATGCCATTCCTTAATCACATGTACAGAGCACAAGCTTGCTGCATGGCTATTGAGACCACCTACTGGCACTGTGCATGCCTCCATCACATGTACACATGGACCACACTTTTGAGCCTGAAGGACAAAGAGTATTAAAGGCACACATTTGAGCCTGTGGACTTAACAAGTGAGGTAAGTTTTGATGATATTATGGGAAAATATATTCATTAAATGTTTAAATTGTGAATATCACATAAAATGTATTAATCTGGTAGATAGCAATCTGATAAGATGCTAAATAAAATGCTAGCATCTGATAAGATGCTAAATAAAATGCTAGCATCTGATAAGATGCTAAATAAAATGCTAGCATCTAATCAGATGCTAAATAAAATGCTAGCATCTAATCAGATGCTAAATAAAATGCTAGCATCTGTTAGATGCTAAATAAAATGCTAGCATCTGTTAGATGCTAAATAAGCCATAGCTAGTATAACATAAAGAAGATGCTAGCTTCCTCATTTGGTTGTTTTGTTTTGAAGATCATTCCAGTTGTTTAGCTAGCCTTACTATTTATATCTGTTTATTATCATATTGCAATTGTATTATTACGATCTCTTGCATTGCATTAGCATTTTTACAAGCTCTTGTTTTATTTTACAGAAAAATGCCACGTGCGCTATCTGATGTGTGGAGACATTTTACACCAGCTAATGTACAAGGGAAATCTGTATATATGTGTAAGTATTGTGATAAGACGTACGTGAAGAATGCCACAAAAATGCAGCAGCACATTGCAAAGTGCAAAAAAATTCCTCAAGGCCCAACACATGCAGCAGCCAGGAGTTCCACTCAAGGGGAAAATGAATCTGTTTCAGCTGTATCAGAGTCAGATACCCACTCATCAGCTCCTGGTCCCTCTGGCATCAGAGGATTCTTTGATTTTATGGATGACACTAGCCAGAAAAACGCAGATGAGTGTTTCGCTCGTGCAATCTATGCAGCTGGCTCACCCCTGATGCTGACATCCAATGTGTACTGGAAGAGATTTTTGAATGTTCTCCGACCAGCATACATTCCCCCAACCAGACATGCATTGTCTACTCATCTACTGGATGAAGAGTTCAGTCGAGTTCAAGCAAAGGTGAAACAGACCATTGACCAAGCTGACTGTATTTCAGTCATCTCTGATGGATGGTCCAATATCAGGGGACAAGGAATTATTAACTACATAATCACCACTCCTCAGCCTGTGTTCTACAAGAGTGTAGACACACAGGCCAATACATTGCAGATGAGCTAAAAGTGATCATCAATGACCTTGGACCAGATAAGGTTTTTGCACTGGTCACTGACAATGCAGCCAACATGAAGGTTGCCTGGGCACATGTGGAGGAGACCTACCCTCATATAACTACTATTGGCTGTGCAGCCCATACACTAAACCTTCTCCTAAAAGACATAATGGCACTAAAAACAATGGACACTCTGAATAAGAGAGTGAAGCAAGTTCTGAAATATGTTAAAGGCAAACAAGTAACTTCCGCTACATTTCTGTCAAAGCAAAAGGAAAAGAACAAGAGTACTACACTGAAGCTTCCCAGCATAACGCGATGGGGTGGTGTTGTTATCATGTTTGACAGCCTTCTGGAGGGAAAGGAGTCTCTGCAAGAGATGGCCATATCCCAGTCTGTAGGCATCGACAGTGACATCAAGAAGGTCATCTTGGATGATGTGTTCTGGGAAAGAGTATCTAGCAGTCAGAAAATCCTCAAACCTATTGCAGCAGCAATAGCGAAGATAGAGGGGGATGGTGCCATCTTGTCAGATGTCCAGTGCCTTTTTGCAGAACTCAAAGAAGAAATCCAGACAATTCTGCCCACTTCCCTACTACTGAAAGCAGAGGAAACGGCTGTGGTCAAGTCATTGGAACAGCGGAGGGAGTTCTGCATGAAGCCAGTGCATGCAGCAGCATACATGCTGGACCCCAAATATGACAAGGGCATACTTTCCGGGGAAGAGATCAACGGTGCCTATGCGGTCATTACAGCCATGTCTGACCACCTGGGTCTCGATAAAGGCAAAGTTCTAGGCAGTTTGGCAAAGTATCGAACAAAGCAAGGCCTTTGGAAAGGGGATGGAATATGGCAGTCATGCCAGCACATATCTGCAGCCACCTGGTGGAAGGGACTATGTGAATCTGAGGCCCTTGCACCTGTAGCCTCCATCCTCCTCCAAATCCCACCATCATCAGCCGCCTCCGAGCGCAACTGGTCACTGTTTGGGAACACCCACACAAAGGTTCGCAACAGGCTCACAAATGTGAGAGTGGAAAAGCTGGTCGGCATTCGGGCAAACCTACGGCTCTTTGAGCCTGACACAGAGCCATCCTCAACAAAGCTGGAAAGTGACACTGAAGAGGAAGACTCAGAGTTGGATGCTGAGGAAGTGGACATGTTGTTGGATGATGATGAGGTCCAGGAAGAGTCTATTGACTGAGCAAAAATGAGAAAAGAGGATTGCTTGAAGGAAGATTTGAATGTTTAATGGGACGTTTTGGAGGATAAGTGGCATTTTTCATTTAACCTTTTGAATGGGACTTTGTGGAGATTTTTGGACAGGGGGCATTTTTGAATGAGCGGGGTTAGGGGATGGTAATATTGAACTCAACATTTCTGTTTTTATTCATCCATGAAACAAGTTATTGAAACGTGTTCTATTCTACTGTACTTACAAATAAATCTGTTTAAATATCTGTTGAAAACATTTTGCATGGAGGTTTTCTTATGATTTCTGTTTATATTTATGCTTGGAAATAATATATTCCCAGTTAGTTCTCCTAAATTCCCATTAATTTCCATAATTCCCATTATTTCCATGGACAGTTTCCAATATGGAATATTTCCAAAATTCCCAAGCTTAACTTACCATGGAAATTTACCGGAAACTTTTCGGAAATTTACCGGAAATTTTCCGCCCCTTTGCAACCCTACTCCACACTCAACCAACGTGGAGACAGACATAAAGAGACGCTGTACACACAATCACACTCCCCAAGCGTACTCTACAAACCGGGTCTAGGTACCCTTGCCCCTGGAGGGGGGAATTGCACCAAGACCAAACTTGACACAAAGCACTAAGCTACACTTTCTGTCAGACATTTCCAGCAGCAATACTTGGTTGGTTTAACAGAAAATCCCACTGATGTACAGCAGGATTCATGGTGTCCCACAAGGCTTAGAATGGAAAGGAAATGGGACAGAGGAGAGCTTGCAGTTTGTTTTTTTCTTAAAGTGGAGCCAAAATGTCACCGTAATTTGGCGATTTCAACCATTCTGCCTTATCATTACCAGTGACCGTGCACAAAGTCCAAAAAACGTTCTGACCTGGCTGATAAATATCTTTTGCTCTCTGTGCCACCTGTGGTCTGAGTAAACCATCGCACTAAAGCAAGGTTTTTAAGGCGGCTCCGTCGCAGTAATGACCGGCCTCATCCTGCTCAAGTCTCCTTTAATATTCCTGAGAGCCACATGGCCAGCAGTTGGTAGTGTATACTTTGGACTGATATAGTGATTCTAAATGAGAATGAGTTGGTGCTGAGGCCAAACAGCGACTTAACAACAACCTTGTAGCCTCCTGAAGGAGTCAGACAAGACAGGTGACCTATTTTACCTGCTGATACGCAACTACAAGAAGTCATTTTGGATATCTCTCCTAACAGGGAGGCCAGTGGCTTCTTACTGGGCAGCGACAGGAACCGACCTGAAGCAATTAACGAGTGAACTCTTTCTCCTTAAAAATGGCATTTGACCACCTCCATCGAACCATAGAGATGTGGTTCAATGACTACTAGAATAGTTTCCATGTTTTTCCAACAGCAGCTGCATAGGCAAAGACTAACCCGTCTATTCTCTGATGCAAACCCAGACATGTTGTTCTATAAGCATGCCTGAAATATACAGAAACTACTCTTCAGGGGACCTTTCAACAGGGTAAAGAGTTAAGAAAGTATGTCAGACTCTCCACTACATCAGAAAAGGTGATACAGGAAAACCAATTTTTCTTAAAATCGAGACTTTTCCCCTGTGCGTATTTACTGCAGTATATCTCTCACACCAATCTTTAGCTCTAACCGTTGACCTATTGTTCACTGGATAGACTAGCAATCAACATTTTTATCCTGGCAAAAACAAGTATTTAAGAATAAATTACCATCTCAGTTTTATCCTCCCACAGACAAAAAATGCAGAGCCTGGTACTATAATACATTTTGAGCAGTGTCTCACTTACGTTCTGTTCTCCCAGTCAGTCTAATAAGGCATGGCAGGGAATGAGAGGCCTGCCACACCGAGAGAACTATATACAACCAAGGAGAGTGGGGGAGACTGAGTCTGCTTTAATGGGGAGTTTCAGCCTGCTGACTGAGACTCGTACCAAGTAAGCCTGCACTGGCTGGTTTATTGGGCTAACATAAGCTGACAGAACACCTGATTGCAGATGCTTGTGTAAAGATGGATTACATGCACTAACACCTGGTGCACAGTGTGTGTGTGTGCTTGTGTGATGAAGGGAAAACAGCAGATAGCTCTTGGAGAGATGCTTCGGTCTCATTTCAAAACACCACCTGAGCCCTAATCCCTCAGTACATGGTGCTAATTCACCATGGGACGCCCAAATGCTCTAGGTGGGGTACAGCACGCAATCCACACAATCCATCAAGTGGGACTAGTCTGAACTTTTTCAGAGTGCAAAATATTAGATCATTTCCCACAAAGGTTTATTTTTCCCCCTGTCCCCATCATTCACAAATATGTTTAAATAAAGACAAACTGAAAAGTTGTTTTTCAAGATAGTCTATATCTTTATTTACTATGACAACCATACCTAATGCCTAAGTCCACTCAATTACTTTTTACAATTTGAACAATTCAAGAAAAAATACTGAGAAGAAAAAAAAAATTGAAATTGAATTAAATTAACAGAGGAAATCACTTCTTCTTCTTGGCAACATCATTTTCTTTGTTTCTTTCCTGGAAACCTGAACATTAGTGTTGCAACAAATAACACTAGAGCGCAAGTGGGTTTTAAGGAAAAGGGTGTTGTGTGTTTGTGTGTGTCTGTGTGTATTAAAGCATATCACTCTCGGGAAACCCAATCTGGAGTTTCGGGAGGTTGTACACATTTCTGACACGCGTTGAGCCATGTAACGACAAACGCGCTGCATCTTCGTCGTACGCCGATAAACAGTCGCGTGGTTGAAATGTCTTTGCTTCGACGCTTTTTGTATGGAATGTAGAAACTGCTCTTTTTTGTTACACCTGTGCTGTTCTCCTTTAATGTTCCCATTTTCACCTTCATCTGACAGTTTAATGCCTCGCACTTTGCTCGACTGCTTCTCTGTAATGCTTTGTTCTCCTTGTAATTAAGTCCCTTGTGATATCTGGGCTAATGTTAATGCAGTCACAGAGCATCCCGCAGCCGGTGCTACTCTTTAAGTTTCATTACATATTTCGCTGCACTTTCATTCTGCAACAAATAAACATGAGACCGATGAGCCTGCGCATCCTCAAAATCTCAGCGACGAGGCACCGATGGTAGAGTTTTACTGTGAACAGGTTACGTTTGTGGGAAACGATAAATACCGATACAGCTGAGGCTGATAACAACTGTGAGGGGCTCCTTTCTGTTAAATAAAGGTAAGAACGGTCACACTGGGAGGAAACGGTGATAAAAGCTCAACAGGTTCGACTGTGGCTCAGAAGCTTCGTCAGCATTTTGACTGATGACATCAAGCATAAGCAAAAAGCTTCTTGGGTAATGGCATCACTACAGCAAACATTTCTGTAATATTTAAATATATTCAAAAATTTCAAATGAAGGCCAATCAAACATTACATCGCTTATTCTTTTAGACATTTCTACCATTAATGTATAATATGTTGACAAGGTCAAATGGAATGCAATTAAGCACTAATGCGCTAACGATTGGTTATTGCTGTCATGTAATTTGCTAGTCGTACTTTCTCTTGTCAAAGCTGCTGAATTATACACTCAAAAGCTGCTTTCTGTGAGGTTTTTTTTTGGTTTGGAGGGTTGATAAACAGGGATCCACCTCCTGACTTGTTGATTGGTTCTTTTGTGAAGATCAAAGGATCCTATCGTGGGCTTGGTTGGGTTAAATAGGCTGATTGATAGGTTGCTGTGATTAACTGGATGCTGTCAAAGTTCCCCAAACAGACTCAGATCTGAGATCGGTTTCTCTGTTTATACTTGATTATTTTTTTTTTTTGAGAAGAGAGAAGAGAACAATTCAAGAAGACTTCACCGGTTTACATCACCTTAAGACTTATTCAAGTGGAAAATAATCCTTCAAAAGGAGAGTGCAAAGCTACTAGAGCGGCACCAATGCAGCAGTGGTATTAAAAGTGGGACTTGCACTGAAGCGTTACTGACTTCAGGTGTCTCGTTACTGACTAATTTCTCAAAATGTATGATTACTCTTTTTATTTAGAGGAGATCTGTGCCTGGTGGGGAACCGTCTTCATCCTATCTGTTCCATTTGGAAGGCCGGCTGGTGGAGTTAGTAGCTTGGTGGCTTGGTTGTAGATTGGTGCCTGGCTCACTTGCGGGGTTGGTGGATGTGCTGGTTGATGTGCTGGGCAGGGGGAAGCTTGGGGACACCAGGCAGGGGCTTGTTGTGGGCCACCTGGGCAGCAGCTGGGGTGAAGTCCTTATCACCCTAAACATAAAACGGTAAATAATAAACAGCAAATGAGGACAAAGTTGAACTAAAAAGAAAAGCTAAGCCACAAGGCTAGTAGTGTAAGGATAAAACAACATATACAATCTAAAGAAGACTGAAAAAATGTATGTGTGTGTATAGAACTCTGTTCATAACCAGGTTTGTGTACTTTATCCCTGCGTGAAATAATACAGTATGTGGACCCTTAAATCCTTTCCCACTGATCCCCCTGAAGATGCATGACAGGTACAGTATGGAGCACTCATCTGCTCTCCAGGTTTAATCTATTATTCCAAGAAAAATGCACATAAATAGCCTTGGTTCCTCTAAATCGGATCAAGTCACAGAATTTTAATCAGCAACTTAGGGGAGAATCACAGTTGGATTTCGTCCTCCTTTTGTTGTTATCCTCACTCCTTACTTCTCTATCTCTGCCAGCGTTTCGTTTCTCGCTCAGTTTGTCCCGTTTCTTCTACCTGCTCCATCTGCTGTTGCCTTCTCTTTGTGCTTTGCTCTCTGAGCAATAAAACTGCACTTGCACACAGGCATGAGTGTGAATAGGAGATTTTATATACTGTACAGTTATATAGGTTGATGGTGGCTGGTGAGCTCGATTAAAGCTGTAAAACTAAGCGCTCAAAGTAAGAATGAAAAGCACATACAGTCCACTGCTGTGTACGTGACTGACTGGATTACTGGCCATTTGAATTCTTCCATCTGAAATCTTTGCGTTCATTTAAGCTGGCAATTTGCTGATGCCTTCTCGTTCATCCAGATGTTACCATATGTGAGTGTTACGCCATCATATAAATAACAGACATGGTTCCTTGACAGCCTCATTTCTTAGGATGTCCACATGGACGGACTTATATAACCCTTTTAATCAACCTTCTGCAAACAAACACAGCCTGTCTTTCTGAGCTTCTTGCTGAACTTTACTCACCCACCCCATCCTCGCCTGACCCTAATCCGTTCTGCTTAATGTGTTGGGCTTTTTTTTTTTCACTGCGCGTGTGGCTGTGCACTGGTTTTCCAGCAAGCTGGTGTTTGTGTGTAGGTGGGCGCACAAAGTGTGCATGTGTGTACTTCTTTTATTTAAAGAAAATTCCAGAGTTGACTCGAGGGGATGTGGATGATATTAACCTCCAATTACCCTTCACTCTCTTCTGAAGCTCAAAGCTTTTTCCACGAATACCTCTGTCCTACTGCAGAGGTATAGGAGGGAATATAACAAATTAACTGTCTTATTGCAACACGCTGTGAAAAGAAGTGAGGGCGACTGGCATCTCTTAAAATGACAATGCCAACAATCAACAAAAATGTAGCCTATTTTCAGATATTTAATCGAATTAAAGATTAAAATGTCTGTAATAAACATCATCAAGCCCAAAAGGCCTGTTCTCATGTTGGAGGAACAATGTCCTTTAGACTGAGAGATCAAAGTGGAGATGTTTGGCCATAATGCATGGCACCACATCTCATGATAACCAAACAAAGCATATCAGTGCGAACCCTTCATGCCAACTATCAAGCACAGTGATCATTTGGAGGGGTGATGATTTGGGCTTGTTTTGGAGCCATATGACGTGGTCACCTTGCAGTCACTGGGTCACCTATAAACATCTCTGTATACTGAAGTACACAGAGTATATTCTAGAGTCTGATGTGAGGCCATCTGTCCAAAAGCTGAAGGTCAAAACTGGGTCATGCACAGGTGCAAATCTACAACAGAATGACTGAAAAAGAAAAAATCAAGGTGATGCAATGACCCAAGGAGGTCCAGGCCTCATCATGATCTTAAGAGAGCTGTGCACAACTGAATGCCTGCAGATGTCAAAGACCAGAAGCAAAGTTCTTCAACAATGATTTCAGAGACTGATGGTCAGTCAGAAAACCATTATTTCAAGGTTTTCTTGCTAAAGTTGGTTCTGGAAGCTACTAAATTATTGGAATTATTGGTGTAAACCTTATGTTTCAGGACTTTTGACAGTTTTCAGGGGGGGATGTGTGTACAGAAAAAGACTTTGTGGTGTGATCTGATTACAGGTAAGAAGAAGAAACAAAGTCTGAAAAAAAACTTACTCTGGGCGTTTAATAATTGCTCGACCTGTAATGGTATTTCTTCCTTTTTTTCTACTTTCTTCTTCAGCTAGTCATTCTTTAGATGCTTTACTTCCTGGTAATAGTTCTATTATAAAAAAAAATGCATTTTAGAAACACATTCAGCTACTGAATGAAAAATTGAAGGTACATAGCCAGAAGGCATATTTTTTTGTAGGCTAAAAAAAAAAAGGGGGGGGGGGGGGGGGGGGACTCCCTGGAGACCACACACACACTGAAGTGTTTCACTTAACTCTTAAAAGGCTTTTCTGAGGCTTTGTGCACTGCTAGCCTCTGGGCTTGATGGCAGTGATAGGGGCAAATGGGAAGGCTACAGGAGGATCGGGGGATAAATGGGATGCCTGCCACCTTCTGATATCACTGCAATCTTCCGCAAACAATCTGCCTGGTCTGACACACACACACACAAAGTGGGGAACGAAGCCATCCAGCCAGTCAAGGACACTTTTCACACAGACACACGCACACATACAGTCAAAAGAATTAAACACAAACAGCTATTCACAGCCTTCACCTGCTTTTCAAAGCAGCAGGTCAAGGCTGTAAAAGCCTAAACAGACTCTGGCACCGATGCAGTTAAAGCCATATGTGGTTAATACCCAGCATTTTGCAGTAAAGTGAACTACTAGTCAATGTGCAGCTTGCAATTTCCAGTTTTGATTGGGCGTGTGTCAGAGAAGCAGCTTCAACTCTGTGGTCTTTTTTGCAGAAGCTTTTGGTGCTGCACGGTGGCACCGCATTTTATTAAACCAGATTCATAAATTACAGATAAGCCACTTTTCCCTCATCTCATTTGGCACCAGTATTTTCTCGATTTTCTTTCCCTCCCCTGCTTTTTCTCCCATCTCTCTGTCTTGTTCTGCTGAGCCTCTATGGTCCCTGTAGAACCCCTGTCCCAGATATAAACCACATTATAATGCTTATTTCAACACCACTGGTGGTCTGTATTAATGTGTGTCTTACCTTTGTAACCACTCCAGACACAATCACAGGGGCCCTCGGTGGACTTTAAAGAAAAAAACACAAAGGAGACAGAAAAGAGAAATTAGAAAGGATTTTTTTTAAAAACAGGTCAATAGCACAGCTGTCTGCATATAGTTTATGCCAACATCAAATAAATAAGGAACATCCCAAAGGTGCCAAAAACCTACAACACCTACCCACCCACTTACCTACCCACACACACACACACACACACACACACATACTACACACCCCGGATGGACCTGCCAGCAGCTTAAATAGCTCCCATTCATTCTGGCCAAACACTGAGGCTCACAGCTTCTAATGGAAAGGAAGAGGGGAAGGGAGGAGGGAGTAAGAAAACTAAACCCCTGAAAGAGAAAGAGAGCTAAAGTGAAGCCTGGTGATGAAGATGAAGAAAAAAGATTTAGGGAGGAGGAGAAAAAGGAGAACAGAGAAAAGTGAGGACAGGGAGGAAAGAAAGGCGATGAGGGGTAAAGTACTGTAGAAGGAGGAGGAGAAAGAGGACAGAGAGACCCAGGGAGTGAAATACCTATATAATAACAAACTGTTAGAGGAGAGTAAAAGAGGATGAAGGAGAGAGGCAGGCGAGCGCTCACTCAGACATGGAGGGAAGGGATGGAGGCAGAGAAAAAGATGAGGAGGAGGAATGCGGAACCCGAGGTAAGTATCGACCTTGACATGACAAACGAGTGCCGTCTAATTTTACGGCATAGTCACCCCTCCGGCTAAAAGTGCAGTCAAGTTAGCCACCTTCAAAACTCCACTTAAGGACATTAACTATAGCAGCAAGCATGTCCAGCTTACAGCTTACCTCATTACCGGCCTAATTTAGATTGAAAAAAGATGAAAAGTTTTGGACACACACTTCAAACTGCAGCCTCAGCAGTCAAAATACAAACATTTTCAACCCATCTGCTCCTTTCTATTTTAAATTTTTTTTTTTTTTTTATGATTCGCGCACAACTTTTCCAATTAACAGTTGCAGATTTCCAACACATCTGTGAAACATCGGATTTACCGATCTACATCTAGGCACTCATCTTAATGAGAAAATTCACACCTCGGTATTACATTAACGCCTAGATACGTCGAATATCATTGATTACGCCATGCTAGCCACTTGTCAAAAAGCGAGGTTGAGAGGTTCTCTATTAGCAATTCAATTAAGTGAAAACGTAGCACATTAGCACCGCAAGTGTTCCTTATTCTAATCAACACCAAGTTAGTTAGGTTTTTTTTAAGGCTAGCTGGGGAGCAGGTGGAGGGTAAATCAGCAAGTGAAGATGAAAAAGTGCTTTTCAGAAGATCATCTCAAACAGTTTATCCTGGATGTTAACTCTATTTATAGATGTAGAAATAAAAACATGTAACATATGCACAGGAGTTGTTTTAGCCCTTCTGGCTCATCTGAAGCGACAGTCAGATGCAACACTTGGGTTGAAGTGAATAGCAATGCTCAGTTGGATATGTATTCATATAGTGACACAGTGTGGACTCATGCTGAGCTGTCTCTATTGTACTGAGTGTCCCTCTCCAATGTGCACTTTGAGGTGAAATCCTGAAATATTATACAACAGACAATAAAGTGAGAGCTATTTAAAAAATAGATTTAAGAGAAAGGTCAGTGCATAGAATTAAGGATATTGTTTCAAAGGGTGTCTCTTGCTCCTGGCATCAGGGCATCATAACAACAGAGAGCAGACAGATAAGACATGTCTAGACAAACTGGGAGTGGTGGTGGGGGGTTAAGCTGTAAAACAGTCAAGCATTTGGCTCCTTCAGGTCTTAAGAGTTTTGTTTTTGATCGGACTCAAAGAAAAATAAGCTTTTTGCTCAACTGGCTAAACACACAAAACTTTGTTTTTTTTCTCCTTGGGAGTACGCTCACGTCTGGAATGTGGCTTTTTTCCTAGATCCTTGGCCAATATGTTGCTACCAGAACAGTTTAAATCCACCTCGGCACTCGTTTTCTGGTGATGGGACATGTTTTACCAAACGATATTCTTTCATTTGATGACGGCGGAGGTCTTCTCCAGTCTGGTGACTGTTAAGGCAACACCATACAAGTCAGATTACTTCAGCTTTTTTGTTTTGTTTTTTGGACCAACTCAAAGAGGCTTTAGCCAAATTCTAAGATAATTCATTAAAATTGTTAATATTGGTTTGATTTTCTCATGCACAACGTATATTTTAATCAAATGGTCATAAATAACAGGCAATGCAGACTCATCGCCTTTCCTGTAAGTGCGCCAACTGTGCTTACATCCGAAGTCATGCAACCCACCCAAATGTCAATTCCGAGTCGGGAAAAACCACGATCAAACCACGCGCTGACCCTTGGTGCCCTGTGAAAGGGAGTGTTGCCATTCTGGAAGAGACTACCCCCTTCCAGATAGACATGTTGCATCAGAGCATAAAGGTGATCACAGGCAACAGCTCTGTATTGATTTTAAGCAACTCTCCCCTCTAATGGAACAAGCAGACCTAAACCGTGCCAACAAATGCCTCTCCCAGCCTCGGATCTCCTCACTGCAGGGCCAAGGGTTCCGATTTTCCCTGTAATTTGCAAGCTGTCTGCAGCCACTGCATAATCACCAGCTGCAGACAAACACTAATGACAGGTTTTAGTCACACTTGATAAACAGATAACAGTCATTCAGTTTAAGACTTATTAATCAGAGATTAGTAAAACCACACCATGGCAAGCCCTGATACCTTGATCTAGATCCCGCACAAAAGCATTATCCTTCAGATTAGACTACTGACACCTTTGTAATCTACTCTATCTGCACGGGGAAGAGGAACGACAGGAGGGCAGAGAGAAGGAGAAATCAAAAGTGACAAAGACCTCTTTTTTGGTTTTCTGTGCGCAGGAGGAATGTGGCCGCGTTCACAGGCAGGATGAGTCTGCAGGGGGCAGTAGAGAGCTGCGTGGGATCTTGGGGAGGCTTAGTGCCAGGAGAGGGGAAGAGTTAGAGGAAATAGAGAGAGGAACAGGGGAGGAAAAGAGTGACGGAGAGTCAGAAATCTCAACTGTTAAGTCAAATGTGCAATAATCCATCTGCGTGACGTTTTTCTTTAACCTTTTTATTTTTTAAGCATTAAAGCCACTGCTACTTCTACCCCACCCATTTCTCTCTCTGCTTCAGCAGAGCAGGAAGTTTGTTGCCGTGGGCGAGGTGCTGGTTGCCATAGAAACTAATGCCTGTTGCCCATCTTCCCTCCTCTTCCCCCTTATCTCCCTCTCTCTCCTCTCAACTTTTCACCATGAGCTGTCAACCTACTGCACGTCTCACCACAGCTCCTGCATACAGTGTATGTGTGCAGCGACTGAGTCGATCTTTTTCCGAGTCTCTGGAACATATCCCCCTCTCACCACAACCCGTAGTGCAGCCGACACAAAGCCGACTTTCCTCCTTGTATGTAGTTTATAGACATTCAGCTGAGAGTCCCATCCAAAAGATGTGCAAGAAGTTCGTAACGCACCAAGTGGCACTTTTTCCACCCCTATTAAACTTCTCTGCTTCTCTTACTCTTGTAATGTACATCACACTGTACCTGAATGTTTTACATAGTGGTTCCTGATGGCTTACGAGAACAACTTTCACACGATTATGGAGCAGGAAGCTCCAGCTCGGAGGCCAGCTTTTGCTTCCCCTTTCTGGCCTTTTTCCACTCGTTCCACCCCTTCTCCATCTCTTACCTGTCCTTTTTCCTATCTTCATACTGCCACAGCACCCCTTACCATACAATAATAATCCCCTCCTATCCTAATCCTCTCCTCTCCATAATCCCAGCCACCTATTTCTTTCCTTGCTTCATCTGTCCATCTCAGCTAGATTGGGAGAGGCAGGTGTTCCCCCGACTAAAACGCTCCACTGGCTGCAACTAATACAAAATTTACCCAGTAGCCACCTGCTAGACGTCCATCAGCGTGACACAAAGAGGGACTGACAGAAGTGCGTGTGACCAAGAGCTGCACTGATTGTATTTAGTGAGTGCACTTACTCTGCCTCTCTTTTTGTAGATGTGCTGACAGGTAATCTTTAGATCACAACGAAGAACGTGCACCTGCACTTAAAAAAGACGAGAGCAGGCAGGGCAGGGTGAAGAAAATGCTCCATTTTCCTAATTAGTGCAAAAAGATGTGATCTTTCTACACTGTAAGCTCTGCAGGCAAATTCCAGATATTTGCCTGCAGATTCCAGATATTGTTGTTTGTGTATTTCTAACTGTGCAAGTCCTAAAGTCATGATGCGATGCAAGGAGATGATGCAAATAGGACTGGATAAAGAATCGTAAAGGATCCTTTGTACTGCACCGGTGACAAGCAGTTTGTTTTTATATACTCTCAAACAACATGACAAACTAAGGAAGTACATAGTTGTTAGGCTGGAATAGCGCCGATCACCATCTACAACATGTATAAAGTGCAGTCCGCGTGCTTTTTTGTACTTGCGATAAATACTTGGCCTCAATTTTTAAACTTTAATGCCCTCTCTATTATTACCACCCGTCATCTTGGCAGAAAAGAGAAGACGGCAACAGGAAATGACTTACTGGTGCTGACAGGCTTGATGCTAGTCCTGCTTTGAATTACAGGAAAAGACTCAACCAACCAGCTTTGCAGATGAAGACCATGCAATATGTCATTTAGTGTGCGTACGTGTGGAAAGTTGTGCACAGAAAATTTCCTGACAGTTGGCAATGTTCTTGAACCCTGCTCACTGCTGTGCACTGCCTGTCACTTCCCATTTACCACCTCTTATTAACACACACACGCACACACACAGATATGTGGTGAGAATATGCCACCTGTGCTGATACGCACACAGCTGACGTACCCTTGTGAATATTGAGGAGATGTAGGAGAGTGTACAAGCACAGATTCAAAGACAGACACACGCAGCTACCCGGAAAATAAGGAGCAACTTGCAACGACGCCGTTGCAGAGCGGAGAGACCTCAGCACAAGCAATGCAATTCAAGCAACAAAAGACGAACATGCTAATGCGGAGACGGAACAATTATTGTCTCTCGCAAACAGAGCCAGCGTGATGTAAAACATTAAAACCGTGCCTGTTTATGGCAAAACAATAGCGACTGCTGAATAGGCTGTTCGAGTTAATGCTGTAATTATGCAGTAATTATGTTGTTTACTGAATTAGCTGGCGACAACACATGAAAAGTCTGCCGCGGAACTGCCTACAGTACAGCCTTACGGAAAAGCGAAAGCCGCTAAATGCCTTGGTTGGCAATTTGCAGAGCGTGTTTGTGATTAGCAATTTACAAATCACCACAGTTAAAGGCTGCACACAGACTAACAGATATGTGTGTACTTAGGTTTTATTAAAAAACCCCCACAAAAAACACATGATATGACAAAGCCTTTCACCACTGAAACACTGCACATTAGTTTCATCTTGAATCCCCGTGCAGCCCTTTAGTGTCTTATCATGCACTTTCATCTTTCATTTTGCCTGCACAATGCTTAGTTTTTGCATATCTGTGCAGTCATTTCATCTCTGTATTTGTTTTGCCTGCCGCTTTGATAGTTATGCGTCACTGTGGCTACGTCGCACATATCTTCTGCCATTTCCGTCTCTTTGTAGGTCTTTTGTGGTGGTTTCGATGGTCCTTTGATTGACTTTCTGTGGTTTACAGTCACCTCAAGAGATCCCTCTACCCGAGCGATGGCTCGACTGCTCGGGTCTTTCTCTAAAGCGAGCGCGTTACCTGCTGCTGATGTACTCCTCGCTGTCATCTTTCTGCGGTGGTTCTGGAGCAGGAGTTGGCTGGTGCTTCTGCACTATCCTCATACCGCCTGCCTTTACTGGAGCACACCCACACACAGAGAGACAGAACACGTATGCAGTGATTTGCCAGATCAGCTGAAAGAATTTGTCCAAGGTCTCACTATCAAAACAGGAAATTTAAATAGATTAAAAAAGCCACTTTAGTTGTGTTTGGAGAGTTAGGTGACTTGGGCCTTTTGACTTTATAGCCAGCGTTTGAAGAAGCAAAAATAAATGAATTTTAAGAATTTTGTTACATGCTGACATAATCATGTCTGTGACTTGCACAGAGGTCGGTTGTAGCAGTTGCTGGACGACTGTTCTGTGGTTGTCCTTGATCTCGGACAGCCTCACACACTACAAGTTAATGAGTGTGTTGTGAGCTTCCCGCTGATAACAGGTTGGGTGCGAGGTGCACTGGTTATCTTACTGTGTTATCAGTCCTGCAGCTGCTGTGGCCCACTGCCCTGCCTGCTACTGCTTATGTCCACGTACACCTTTTCCCGTTTCTGTGCAGCCTACATGGCTGAAGCCTCGAGCCCATGGCCTCCACGTCACCGCCCGCCATTGAGCAGCTATTAGCGGCAACAATGAAACTAAAACCTTTCTAAAGGGCCGGCGATCCTCACCAATCGCTACAATGTCAGCAATGTGATGTTGCAAGAGCCCACGCAAATCAGGAAGTAGGGGAATGTGCGAAAGACAATTACGGCAAATTATTCTAAACGCAATCTGGACACCACAGACGATTTATAGTCTAAGGCATCTGCCAGTGTAAGGGTTGCATAAGTATTAATCATCACCATCATGTGATCTTTTCTCTCCTTTTTTTGATCTGAGACATTGCACAAACAAAAGGCCTTCAGATTCATAACAGGCTTAAAAAAAAACCACCCCCAGCACCACAGCACAGGGAGCTTTACCTGCAGGGAGATGACCGCCTTTGGTTTCGATTTTCTCCTTCGGCGGCGATGACATGCTGCCTGCTCAGATGTGGGGGTCTGCTGCGGAAACCGAGCTGAGCCTCAATTTTAAAGCCTTTCCCGCTTTATTCTGCCTGAAAATGTGGACTACACTCAAGTCTGGATCGTCAACGTGGCTTTTTCCTGAGCATTGTTTGGAAGAGATGCGTGGTGACGTCGTGCGGAGCCGTAAAAAGCGCGGTGACGTCAGTCGTAAAAATCTCAACTAAGGTATTCGGGTTGTTAAAAGATTTACCAGATTATTATTATTATTATTATTATTATTATTATTATTATTATTATTATTATTATTATTTCCGGTAATGTATGTCTGATTTATTTGAGCAAGAAATGCCAGTTACGAAAGCAAAGCTATCAGTAAAGCACCGCACATCATTAGGAAGGTCTTTGTGAGTAAACATGACATAGATCTAATTGAGCTCATGATTTAATCTCTGCCCTCATTACTGCGCAAATGTTGTAAAAGCAGTAAGCGTCCAGGCTACACAAATAAATGAAACAAAATGAGTATCTATAGTAGATCTCCACCTACACAGCCTCTAATGCAGTGTAAGCAGTCATCGTCTATAATGAAGCAGCCTGTTTTCATTTCTCACCAATAAACTGTGATGCTGAAGCAACGATCAGCGTGCAACTGCTTCAGCTTGTATGTCTGCCTGCATGTTTGTTAGCGGCCGAGCGTCCGCAGTTTCTAAGATATCAGATTTTTGTGACGGTAGATACCAAAAACAGCTTGAGCTGTTTGGTCAACGTCAAGTTGAATGTCACACCAAATGTGAAAAATCAGTAAAAACGTTACATTACCCACAACACTTTATGTCTTAAAACTTCACAACAGTGCCAAGGCTTTTTCCAGTACAACACCCTACAATGTCACAATGATGCCATAAAATTTATCAAAATCCCACATGGCAATAATATATCTTAAAATCTTACAGCTTATAGAAATGAAAGATTTCAGCCAGGCCTGCTCCAGTCATATGGGTAAAGATAAAAAAAAAAAATACACAATTTTATTATGTAAAGCTTCAAGGTCATAGGCCAAAGGTCAGAAATCAGGGTGATGTTATAAAAGGCAGCTGACGTCAGCATGTTGTAATAAAAATGTCATAAAACATCAATGTTTTAGTATAACCCTTGCCCTTTTTGGGGGGTGGGGTGTATGCAGAGTAGAATTAAGGTTTTCATTCAGTTGTCTGTTGTATAACGGAGTAAATACTAAAACATAATAAAATAAAATAAATCAAGGAGGAAAGTTGCAAATATCCATCTGTTTCTGGTTTGTGGTGTTTGGGTGGTTGCCCATCTGTTAATTTACAGTCATCGTGAAATTATAAGCATCAAGGTTAAAATAAAAATAAATAAATACAGCATTGTGGATTGTGGGATTTATCTGAGAAGTGATGAGTTCAGTAAATGCAACTGAATTTTACATGCAAATTCACATGATTACAGTGTGGGTGTGAGAGGGAGAGAGAGAGGGAGTGGTCACAGTGATGCATGCAGGCCAATCATCAAGCTAATGGCATAATTGCCGTGTCAAGTGGCAGCTGTGTTCTTCATTCAGACCATCAGAAATGCGTTCACCGCACACTCTTTCCATACATACTCATGAATTCGAATGAGTCTCAAAAGTGTACACACCCACATACTGAATGCAAATACAATCATACATATCACACACCTGTTTTTCACATATTTTTGATGGCAACTGGTATTGCTGCACGTAGACACACACACACAGCTGATGAGCAATGGGTGTTGGCAGAGGAGAGATGGTTAGCATCACATTTGTCCTCAAAGTGGGATGCAACTCCTGCCAGGACATTAGTCCCCAAGGAAGCTGTTGACAACCAGTCAACAGGCCAGCAGTTCACTCACAGGTTCACTCGCAGGTCAGGACTCACAGGTCTGCTGATAAAATGATGAACTGTGATGTGTAATTTACATGTTTTGGCTGTAAATCAAGAAAACTCATTCTGACTGACAAAAACAGCCAGCGAGACAATTTGTAGGATTTCATTTCCCACATTTGACCAATGGATAGAAATTTGCCTAATTATTTCAGAAAAGTTGCACTACAAATATCTGATAATCTTTTAAAGCAAAGATGTTTTAAGTTAGTACAAAACTGTCATACACACCAAAATACTAGTTTCTAGTTTACTTACATGTTAGAAATACACTGCTCAAAATAATAAAGGAACACTTTTAATCACATCAATTAAACTTCTATATTGATCTGCCCAGTTAAGTAGCAGTGGGGGCTTTTAATCAGTTTAGCTACTTTGGTGTCTGATAGTGTTCCACTCATGCATTTTTCTATTCAGGCATGCCTTTACTGCATTGCAGAACTGTTTGGGATTGTTGTCACAATGAAAAATTAAGGGATTGTCACATGTTTTGTCAATCATATGCCAAACCATGACAGAGCCTCCACCATGTTTTACAAATGTGCATAGAAACTGTTGTACCTCAAAAAAGAATAAACATTTTAGTCCCCATGCAGCTCTTCTCTGTTCATTGGAGCAGATACATCTGCTTCATGCAGATCGAAGATCTAAGAACATCTTCAGACCTAAGATTATTCCATCTGCCATTCACTGTCAGGAAACATTCCCAGATGTAATTGAAGATTTGGTGCTTGCTATTTAAATGCAGCTTACAGTGCTTGCAGTGATAGAAGCAAGTGAAAGTCATCTTTATATCATGCTTACTTCCAGCTCTAAGTGCAGGCCAGTGCCTTACGTGTGTGAGTCTGAGCACATGAGGTTTTGCTTTTCACTGCACACGTGCACAAACGTATGAGTGTGCGTACATATGTGACCACTAGATGGAAGAATGCAGCTTTACATCATCAGAGTAGTGTCTCCAGTGAAGTATGTGGGAGTTTGTGTCCTGCAGGATTTATCATCACTGTCATTCTAACAAAGCTCAGGCTGTGATGCCCCAGAAAAACTGAAGAGTCACTGCACAACTCTAAAGGAAAAGACAAATAGAGAGCTCCACGCCCAGCTCATTTTTTCCTCCCTCTCACACTTGTGTGACACTCTCCCTCCACCCTTCTTTCTGTTCCTTGCCTTTTTCTCTGACTTTACACACGACTGAGAGCTAGGGAGAGCTTTCATTACTTAGGTGAAAATACATGGCATGCATTCAAATTGCCATAGGTGAAATCCTCTTCAGAAGTCAGTGATCTCAAACACCTGCCCGTGGCTGATATCAGTGTGTGTGTGTGTGTGTTTCCTGGGCCTTTGAGAGGAGAACTCTCAGTGATGCTGTACAGAGAGACAGAATGAGGACATCACAGGTGAGTGAATTTGTTCAACCTGACAGGGGTATACACACACACACACACACACACACACACACACACACACACACACACACACACACACACACACACACACACACACACACACATGCAATCATGTCTCTGACATACATATTTTCTCTCTTGCTCTCTCTCTCTCACTCTCATGCACACACACACACTCACAGTGATGTAGCTCTGTGGGAGCCAGCTGGGTCCTCTGCAGCAGCACTATCACACATGAACAACCAAGGGTTCTGCTCCGCTCTGCAGCATTGACTATTCAATACCTGACATGGTGCCTTTTGTTATATCGTGTGAGTGTGTTTGCAACATAAAACCAACCATGGGAGCTTGTACTTAGTTTCATGAGCCCACGGCAGTCACTGTCAGTCTGAAACAGGGTGAAATGTGAAGCGAGAGAGAGAAGAAGCTGAGCAATAGGCACATTGATTACCAATAGCATACTGTGAAGCATTATTGGGCATCACTGCTTTGCGCCCTTTGTTCTAAAGGTTAAGCTCAAGTTTACTTAGGAAACAGTGAATCAGTTTTTCTCAGAACAGTCAGCTGCCTCAAGAGTGGTTATGCCCTGAGGTAACTTCATTTTAATGGCAAATGAGACTCCTACATTTCTGTGGTTTGGAGCTATTGATGGAATCTCTTCTGCATGATTAAAATAATTGCAAGCAATTGAAAAATAAACACTTTTGTGTGGAATGGACACGTCTGGGATATTGATTGTTAACCATGCTAACAGCAGTCTGTGGGCTGATCAGTTTAACAGTTTCAGCTGAAATATATCAACAACCATTGCGTTGATTGCTTTTTTGCAGACGTTCCGGGACACTTCCAGAAGATTTTTGCCTGAAGCCTTTCCTGCACCTGTTGTTCCATCAGTTTCACTTAAAAAAAAAAAATCAATATCATGCCATAAAATTAGGTACACATCTCTTTGGCTTATTTGCAGTTTCATCATTTTTCCAATAGCCAAATATACAAATGGGCTCTTTTTTAGCTTCTTTTTAGCTCTTTTTTTTTTAGCCTCAACCTCAGCCTCAACCTTATGCTAGTTGATAATTAAGTAGTTACCATAATAACATGTTGATAAAGGTTACTGTCAGTATGCTACCAAGCTGATGGTGTGTCATACTGATTTCAGCATATTATCTGTGACTTTTTACAGACAGTTTAAATGAATATGTCCTGGCTTCACACACCCAGAGGCAATGAGCTCACCTGTTCCCAGTCACCTCCTCTCTGGCCACCACTTAAGGTGGTAGTTTGTCTTGTTTAAGTTCAGTCTTTGCTGGATTGTTGAACTAACAACAGTTACTAAAGCTGGCTCCCTTGCTTGTTGTTGTTTTGGTCTGCTCATCCATCATAAATTACTTACCTTGATGCTCCTTCTGTGCAGATCATCTGGAGGCTTCTTGTTCTGACAGAGATTCTGACGTAGAATTGCCTCTCTGTCTGGAACCTGCACTTCGTTATCAGAAACCCTTAGATGAACTGTTGTTATCCTTTGTGTTAACAATAAACTTGTGGCCATTACAGAATATTCTTTTTTAGACAACTTGTGTGTAACATATAACTGCTAGATGTCAGTAGAGTGCAGATTGCAGTATTCTTACACCTTCCAATCTAAGTGCATAAGCCTAGCTATGGTAGCCGCTGTAGGACAAACACATTTTAGATCAAACACATTACATTTAGACTGTACCCCCTAACAGCCATTGTCGGCATATTTCTTCTGCTGTTTGTGTAGAAAACATTTTTGTACACACTACATATTAACATTTCACTAGATAAGTGTTAATTGAGGCTTCGGACACAGAGGCAACTGGCAGCAGTTACCGGGGTGGACAGATCCTCTGTACTAATGAGAGACAATGAATGAATGAGCTCTGTTGAGCCAACCATCCCTTTAACGTTAACTAGTAATGACTTCATGAACTTCTTCACAAATAAAATTTTTATCATTAGAGAAAAAATTACCAATAATCATCCCACAGATGTAATATTATCTACAGCTACTCTTAGTACCATTGATGTTAAGTTAGACTCTTTTTCTCTAATTGATCTTTCTGAGTTAACTTCAATAATTACTTCCTCCAAACCATCAACGTGTCTTTTAGACCCCATTCCTACAAAACTGCTCAAAGAAGTCCTGCCATTAATTAATTCTTCGATCTTAAATATGATCAACCTATCTCTAATAATTGGCTATGTACCACAGGCCTACAAGGTGGCTGTAGTTAAACCTTTACTCAAAAAGCCATCTCTAGACCCAGCAGTCTTAGCTAATTACAGGCCAAACTCCAACCTTCCTTTCATATCAAAAATCCTTGAAAGAGTAGTTGTCAAACAGCTAACAGATCATCTGCAGAGGAATGGTTTATTTGAAGAGTTTCAGTCAGGTTTCAGAGTTCATCACAGCACAGAAACAGCTTTAGTGAAGGTTACAAATGATCTTCTTATTGTTAGGTGTGGCTGTGTGCAAACAGGAATAGGACCCAAGGTGCAGACTCCGGAGACAGAACTTAAACCTAAACAGCTTTAATGCTGAACTCAAACATAACATAACTGGGGAAAAAGGTCAAAAATAAACTAACACCGGCGGTAGTGATGGGACGTTCTGTATCGAGGCTTCGGAGCGTGTGTCGAGTAGTGGAGGGGGCGTTTCCGCGAAGCGCGTATCGAGGCTTGCTTCATTTATGGGAGGAGCTGAAAATGATGACGTCCGAAGCCTCGCTGCCCGGCTGTACCACGTGACTGGTTCATGAAGTGGTTCGAACTTTGCCGCGAGATATGACAGCGATATAAACCCCTCAGACTTCATTCAAAAATGTGGGTGTTTGATGGAGAGTTGCGGTTAGTGAGAGTTTGGAGACAGTTTGGAGGTTTATGAGAGTGAGGAGAGAAAGTCAGGAGAGAATGGAGCCAGCTAAGAAGAGGAGGATGTCCTCCCCTGTGTGGGAACATTTTGATCTTATTCCTCCCAACAAGGTATTTCTACAGAAGATGTATTTTCATGATACTGATGGTGCAATACAATTTATGTTGAGCTGTCTTGACTTTTGTACAAGGTGAAGTGTTTGCTATGTGCCAGGGAGCTGGGATATAACAACAACATCCATGCTTAGGCACTACAGAGCTTTGCATGAGAATAAGGGGGACACCGATCGTGGAGCAAGACCAGGTGAGCCATCAAATGCAATGATAATATAGGATGCAGTAATGTTACTAAATGATATAACAATATTATACAACTGTTATAAGTTACGTGTGTGCTATTTATATTTGTGCTTTATCTTTATTGTCTTTCCTCAGGAGAACAATCTCAAATAGATGAAGACCTGGTTAGCATGGTGATTGAGGACTCCCAGCCATTTAGCATTGTGGAGGACAAAGGATTCAAAAGATTTGTTAAATCATTAAATCCTAGCTATGTTCTCCCCACTAAAAAGGTCATAAAAGCAGTGAAAATTTAGTTTTTACAGAATAAAATGTGAACAGGCAGGACTGAGGCTCAAAGCCTCAGTGTGTAGCTGTCCATACCTCAACGTTACAAAAGCACAACCACTGTCCACACCCCAACCACACCTCACCTCACAGTAAATGATCATTTCCATTTCAAGCATTTCCAAATAATCATTTCCCATACTGCCACTATAAATATACACAGTATACTGCCATCACTACAATATACATGTTTTACACACTCCTTTTGTTGTTGACATTTACAGGCTGTGTGCAAAATGCCACACTCTTCAAATTCATGCCAGCTATTATTTTTACGTCCAGTAGGTGTCCTGCTAGAGCAAATGAAGCTTCATGAAGCTTCGCGTTGGGGTGAACCAATTGGATGAAAAGCTTCAGTGCTTCATGGGGCTTCATCTGCCCATCACTAACCGGCGGAGTGACAGAACACACAGCTTGGTAAACGGTAGATCGCGACACAGACACAGAGAAACACTGGGCTTAAATACACAGAGGGAGCAATCAGGGAATGGGTAACAGGAGGGAAACACAGCTGGGACAAATCAGAACTGACGAGACCAAAGAAGCGTAAACTGAACACACTGAGATAAGACACAGACCTTCAAAGTAAAACAGGAAACGCATAACACAGACTGAACAAAGACACAGGCTCATAAGCAGGCACTACAAAGGGAACAGAGACGTGGGAACAGGGCAGACACAAAACACTGACTGAACACGGGGATATAGGAACTTAAGATACACATAGACGCGAACTAGACAAGGGGATGCAGGTGATAGGGGAGACAGAGCAACTAAAGAAGACAGAGACCTAAGCCATAAGACAGAACTCAAAGAAACCAAAAACTAGACAGTATAAATAATATCATAAACTCAAAAACCCTGGGTCGACGACCCAGGCATCCTAACACTTATGGCCTCTGACAGTGGACTCATCTCTGTGCTTGTCCTGCTAGACCTTAGTGCAGCATTCGATACTGTTGACCATAATATCCTATTAGAGCGATTAGAACATGCTGTAGGTATTACAGGTACTGCGCTGCAGTGGTTTGTATCATATCTATCTAATAGACTCCAGTTTGTTCATGTAAATGGAGAGTCCTCTTCACACACTGAGGTTAATTATGGAGTTCCACAGGGTTCAGTGCTAGGACCAATTCTGTTTACATTATACATGCTTCCCTTAGGCAGCATCATTAGAAGACATAGCATACATTTTCACTGCTATGCAGATGACACCCAGCTCTATCTGTCCATGAAGCCAGATAACACACACCAATTAGTTAAACTGCAGGAATGTCTTAAAGACATAAAGACCTGGATGGCCGCTAACTTTCTGCTTCTTAATTCAGATAAAACTGAGGTTATTGTACTCGGCCCTGAAAAGCCTAGAAATATGGTATCTAACCAGATTCTTACTCTGGATGGCATTACCTTGGCCTCCAGTAACGCTGTGAGGAACCTTGGAGTCATTTTTGACCAGGATATGTCCTTCAATGCACATATTAAACAAATATGTAAGACTGCGTTCTTCCATTTGCGCAACATCTCTAAAATTAGAAATATCCTGTCTCAGAGTGATGCTGAAAAACTAGTTCATGCATTTATTACTTCCAGGCTGGACTACTGTAATTCATTATTATCAGGATGTCCAAAAAACTCCCTGAAAAGCCTTCAGCTAATCCAAAATGCTGCAGCAAGAGTCCTGACAGGGACTAGAAAGAGAGAGCATATGTCTCCTGTTTTGGCTTCCCTTCATTGGCTTCCTGTTAAATCCAGAATTGAATTCAAAATCCTGCTCCTCACATGCAAGGTCTTAAATAATCAGGCCCCATCATATCTTAATGACCTTGTAGTACCATATCACCCTATTAGAGCACTTCGCTCTCGCTCTGCAGGCCTACTTATTGTTCCTAGAGTATTTAAAAGTAGAATGGGAGGGAGAGCCTTCAGTTTTCAGGCCCCTCTTCTGTGGAACCAGCTTCCAGTTTGGATTCAGGAGAAAGACACTACTTTCAAGATTAGGCTTACAACTTTCCTTTTTGCTAAAGCATATAGTTAGGGCTGGACCAGGTGACCCTGAATCCTCCCTTAGTTATGCTGCAATAGACGTAGGCTGCCGGGGGATTCCCATGATGCATTGAGTTTTTCCTTTCCAGTCACCTTTCTCACTCACTATGTATTAATAGACCTCTCTGCATTGAATCATATCTGTTATTAACCTCTGTCTCTCTTCCACAGCATGTCTTTTATCCTGTCTTCCTTCTCTCACCCCAACCGGTCGCAGCAGATGGCCGCCCCTCCCTGAGCCTGGTTCTGCCGGAGGTTTCTTCCTGTTAAAAGGGAGTTTTTCCTTCCCACTGTCACCAAAGTGCTTGCTCATAGGGGGTCATATGATTGTTGGGTTTTTCTCTGTATCTATGAAGCGCCTTGAGGCGACTTTTGTTGTGATTTGGCGCTATATGAATAAAATTGAATTGAATTGAAATGGGAGGGAGGGTTGGACACGAATATGTCTGGATCTGTCTTTGGTGTTTCTTGTCTTGTCACTTCCTGTTTTATTTTGATAGTTATAGTGTCTTGCTTTAAATTTTACTTCCCCATATCCCCTGATTGCCCTTCTGTGTGGATATATAGTGCCATCTTTCCCCTTTGTCCTTGTCAGTGCTGTTTCCATGCCCCATATGTTTCTTGTAGTTGCATTTACTTTAATCTATAATTTGTGATTCCCTGCTAGGTGTCGTGTTTCACTTTAAATGTGTTGTATTTCATTTTAAATAAATAAATAAATGGCTCACCTTTTGTTAATTTTCTGTCTGTATCCCCCCGTCTGCATCTTGAATCCTCCACTTCACACTCCACACATTCGGCACAATTTGCAGACTGGGAAAATGTCATAATGTCAACACTTGGCAATACATTAGGAATGAAAAAAATTATATAAACCAATTAAATATTTTGTGGTATTGTATCTCTATAGTCCAAAGTAACCTCAAAAACTCTGGCCGCAGTTCATCTTTAGTGACTGTAGTCTGTCTGTCTGCTGTTTACCTCAGCTGGTCTCCATGTCTATTTACTCTGGAGTTGGTTGTAAAACCTTATGAAAGAAGTCTGATAGGAACTGATGAGTCAGCGAAACTCATTTCTGTCCAATGACAGCACTACCGAGGTGAGTTGCTCTAGGATATCCTGAAATTTTCTGTCGGAAAGCGCTGCTGTTATTGATGCTGTTAGCCTCTGTTAGCTGCTGTTAGCCGGCATTAGTGAAACTGCCTTTGATGTAGATCAGGGGTGCTCACACTTTTTCCGCATGTGAGCTACTTATAAAATGACCAAGTCAAAATGATCTACCCACTACAAAAATCCAAAACATATACTTATTTATAAATATATTGAGGATTCTTTATATCTACAATGTATATACATGCATAACCGCAATATCCAATATTTCACAACACAATTAACTATGTAAATTTTTTGTCATTACCTGAGTTTACTCTGATGACTTGCACTGAATTGAATCAGCCTGGGATGCATAGTCCGGACAGTAGCTGCTGACGGCCAGGTTTAAGAGAAAAAACCGAGAGCTAAAAATTGGAGTTAACTCGCTGACTAGCTTGTCAGTTTTACTACACTTCGCGCCGCTGTTTGCGCATGCGCAGCGACCTAAGCGTCAGAAAAAATCTGATGTCATCTGACTGGCTTCCCTGTATCAATCAAGTGACGGGATGGATGATAGGCTGGCATCTATTTTTTTAATGTCATGCGATCTACCAATACTACCTTTGCGATCGACTGGTCGATCGCGATCGACGTATTGAGCACCCCTGATGTAGATCTAACATTGTTGGACACTTGAGTGAAATGTAAGCCTAACACTGGCCTAATGTAAATGAGGGAGAAAGGAAAGAGCAGAGGTGGAGAAGGACACATGAGAAGGAGATGATTGAAATGTTAAATTATAAATGGTTAACAATAATAGTTTCCAAATGAAAAGTACCATTTAAGGAATAGTATGTATGGTGTGGTCTCTAGCCACATACATAACACACGATTAAAAATGCAACGTCCATCCCACCCACTGTTGTATTCAAGATTCAAGTTTCAGATTTATGAGAACAATATTATGGAAGATGCAGTTACACATCAATCAATGCATATTTATGAGAACAACATTGATTTTCTGTTAAAAAATGACTTACTGTACCTTTTAAATTTTAACAAACTTTTAGATTTTCTGGTAGTTTTTTATTTTATTCTTATATGCAGCTATTACTCATGCACATTGATTTTCACACTCATAAAAACTGGTTTAGTTTTATAATAAATGAACAAGATTACCTACCAAGTAAAAAAAATTAGAGTGTAAAATGTATGTAAGCTGCATAGGAGTCTCAAGGCTTTTAAGTCTGATGAATGCAAAGAGTCACGGTGGTCTGTATTGAAGAGGAAGATGCAGGAATTTTAAATGTATACAGCATCGAATGAGCTTTTGTGGATTTGTTCATGAGGCAACCTTGTATATAATAAAGTTAAGAAAGAAACAAAGCGATGCCATTTAACACAGGCACATCAAAGGCACACACGCATATCAAATGTTTGACCTCTTCATTCACTCTGCACTGCATTTTCTTTACTGTGATGTCTAGTGTAGTTTATCCCTGGAGGTTTGACGTCACTACTGATGTTCCGAGGCTATCTTCAGCTATATTAATAAACACTGCTCAGCGTAAGTGCCCTGAGAAAAGACTTTTTTGGCAAGCATCAAATTGAAGCATCCTGCCTCTTCCCACAGGTGCAAATGAACCATGATAACACCCATGTCAAATGGGAGAGAACATCTTGCTGTGGGGAGGCTTCCTGACATTTCTTATTTCTGTTGCTTAGCTGGTAGATGCAGCAGAATTTACAACAGCAGGGAAAATGAAAAATGAGAGGTACATATCCTTGATTCAAATAAATAGGGATTTCAAAAAGTCCTCTAGAGCCCTGTTTGTCTGCGAAATCCTGTTTGGCTGCTTTTCTCCTCTTCTGGAGTGTACTTATCTGAGTCCTCTCTAATTTTACCTCCAAAATAACCAGCAACACTCCTTAACTCTCTTTCTCTTCACCACCACAGCAGCTTTTCAGCCTTGTTGCCATAAAAAAGACTCAGTATTTGCTGCTAAGCACTGAATGCAAACCCAGCAGTTAATCAGTGTGTGGATTGTTATAATGGATTTAGACTTCTACAGTGAGTCTTTGTAGAGCCAGCATTCCTGATTGTGCACGAGTCCTTATATTGAGGCTATACTGATTATTCCTTATATTGAGAAAATAATAAGAAGAAAGTAAAACTCAACTTAAATTATGACAGCAACCATGCAAATGTGGCTTCATCACTTCTTTGGTTCCTATTGCTCCAAATCCCATGTGTGTGGTGTGCGGGGAGAAGCAAGCAATGAGGTTATGAAGCCTTCAAAGTTACTTGTGCATTTGGAGACTAGACATCCTGCTCTGAAGCACATGTTGGTAGACTATTTTGAAAGACAAGACAGTCAGAGTCAGGTGCTAAAGTTTGAAACTTCAGTTAACATCACTGCTTTAAAGGTGTCGTATGTGGCGGCTAATTGTATCGCCGAGCCTTTTGACAGTGGGGAGCAGCTGCAGACGACATTTGTTTTCGGTGAAGCAGCAGCTAGCAAAGTTGGGCACGTTCCTCTCGGAGAACACAGTTAAGAGGCGGCGAGATGAGATAGCAGAAGATGTTGAAAGCCAGCTGTTTGACAGACTCGCTGCATCCCTGTGGTGGATGAGTCTACAGACGTGGAAAACAAAGTGATTTTATTAGTTTATGTTAGTTACATCAATCAAAATGACTTGCGGGAGGACTCGCTGTGTGCTTTAACTCTGCCAAGAAAATCAACAGGAGAGAAAATCTTAAAGGCCTTGGGTAAATGCATGACTGGTAAAATCAGCTGGGACAGCTGTGTATGTGTGGGCACTGATGGTGCTGTAGCAACGACACTGTCTGGCTTCATCACTCGTGTGAAACAGGTTGCACTGAAATGCGGGTCTATTCATTGTTGCATTCCTTGTGAAGTCTTGGCATGTATGAGACTGTCACTGGAGCCCAACCAGGTGAGTGATGTCATTCAAATATTAAATTTAGTCAAAACACGTGAACCGAACACACGTTTGTCTGAACGATTTTGCGACAGCATGGATTGACAATGACAGCCACCAGAACAAGGCTCTTTAACAGACTGGATATTAAAAACACACTGGGCCTGTCACTGACAAACATGGTTTGCATTGATTTTCATGTGGGTTATATACTAGTTAAGGTTGAATTTTGCTTTAACTAAGATATAGTTTAACATATCTGGTCTGTGGCACTCTTCCCCCTCACTCTCCCCCTTCCGGCAGCTACAGTCCAGTCCATGGAGTCAAAAGGTTTGTAAACCATGCTTCAGTTCAATGCTGATGAATAGGATTGACTGTATTTTATCCTTTAAAAATTTAGCTCTTGAATAATTTCAGATTCACTTCTCACCATTCAGTTTCAGTTCTACAATTCAATTTCAGTTCCAAAATTCAGTTTTTTGGCACTTACATCCGGTTCCGGTTCAAGCGCAGATTAATAGAACTACGTTTTACTAGCGGACCGAAAGTGTTACTGACGGGAATCTAGAAGTTAGCTAAAGAGTTGGGATGCTGTGTAAGACATAAATAAAGCTAAAATACAAAGGTTTGGACACCGTTTTGCATGTTTCCCTACTGTAGGGGTCTCTGCAAGCATACAGGGCTCTGAGAGGGTGCAAGATGACAAGTATGGAATTCTACTAGAAACAGTCGATCATATTTGTTTGTCAAAGCTGAATCCAAGACAAACTACGCTAAATTAGCGTTTTTAGCTAACAGCTACAATAAGCATAAAAGTTACTGTACGGCTATCATTTGTTAACATGACGCTTGTTCTTATACATGTAATACATTTATTACCAACCTGAGAGTTTATCCGCTGGTCATTCGACATGACAAATGACTTCTGAAGTCTTAATTCAGCTCAAGACGCTGTAGATTCCAGTCAGTAACACTTTCGGTCCGCTAGTAAAACGTAGTTCTATTAATCTGCGCTCGACTACTCTTGAACCGGAACCGGATGTAAGTCCCAAAAAGATGAATTTTGGAACTGAAACTGAATTGTAGAACTGAAACTGAATGGTGAGAAGTGAAACTGAAACTATTCAAGAGCTAATTTTTTAAAGGATAAAATACAGTTTCAAAGCAAATGAATTCATTTTCAAAATATAAAATTCAATTTCAATTTAGTGATGATCATTTTCAAACCAATAAATTGAATTTAAAATTAGGCTAATTCATATTCAGTTTGTAAAAGCATTTATTCAAGTTACAATTCAGATTCAATCCGAGCAATTCAAATTCGAATTTAACTTATTCAAATTCAGTTTCTGATGGCACAGATTTCTGCCCATAGAAAAGCTAGTGCTGATCCAGTTTTGCTATATAAGCTATGAAAATATGTTCAAAATAACAATCTTTGATTCTGCTTTTGGTGAAAATGGTTACTTGTAAAAACATTCTCTGTGTCTCCAGTTCACTTTAAGTCTACAGAGCTTTACAGATAGCCTTCCATACAGTCTGTGGAAAGTAGCAGATATAAAGTTACGTCACTCCAAAATGAATGCTCCCTTTTGAACAGTAGATTTAACCGCTGTTTAATCTGCTGTATTAACATGTTTCCGGGTATTTTACTCTTCTTCTATTTGGATTCAGTGGTGTGGTCGTTGTATTCAGTTGGCATGCCAGAAGGTGTCAGGATATATATAAACCACAGAACCATTTTACCTTGTGACATGTTCATACCTTTAAAAAAAAGCTGAGCACTTATAGCATGTGAACTTTAGTTCTGAGCTGTCCTTGTTTGAGCTGCAGGTGTTGCAGACACATTTGACAGATTGCTCAGTGGAACAGAGTTATTTTCAAACATATTTCTTATATTTCACAGGTCTGAAGTTTTCAAGTTTTTCAACACCTGCAGGTGCTGCAACGACTCACATTGTTGTCCATTATTTCATGTCCAATGTCGACTGGTAGGACCTTGTGCTTCTTTCAAGTTCCACCCCTGCTTATCCGTCCTTTACGGATGAGAACGGTGATTTCTCAAGGTTTATCCTTGGCACACAGTGGCACTGTGTACCCACACTTCTCCTTAAACACAAATTGATTTCACACTTAAATCTTCACGGTATAAATCGCAGACCCTCCACCTGCTCCCCACTATAACTGTCTCCTTCTCTTTTTCCTTACATCTCATTTAACCTGCTCTCCTCCACCAAATCTTCCATTACATCCTCCCTGGCTCATGTGTAGACACACACCTGTGATCCTGAGGTGTGTCATGACCGAATGACCAGGGATGCTATAAGGAAGGAAATATAAGGAAAGAATGCTAAGAGACGATGAGTGAAACAGTGAAGGCCGGAGGCATCTGCTGGGTGTTACAGGGCAGTTTCTAGAAAGGCTGTGCGTAGGAAAATTGAGGAGCTATTTTCATGCCACATTAAGTTACACCAGCCTTCCACTACAGGACTTTGCTCAGACAGAGGAGGCTTGCCTCTATTGTGAAGGCTAATAATCAGCGCAATGGAGTTATTACCCAGCACTACATTTCACAGGCCTAACCTAGACAGCATCAAAGAAGGGGAAGAGAGGGAACGTGGGAGGAGGACTAGACATGAATTCCAATGGATTGTAACAAACGCTGCTACCTCCAGCCCAGCCCAGCCTCATTCATTTTATACGCTTCAAGTTCAGCTCAATACAAATTGATATCTGGGTGAATGGGATGAAAGTACTAGGGGTAATGCAAAAATGGCAAAACACAAAACGGGAATTTAATTCCATTACTGCATCTTTGATGTCTGTCCAGTGTCAACAGTGTAACAACAGAGGCTGGTGCTTGTAGGAGCCCCTGCATCTTCATACATCTTTCCATTATTAACACCACTCTAAGCACATTCCACTGCTGTCAGTCTGGGGCAACATCACAGTGAAATATTAAGCCCCCTGCCGTGCCTATCACTGCTCCGCTGTGTAAGTACATTAACTGTACAGCATTTGAAAGGGTCATTATCAGCCAAAGAGTGAAAAGGACTGACATGCAAAGCATTATCACACATGTTCCCACGCAGCAGTCAGTCAAGTTCCCAGTGAATATGTTTGTGTGAGCAGATGATGGTATCAAGATTTTAACAGTGTTGTTTGTCAGGGCCAACAGTAGCAAATGAATTTGAATTTATTGACTTTTTGAATTTATTGTGTTTTGTCGCTGTTGTCTGTGGACCTCTTCCTAAAATACCATAAATTTATTATGTCACTAAAAGATAAATGAAATACCTCCGAATTAATTTGCACCAACTCGGTAATGTTCGCTCCTGATGTACAGAAGTGGAAATATGCTAATGTTGGTGCTTTGTAAATTAAATTAATACTGAGTTTGTGGCATGCAATGTCACAATCTCAATGTGCACTCTTACTATTTTTCTCTCAGATTCATTTAAAATTATAACCTTAAAAACACGTCAGTACCATTTACTATTCAACAAAAAGAATTGTAGCAAAACTTACCATTAATGTCATACTGTTGCTTTATATTCAGAATTTGCGCTATACTGGCAACATAAGTACATTTTAAGACCCCTATCAAACTTAAATATTGTCTACAAACCATTTGTAAATAGATTACGAATTAAGCAATATAGTGACTCGAGCTATCAGGCTCACATAGAGTAAAATACACCATTAAATACCAATAAAGCCTAATTTCAGTTTATTGATATATTTTCTTTATATTTGGCTGTTGTTGGTCTATTTATCAGGCTAAGAGAATCCCACAGTGAAGCAAGTCAGTATGCGCTGAGAAATAATGGCCATTTCAGTGCAAGAAAATATTAATTAAAAAAATCTAATTAAATTGTAAAGCCGTGGGAGGCTTGCAGTGCTTGTTACTTTTCATGAGTTTTTTTTGCCTCTCACAAACTTAGCACAACCTGGTGTGTTTCCCTTTGTCTTAAGGTGAGATAAACTGATATATTCCTATTCCTCTGAAATAAATCTCTCCTTTTTGCCTTCAGAACTGCCTTAATTCGTCTTGTCAGAGTTTCAACATTGCTGTGAAACATTGCTCACAGATTTTGGTCCATGTTGACATGATGACGTGAATCTCCCATTCCACCACATCTCAAAGGTGCTCTGTTGGATTGAGATCTGGTGACTGTGGAGGCTATTTGAGTACAATGAAGTCATTATCATGCTCAAGAAACTAGTTTGAGATTATTTGAGCGTTGTGACATGTTGTCCTGCTAAAAGTGCAACCAGACAATGAGTCCACTGTGGTCATCATGGGATCGACACGGTAAGCAGCAATACTCAGAGAGGCTATGGTGCGTAAACAATGCTCAGTTGGTACTAAGTGTTCCCATGACTTTACCACCACCAGCAGCTTCGACTGCTGATACAAGGCAGGATGGATGCTTTCATGGTGCCGCAGCAGACTCAGACCAGGGAATGTTTGTGTGACTTGTACCTTTAGTGTCCGTTTCTCAACGCTACAACCCACCTGGCTCAATGTTCAGTACATTGTGTACTCATGTTGTAATGAGTGATTATTGTTGTTACTGTTGCCTTCCAACCAGCTTGAAGCAGTAGGACCTCTTCCATCAGCATCAGCACTTTTGTCCAGAGAACTGCCGCTCACTTGATATTTTCTCTCTCTTTTTTGGAGCCATTCTCTGTAACTCTAGAGATGGTTGTGCAGGAAAATCCCAGCAGACCAGCAGTTTGTGAAACACTCAGACTAGGCTGTCTGGCACCAGCATTCAGGCCATATTCAATGTCGCTTTAATCGCCTTTCCACTCCATTCTGATGTGCAGTTTTAACTTCAGCGGGTCATCTCGACTGTGTCTACATGCCTGAATGCACTGAGTTGCTGGCATGTGATTGGCCGATTAGATATATGCGTTAGAGAGCATTTGAACAGACGTACCTAACGAAGAGCCGGGTGAGTGTTTATCACTTATAGTACAATACACTGCAAATACACAGGAACAATAACTTTGTTAAACTGAATAGTAGAAGTTTTGCTTTGATGTTATTTGTGCATTAGAGCTATTAAAAGCAAATATTGGATAGTCAAATCCAAATAGACATTTAAAATGCCCACAGTGGTAAATATATACATAGAATTACAGTTTTAATAATAAACAGATATTAATGTTACTGTACATTTTCCCCTTGCCAATTTATATATTTACAGTATTTAAAATCTCCAAAAAGGTATTTGTTCTGTAATAATCATCCCATCTCACTTGACTTAATATGTAATGAATTTAAGTACTTGCTGTTTATATTTATTTATTTTATGAGAGCAGATTTTAAAGGCTGCCTCAGATACCACAGAAGGAACACGGGAAGGAAGATATTCCTACATTCTGCTATTACATCTTCAAAGGCACCTGAAGCCCTTTTGAACAAAATACAGACTGAAGAAAATCACACAAGAATGTGAATTAAACAAAAACACATCAAAGTGTGTCAGCTTAACCCACACATGCACCACATGAGCACTTTTGCCTTGTGAGAAAAATATATCTAATGCACATTTCTGTGAAAAGAAAAAAAAAATCATCAAGAGGATCGGAGACCGTGTTGTTTGATTGCAAAGAGTCTTTATTTTTTCCTTGTGTTCAAGTACGGTCCTCTCTCAGCAGGGTCATCTAAGAAGCATGGACACACAACACACAACTCGCACCAGAGCCTGAGCATCTTCAGGTGGGATTTCTCTTTTTGTCTCGACTGGGGTGGGGGGGTCCCGATCAGCAGTTTCCATGTTTAGGTCAAGTGAACAAGAGTCCTGTTGTACACCACATAATTGTTTTCTCTGCGAACATTTGTTGCATTTAGTGACACTGACATCAGCACATAAAAATTATATATATATTTATATATATATATTTATATTCATATTCATATATTTATAGATTTGTCATTCTATATCAACAATTCCTTCTAGTGATTTTTTCCTTGGTTTTTCATGTTGTAAAACTGGACAAACTGTCGGTAGGAATGCCTTGTTTGGACATTGATTTGTACAGGAACGCTCAGACACATACACGCAACAGAGGCATACGCACACTACTACACACATGCATGCATAGATACGCTCGCTCAAGTTTACGTGTACACACAGGCCACACATTCTGTCACATACATGCACATGTACACAAACACACGCGTGCGCACACACGTCAACCCCCCCGCCCACACACACATCCGCATACACACCCACATGTGCTCAGCCAACACGGAGAGGCAGGTCTGTACATCTACGGGAGAGAGACATTACCCATGATTCCCAGCAATAAGTACAGCTTCACCTGATCAAAAACACAAGAAAATAAAAGTTACAAACAGCAGAGTGAGTCGGCCAGTCTACGTCGTCTGTAAACGTCGACAAAAATTTGCTTTTAAAGTCCTCTTGGACTGGTCCACTGTGTGTCAAAGTTTGGCACAAGACCTTTCTCTCTCGTCTTCCTTTGTCTCTACTGTACACTGAGATGTACAATACTGGCGGCTTTCACTGATGTGAAAAAAAAAACTTGAAACAGTTTGGGGTTTTTTTATGCAGAGGTGATGATGACAAACCACTAAAAGTTGACATTGTCAAACATGTCAGATTCCCCAAAGTGAAAAGACAAACCTTTCCAAAGACAGAGAGTGTGCTTTAAACATACACATATAATCTTTAGGCAGTGAAAAAGCACTTTAGTTGACGGGGACTCTGGAACAATGCTGCTCTGCCAAACTGATGCTTTGGCAGCTTTGAACTGCTCTTTACTGTGTCCATGACAAAATTCACTCGACGGAGAGAGAAAAACACAAATATCGCAGTGCTTCCTCTCTTCCTGGGAAAGGAAAGGGGGGCCAAAACAAAAGTGTCTGCTGACACCCATCCTGATGATGTCTGTCAGGTCTGATTCTCGTGTTCACATTTCGCTTATTTTTTGTTGCTTTTGATGTTTCAGTCAGCAGTCAGTCATGGAAAATAAATTATGTTTGTATAAGTGGCCCATCAAAAACGTGTAATATACACACTATATCACCTTTTACTGTACACAGAAAATAAAAAGTTTCTTTTTGTTTTGCTGAAAGTGAAAATTTAGAAAAGTACAAATAAAAAAGATGTAAAAGAATGACGACAAAAAAAGAAGTCTCTTGAAGATGACATTCCTTGAACGCAAATTCAGAAGCCTCTGGAGGCGGCAAGGCCATTGCAACAAAAAAGGGGGATAAAAGCAGTGCTACGTTTGTCACTTGGGTGAAATGGTAAACATCCACTTCTTGCTTGTTGCCTGATGTGCTTTCATCTTTTTCTGTGCTTTTATTCTTCCTGACCTCTTCAAGAACACTCATGCCATCTTTGTCTCTCATCTCCTCCTTAGGTCAGACAGCTCTTTGCTCCTACAGAGTAAGAACGCTCCCTCAACTGCTGCTTATTTCTTTATCCTAGCGCCCTCTTCTTCTCTCTTGACATCTGCATACTCTATCCGCCTGGTCATTTTCTCTCTTTTTATATTCTGTTTCCTACTCTTAGTTCAAACTGTCAAACACACTTTGTCATATCTACTTCCACTAGCTCCACTCACTGGTGAAATGGAGCTGACTTTAAAGAAATAAACTGGTCTGGAAAAAAAAGTTCACATGCACATGCAGTCTCTCTTTGTTGCTCGACCTGACTTTACTTCCTATCCCCATCCAGCTCTGCTATCCCACTTATTTTAGAGAACATAAATTTCCTGCCACTGGCTACAAGATCGCTTTCAAAATACCACGTATAATCACTGCTGATGTCTTGCAAAAATAATCCCTTTCACACAAGCACACACAGACTCTTTCTTGCCCCCCAACACTGTAGTCTAACTAGACCCAGGAGTCAGGTGAGGCCGGATAGTGGCTGGTCTCGTAGTTTAGTTCGCTGTATGGCCGAGAGGCCGAGTAGAAGTCTACGTAGTTGCCGGTTGATTTGAGGCCCAGATGCATGCGCAGATCTTCCCGCGGGTCCCTGGGTGGTCCGGTGGAGATTGGAGGTTGCTGGGGTGGGGCCTGAGGCTGGGCCTGAGCCTGGATCGGTGGCTGTGGCTGGGGTGGCGGAGGTGGCGGTGGTCCTTGGTCCTCGTAGTAGGCCTCGTCAAAGCTCCGGCTCTGGCTGTGAGGTGGAGGCTGCGGTGGCTGAGGCTGGGGGAAGGAGGGAGGGGGAGGGTAGGGGTCGTAGTCTTTTAGCACGGCTGCTGACGGACTGTCCAGCTGGGGCTGAGGGGGCACGACGCAGGGCTGGGCTGGACCCTGGCGGGGAGTGGTTGAAGTGAAAGAGTGGTAGGTGGGGGGGTGAGGTGCAGCAAGGAAAAGAATGGAGAGTCAAAGACATGTGGGTAACGGGAGGAAAGGTGGGAGTGGAAGAAAAGGGGAGAGAGATAAAGAGGGAGCGATGGAAAGGAGAGTGACAGGTAAGAGTGAACACAAGGGACAAAAGGTTTTGAAAGGCAGGCTGTATGGGTAAAGAGCTCAGAAAGGAATCAGTGGGGAAGGGGCTCATGCTGTGAATTCTCTATTACATGCAGGCGTCGAAGGCGGCAATGCATCTCTAACACTATAACACTATAACTCGCACAGGCCAGTTGTGTGCGTGTGTCTGTGTGTGTGAGCGCACGCGTGTGCAGCCGCGTGAGGAAAACGTGTTTACATGTTTAACTGCCAGTGTTAAAAGTTCGTACCCGTACAAATGAACTTATACTTTAATTAGAAACTTATAAGTGATGAAGAAATCGGGCCAAAATTTCAAAGTCAATGGCTCTGATGCCTTTTATTTCCCTTCCCTCAGTACCAGCAGAGTCATTTACCAAGAGCAAATAATTAGTGCAATCAACTGAGGTAATGACTTTAATTGCCAGTCGGGTGTGGTTTCAGGTTGCAGTCGTTTGATACTGCTTGAGCTGAGGGTGTGCCTCCATCGCACACTCTGCCAGCACATCTCTTATCACACTGGGACACCTTTTGTGTGCATATATTTGTGCGTTTTCTATCCTGCTGCTATCTCTGTTAAAAAACCCCTGAAATGCATGCACTGCTAAAACGCTGTGGTGGTGTATTGCTACATATGCATACAGAAAAGTGGATTCACAGAGCAGCATTAACTCACCTGGTTTTGCTTGATATCATCGCTGGCAGTCAGGTAAGAGTTTCGGAACAGTGTAGATGTCCCACAGGAAATTTGAACTTGATGGATAAAATAAAAATAAAAATTATACCACTTTTTCAATTAATGACAAAAATAGCTACTAATAATACCTATCAGATATCTGACAATAACTTATGAGAGTTTCAAAGCTTCTTAGTGTGCTACTTGTCACATAAAGAATTTATCATAAGAGAAAGAGATGGAAAAAATAGAAAACATTAAAAAATAGAAAATAAATAAATAGACATAAAGGGAGCGTGGAAGCTAACAGAGTGAAGAGATAACAAGAAGGCACGGGAAGAAAGAAACTGGAAAGGAAGACAGGAGAAGATTGAGAAGAATCAAAGTGTGTGAGAAGAGAAATGGTGTGAAGCTGAAAAAAGGCAGATAAGTGAAAGAGGAAATAGGGAATGAATATAGAGGAGAAGGAAAGATAAAGAGGGGGATAAAATAGAATCATTTAATTCATCTCCATCACACACACATACACACACCTGCCATGCCGTCTTTCCGGGATGTGTGCTCTCCTTTGTTGCTATGGAAACCGGCGTTGGTTGCCGTGGAATCGTAGTCCATCTTGCGTTCCTTCAGACTCATCATCTCTCTGGGGGAGGCTGGGGCGCTCGCTACACACACACACACACACACACACACGCGCGCGCACACACAAAATAATGAGCAATAAACCCAGAACAGCATGAGCCTTCACACTCTGCGTGCTTACACTGGTGTGTCTGTGCGTCTTGGTCTTTTTCAAGGTGCACAGTCATTATTCATCATTTAACTTGTCAGCAGAAAGGGTCACCTCCAGCATGTTAGACGACTTCTGGGAATTCTCACACACAGACGCACACAAACATACACATGGACGCTTTGGACAGTTTACTTAATAGTTTTATGTCTTTTCTTCTCTTCTTTATGTGTTTAAAGTTCATGTTAAATATCCAGCTATCTAACAAGCCAACAAGTCAGATCAACTTTGCTTGTAGTGCATTACAAAAGTGACCATTGATCATTACACCCTCGCACAAACAGGTCTTGTATTTCTTTAATTTTCTTGGTGCCTCAACTTAAACAATCTCCATGACTGGCTGCAAAATCTTGCACATAACAACAAAATAAATGGAGGTGCTAGTACCATCGAATGCATGCACAAGTCCATGCCATGCTAAAAGCATTACATTTAAAAGACAGCAGTGATTAATCTGACTGATCAAAGATTGCCAAATCATAGTTATATACTGCAGTGCAGTTTTCAGCAGTTTTAATGAGATTAAGTACATGTTTACTGACAGCACTCACCGTGTTCCCTGTATGCTTTTAAACATTTTAATCGCATTTTAAACGGGATGTTATTTAACCCGATTAAATGGACACTGTTCTAACAGTTTTTCATGCAAAACATAACAACAGTTAAATTGTTATTGCCTTTTTGTGCTTGTGTACTAAGTAGTATTAATGAACTCAATTGCAGCAGTGTTAAAATACTGAAACTAAATGGAGGAGTTTAGCTGCTAGTTTATTGGTTATCGTGACAACAAAGACATTTATGAGTGGCCTCATGCCAATATGCAGTCCTATTTGTGTGTTTTCCAACTCTGCTGCACTGCTAACTTCACAGTAGAGCTATGCTTTCTTTGGAGATACTATCAAGTTTCAAACCTATTTAGGATCTCCACACCTCCACACATAATGTTTCTGTTTGTGACTGTGTGGATTTGGACAATTATGCATGTGTACATATCTGTCCAAAGACATGCAGTTTGTGGGGATAGGTTAATTGCCCATAGGTGTAAATGTGGGAGTGAATGTGAGCGTGAATGGTTGTCTGTCTCTGTGTTGGCCCTGCGACAGACTGGCGACCTGTCCAGGGTGTACCCCGCTTCTCGCCCTATGACAGCTGGGATAGGCTCCAGCGCCCCCGCGATCCTGAAAAGGATAAGCGGAAGCAAATGGATGGATGGATGGATGCATGCATGCATGTGTGCAGGCGATGACAAACATGGCCCTCATATTGTAGAAATACTGATAATGTCCCAATTTTCTTTTTTAAACACACACATGCAAACTTTTAGCCCATCGCAAGGTAATCCCGTTATAGCATACTTTAAGTGCTTACTCACCACCTCCTATCATAACACTGGACTGCCATAATCCTGCCCACCTGTTTCAGATTGCCTATATAAAGATTCTTATAACTAACTCAATGTTTACATACCAACCCAGTATCACGGCAAAGCGTGTAATAGACACGCCGCTCCACTCTGTTCATTTCACGCTTTGCTGGGATACTGGGTTGTACACACATACAGTATACTCCAGGAAATGTGAGTACATTCTAAAAATAAGCTTTTTTGACATGCTCACACTAGTTTTGACATTTATTTAATATCTGTTACACATGCAAATATGCAGCACACACAGACACACACACACACATGTGGAAGTCACCATTCTCAGTCCAATGAGCCATCGGGTAGAAACGCTTTTCATGCTTCTGAATAAAAAGAAAAGCAGATGTAGCCTACTCCAAAAATTAGTGCATAATTGTCTTTGTTCTCTTTGGTTGTTCTATACCACGATTAAAGGTTAGAGAAGAGCAACCTAGGGATGAAAACACTTGTGAATATGACTAGCAAATGAAATAAAGGCTTTTAAAGTGATTTTTGGAGAGCCATTGAATTAAAATTCATCTATTTGAATACTAAAGGATGCCCGTTTTTCATCTCGGCTGTTCAATGTTTGACATAAAAAGCAAAGGCGCATTGTACCCTCTTATCTGTTCCCCAGCCTTTTCTGCATTTTGACAAGACATTGTATTACACACGTACACGCGCAAGCACAGAAACGGCTGTGAAGAAGGCACATAAACATAATCACTTTGGCTGTGGTGAGCCACGTTTTTATAATGTTTTAACACATTTCATTTTTAATTTTATCATCCAATACCTCTGTAGCAGATTCCATTAAAGTAGCAGATCAAACCTTTTACAGAAACCTCCAGAGACAGTGCCATCGCTGCTGGTTACCTAGGGGACCTGGCTTGTAAATGCTCGATATGACAGCCCGGGAGACAAATTCTATCAGTGCAGAACACAGCAGGACCCTGTGGGGGCCATGACACATGCAAAGGTCTCTCTCTCCTTCTCTTGCAGCCTCTAACCTCCCCTTCTCTTTCATAGTCGTACTACTCTCTTCTCACATCAACTCTTTCACTCCTCTTCTCCCAGCGTACTTGCATACCATCATTACTCCTGCTTTGATCCATCTCTAAGGAGTCGGACTGCAGTCTGGAGTGTATGCAGAGGAGAGATATAGGAGCATGTGGGTGTGTGTTAGTGTGTGTCTCTGTGTTTGAGAGCACACTGAGGTGGCCTGTAAAGAGTGAGAGATCAGAGGGAGAGGTGAGAAGAAAGCAGGATTACGGCAAAGAGGAGGAGGAGAGTGAAACGGGTGAATGAGAAGGGGTGGACAAGCTCAAAGGCAAAGGGGGAGGCATTGTGTGTAGACAGAGGAGGAGCAGAAGAGAAAGATGGGAGTCATGGCTCAATTTACCCCTGCTGATCCACTGTACAACAGACATCCACAAATTTCTCTATGCACTATAATCTCAAAACTTCTTATTTTCAATGTTGCTGGCTAAAGTCAAATCCCCAGCCTTCTTCACTTCCTCCTCCCTGCATTAACCATCCCTCAATCCCTAATTCTTCTTGCCTTCTTGCTTTTTCTCTCTCTATCTCCCTCCGTGTTTATCTCATCCCTCCTTCTTTTCCTCCTCACACACAAAAACACACATTTCATTTCTCTCTCTCACTCCCACTGTCTTCCTCTCTTAGCAGGGTCCTTGAAGACCTCTCTAAGCCAGGAGGAAGGAAAAGTACTTTTCTGCCTCATCAGCTTGCTAAGCCCAGTGTGGTGAAAGAACAGCTAAAGGCTCTTGAACCACCGATGCTAACAGCTAATGCTAATGTGCCCTTTGCAAAGCATGAAGGCCAGTGGGCTCAAGCTATGGGCTAATGATAATCATATTTTGTAGCATAAGCCTGTAATGCTATGAGCTATTTAGCGGTGGTATAATGACTGATCGCATCCGCAAATGTTAATGTAGATGACTAATGTCTAAATTAGATTCTCTGTGTACTGTACCACAGATGTAACCCTTTATTCAACTGATTTTCTGTAACCACTTGTCAAAAGAGTAAAATTCAGTAAAGCCTTAAATTTTAATATATGCTTGTTTTTACAAACAAAATCCTGCCTTATTTTGATAATCATACCAAGTCTTTAAAGACAATTTATACCAACTGGAAAAGATGCTGACTGCTTTCTTAAAAATTCAAGTGCAGCTTGCAGGCTTAAAGAAATAAAGAAAATAAAATTATTAATAAAATATTATTTGCTATAACCTTGGCTTGAATATTGTTTCCCCAATTATTTAGCTGACTGCCTGTGATAAAAGAAAGACAAAAAGAAACAAAACAAACTGTATTTCAGTATTTTTTTGTTTCAGAAAACAAAGATTTTTTCAGTTTGATGATGTGCACCATCACAAGACCCATACCCTGTTTGGCCATGAGATATTTAACTAACCACACAACTAAGTGAAACATTTTTTACATATGAGGTCTTAATCTTGGCTGTTAAGAGATACACAAGAATGAATGAAAGAAAACACGTATGCATAGCATCTGTATAGGGAGTGCCACGGGTTTCTCACCAGAGCGGTTATTTGGAGATGTCCTGACAGGAGAGACCGAGGGAGTTCGCGAGGAAGAATAGGGCCTCTGCCGGTCTCTTTCTATTGTTGAGGCAGAGCCCACAAAGTGATACTGGGAGTAGCCATCCTGTAAAACAAAACAAGGAAGAAGCTTGTTATCACCTGTGATAAGTAACTGCACAAATACATAATCTTACTGTCATCAATTATTATAGCAATTACATATTTTAAAAACGAAGATTTTTTAAAATCATCCATCCATCAATCCACTTTCTGCCGCTTGTCTGGGTACAGGTTGCAGGGGCAGCAGCTTAGACTGCCAAGGAGGCATCCTAGCCAGATGTTACCTCAACTGGCTCCTTTCAGTAGCACCAGCTCTCTTTTGAGTCTCTAATGATGTCTGAGCTCATATCGTCACCCAAAGTAAGCCATTTTTGGTTGCCTACATCCACAAACTCCTTCTTTTGGTCATTACCCAGAGCTTGTGGCCTTAGGTGGGAACATAGATTGAGCGGTAAAGCTACAGCTTCACTCTCAAACTCAGCTCTCTCTTTATCACAGGAGACCTATGATGTCCGCACCAGTCTGTCAGATATTAGAATTATTAGATTTTTTTACTGATCAATCATCAAAACCTCCTATTACACGATACAATGTCACCATGTAAAAGACTGATCTTTTAGGAATATGTATTTTTGTAATGCACCAAAGAATGATGATCCATTAGTCTTAAACTCTGAAAGGCCCAAACAGATTTGCAGCTTCTAGTGGATGAAAGGATAAGAACTGTTATTAGAGTTAGCGATACAACAGCGCCAGTTTGATTACCACGCAGCAGGAAGTGGCACTTCAACAACGGCTATATGACACAGCATGTCTGAATTACATTTTTACTGATGTGCTTTAGAAATAAACCCCTCCATGTACTCATACAAGTAACACTTTAAAAGCACAGAGTGGTTTGAGGACTATATTTGTCATGGTCCTGGGTCGTTGACCCAGCGTTTTGCGTTTTTTCTGATCTGTATTAGTTAGGGTTAACCTGAAGTTTGGTGTATTGTCAGCCCTACCTGTGTCTGTCCTTGGTGCTCTGTTCATGTCCCCGTGTTGTGTTGTACATCAGTCTGTTTCCTGTTTTATTTTGAAGACTCGTGTTCTGGATTTCCTGTTCTGTTCTGAAGGTCTGTGTCTGTTGTTATTGTGTTCAGCTTGTCTCCTCCGGTCCCCAGGTGTATTAGGTTCAGCTGTTCTTCCCTCCTGTGTGTGATTACCTGATTACCTTGTGTGTGTGTGTGTGTGTGTGTGTATATTTAGTGGGTGTCGGTCTGTGTTCGTTGTCGGCTCGTCTGCGTTCATCCATGTATCACTGCGTTAATCTACATTCATCTGCGTTCTATGGTGTTCCTGTCTCTGCGTCTCTCTGCCCCGCACCCCTTTGTATGGTCCCAGGTTTGTCACTTAGTTTCTCCCAGTTTAGGTTTCCGTTTGTAATTACTCGTGCTTCATTGCCTGTTTTTGCCACTACCACCCTGTAAATAAAACGTCACTCGTATCATCAGTTTGCTGCATTTTGGGTCCTCCTTTTCCTCCACACCACACGGCTCCCTCCGCCAGCCGTGACAATATTAGGAGTAACGAGTAACAAGCGGAAGAAACACAAACTAACGTGACCACGATCCAGCGATCTAGCAGAAAGAAAAAGGGTCACACTGACTGTGAAATGTTCAAGAGAAAACAAGTTTGTTTTTTTGATATTTTTGACAGGCCAAAAAAAGAAAAATCAATAATTTGTGACTTGCTGAAATTGTTCAAATTGATTCACTAAAAGAAAAATCTCTGTAAATACATTTACAGAGCCAACTGTATTTAAATATTGTCCTTATTGAGATTATTATCGTGTAGTAGGTAATTGAAACATTATTCTGGACACTGGTGGACACTGACAAACACACTGCATGTACAAGTGAGCTTACAGCCATGCGCATGCAACAAATTAACACGCTTGCCTCAATTCTGAGCTTAGTAAATAACCCACTCCCTTCGTAGAAAAATTAATACAACTAACAACTCCAAGCATAATTACTGCCAAGCAAATGACTTTGTATCAGCATTAGTTTAGTAGTCATTGGAGCAAAGCCCTTTTCATAAAAATGGATTATGAGAGTCAACAACAATCACAGAGCTGGAACCAAATTCAATTTAGCATTAAGATAATTGGGTACCTCTAAAAGCAAAGCACAAGCAGATAATAAAAGATATCGGAGGCATGTTCCATCATAGCGTTACTGTCTGGGGGCCTAAGCTGAGCAGTGGGAAACTGGTGAAAAAGTGATGACTGAGAGTACATAGGAGAGGTGAATCACTCCAGTTGCAATGATGCTGGAGAGGAGGACACGGAGAGGAGGAGAATGAGAGACGAAGGAGATGGGGCAGAAAGAGAAGAAGGTGAGATAGACAGAGGACTAGCTGAGGGAGACAAAAGATGGCAAAAAGTAATGAGCGAGGAGGAGGAGGAGGTGGGAGATTGCCAGAGAGAGTAATGACAGCAGAGCAAAGATAGCGTGAGGAGGGGAGAGGTAACACAGAGGAGAGGTACGGATGGAGAAGTACAGACACCAGCCAGAGAAAGCAAGAACTAGACTGGATTGAACGCAGTCCCATGTCCTCCCTTGACTCTCATTTCCTGGCAGAGTGCTGAGAACTAATAGAAAGCTGGATCCTCTGACACACAGCAGTTCAAAGGTAGCTCATTTCTAGTCTCCATCATTCCTCCCACCCTCATATTCACTTCATCTATTTATTTATCCACCATCCCTTCAGTATTCTCACTCACCTTGTTTCACATTCACGTTGCACCTTCCCACCTCCCCCCATCCCAACAAATCTCATTACATCCAATGTTACCTCCTTATGGTACATTGGAATGCCTGCTGTCAAACTGTCATGCTGCTCAAATGAACAGAGTCACTGAATATTGAACGATAAATGTATTTTACAGAGTGATGTACAAAGAGTGCTGCCTGGAGATGTAGCTCAGAAATGGGGCCCAGGAATGATTGGGGCAGGGGGTGGTGGCTTAAGGGCTTCCCCAAACAAAATGAGCCATAGTCAAACTTTACAACAATGACTGAAATCAGAGATAAAGAATATAACATATACAAAAATGTATGGGTGTATTCACATTTGGTGTCTTTCTACATAGAGTAATAACTTTATATTTTGCCATAATTTTATTCCACTCGTTCCCTTAAGAGTAAAAGATTAAATCATTATTTTCTGCACTGACTTTACTTTATATTCTGTATGAACCTCTTCAAGCTTTTCATTGAATTCGAATATTTATGGTCTGAAATAGTCAGACTCGCAATTCTCCTTATATAAGGCAGACAAATTCGATACTTTGTAAGAAGAATTTCATATGTAAATAAATAAAAAAATTCTGTGATTTTTTATTATCGATTGGTAGAGGATTAGTTTGTGCTGTGTATAACCAATAAATATTAAACCCAGATTAAAATTTAATCAAGGACCAAATCACACAGTGTCTGAAGGTCTGGACGGTATTTATTCTGTACCCTGTATCCATGGTCCAGCGTTTGTTTCGTGTCAGCGTGTGCTGTGAAACTTCACACTTACATTCACATTTATCATTCCTGGTCTTTCTGGCTCTCACCTATTCTCCTCAACATACCTGTTTTTTCTTCTCTTTTCCACCCACCTTGTCTTTCTCTCTCACAAGCTCTATACTCCAAGCACCCCTTTTCAACTCCTACTGTAAGAATGAGAGGAGAAAAAAAAAAGAGGATTGGTTGCCAGGCAACCGGTCTGCCTGTTGCTCTCAGCATCACTGGATGGTTAGCTGAAGGTCGCAGGACTGAGAGGTAAAAAGTGATTATTGCCCCAACAAATGAAGAGAGTGTGCGCGTGGGTATGGCGGCACTTTGTGAAATTGTAAAACGTTACACACGACGAGTGGAGGGGGCCCTCCGGTCACATCAACCACTGAACATTGAACGTTTTCAGTCCTTTAATCCATGCCTCTTTCTCACTCATTTCAAGCTCCAATTTTAATATTTGCAATTATCACCACCTCCCTCTTGAGCCATCTGTCCTCTCAGGAGCAATGTGCCCCTCGACCTTTGCATCCCTCATACTGGTTACTGGTGGTGTTGCTGATTTAGCAGCTGACCTTTATACTATGGTTGCATTGATTGCAAAGAGCCCAGAATGTTGCGAGTGCTGCAACTCTGCCTCCCTATCTTCCCAAAATACTGTTGTTAGGCTGTCTGAGGGTAAAGGCTATCTTAACATCCCTCCATCTCCTTTCTGTGTTTCTCTCCCTGTCTGTGTCTGACTGTGGGAAAAATCAGATGAAACAGAGTCAGCTTCTGAGGCCTGAGCTTGTTTGATATTCAATGATGTTTTTAAATATCCACCTCCTTCTCTCTGTCTTTCTCAGTTGTGTGGTTGATCTTTCCACAAGTATAGCAGTGGATGATTTCATTTTTTCAAAATAAAAGTAGTGGAGTGGAACCCTTAGAGCTCTCTATCAGATTAATTCATTTTATTTGCAGTAACATCCTGAACATTCGGGGCTCACTGATCATGCACAAGACTAGGCTGAGCAATCACTGACCTTACACACACACACACACACTTCATTTACATCACTTCTCACTTACGTCACATCACATCCACATAGTGAATTACACATCCCCGGAGCATATTGTAAAACTGTCACACGTGTAACAAACACAGCATCTCTCTGACCCTGAACTCAATCTGTCAAACATGTGTGCATCTGCCTTGGTGATTTGTGCGTGTTTGCGATATTTATATGTGATATGTGGGCATGCCTGTGTGTGTGTGTGTGTGTGTGTGTGTGTGTGTGTGTGTGTGTGTGTGTGTGTGTGTGTGTGGGAGAGAGAGAGAGAGAACATGTCTGATTAAGTACCCTAGACAGATCATTTATCAAGAAATGAGGCACAGCAACCCAGCAGAAGTTATGCACTGAACAGGGACATAACAAAGTGTAACAGTGTGAATATGAAATTTAGAATTTACCTTGTGTGTCTGTGTGTCTTTGTGCCAGAAACAGAAGGGTGTATATGTTTGTGTAAATGAGTCAGAATTTGATCTCTCCGGTCCTATTAAGAATGGGTTTATTTACAAAGTGACCATGTTTCAGTCGCTTGCTTTCTCTGGAAATCCCCAGTTGAACAGTGCTGCACATTTGTTGTTTACTTAAAAGATGACCTGTGGCTACACTCCAAGAACTGTAGATGAAACGCTACATGCGCAGCAACACAAACACACACACCGAATGAGGACACATCCTGTCAAATAGTCCAAATAAACTCTGGTAAAAGTAGAGTTTTACTGCACTCTGGAGAGTATTATACATGATTTATCCTCAAGTCAGTGCTAGTGTTGGTACAAACAGATTTTGGCTTTGGTTTATTAATGACTGCTGCGCAGCAGATCTTTCAAATCATCTCAGATGCTGTATTCATATTGAGTTACTGTTTATTCATAGGCTTGCAGCATTTCGCTTTACTGTGCTCAACCACTGCGGGGCAGCCCTGCACCCCCCCACTCCGTTGCAATTCTCTTTTCTTTCTCTCTCTCTCGTAGCCGAGCCTGCTCCCATGGCACTGCTGTAGGAAGTGATTAACTCTTCTTACCGCGTTTTGACAAAAACACACAATTTCAAAGACACACGCTCGCACAAACATACACGTTTACCCACACCCATAACTTGAACACAGTTTGAAAGTGTGTTTGAAAATGCTCTCATTACTTCAAGACTTCAAAGCAAGAAACTCTTTGGCAACACAGCTCAAACCGACTCATTATTGACCCTACACTTCTCTCTTCTTCCCAGACCCACAAACTCCAGTGTGCTTATTTTTGAACTACAAAAAAAAAGGTATGAATTCACCTCACTTTTACTCACTCTTTCTTTCGCCTGTGTCTTTCTCAGTACTTTGCTTTTGCTCACAAACACTGTGCAGAGACATCCTACTCCACTCTCATATAAACTATATGCTAATCCATGTTTGGATTGGAGGCTAACAGGATTTCTGCTGCACCTAACACCCATGACCTAATATGTCACACAGGGATACTTGCAATAAAGTTACTTATTCTGAGTTCTGCACTCTGGTGATAAAGTCAGTAGGCATCGTCTAACACAACAATTTCCACAGTTACAAAATTAGACTGCTTTGTCAGGAGCCAGGCAATTTATGAAGTAAACAGTGAGGTATGGTGTCTATCGCTCTTTTAGAGTGACTGTAAACAGAATAATACAGGAGCTTGACTAACCAAACCATCTAAAAGTACAGGTTACAGGTTTGAAACTGGTTTGTTGCATTTAATCAAAGTTGATTAAATGCAACATTTTAACTGTATTAGACGACGCTGATCAGTCCAAGATTAGAAGAGTTAAGACGGGATAAAACTGGAGATTATAAATCAGGACAAAGCACAGATGATGCCTTTTTAATATTTTATACTTGCCTTTTAAGATTGTTTCCTCGCCCGTTTAATCAACCACATTAATTAAGTTAAGTCTCCTTATTAAATCTGTGTGAAAAAAACAAAACAAAATGAAACAAACAACTAGAGGAGCCAAGATGGTTGGGGATTAAAAAGAAAAAAAAACTGTAGCAACCTTTGTTGGATCTGAGCGCTGCGTAAAGCTACTGCCCTTCATTTCTGATCATCGGAGTGTTATGCCATCCAGTCGACTGTAATGATATCCAGTGGCAATGATTACAGAAGTGTGAAGCAGATGAGGCTCCAATGGGCCACATGGGGATACTGCTCTGTGTAATACTGAGGGCTGAGAGGATGACGAATGAAGAGAGCGACACAGTTGTCAGGATGAAGCAAGAACACACTGATGCCATGGGGCAGCCTGTCCTGAAGTTACTTGTGCAACAACAAGATGTCTTAAGACCTCAACCCTCGGAAAGGGAGTCCATGACAAAACAATCAAAGAAGCGAGTTGCAGGGTTGCATACTGGGTCATATTCAGCACTGTACAGAAGTCTTGAGCTACACCTTATTTCTTTATATCTTCCTTCCATTAGTACATTTTTTAAAGCGGTTCTGAGCAATAGTTCAATAGGCTGCTTGAAGGTCTGTCAAAGTTTTTCTTTGGATTGGCTTCTTTTTCCACTCACATTCAGTCCAGTTTTTGTACCTGACCTTTCCTAGAGTAATGTGCTTTTTTTTTTAATTTACTGAACCACTTAACACTGACCTAAGAATCATTCAAGCATAAACTGAAAATCAATAGCAACAGATTTTTGAAATGTTGGTTCAAATCGTCATCATTTTCTACGGAGGAATTAAGGAGAGAGTGAGTGTCTACGGCCGTTTGTAACACATGGTGGAGGGCCTGTCATGGTTTGGGGCTGAATCTCAGACAGCGTTGTTGGAGATCTTATCAAAAGTGATGGAATTATAAACAAACAAAAGGTCAGATTTTGATCTACCATGCAATACCAGCTGGTAAGCATCTGATTAGCAGTGGCTTCATTTTTCAGCATGACAGTGATTCCAAACGGTTCCATTGAAGGAAAAACATGCAGGATTTAAAAAACAGAAAACAAAACAAAACCACACACACAGTGGAACATTATCATCCTAAGAGCCTGAACCACAAGATTACTGAAGGAATGTGAAGGCCCTTCAGGAGGTCTGGAGAACTATTCTTAAGACAATTTAAAGAAATTACATGAAAGCTGCCTAAGAGAGTTCATGCTGTGTTGAAGAATTAGGGTAGTCATACAAAATTTCAGCTTTAAAGTTCATTAGAACTGTTCAAACTCTGTTGTTACCTTATATGATGTATCCTACAATGTATCTATCGTTGTGGAGGACTATAAATACCTTGGAGTACACATTGACAATAAACTGGACTGGGCTAAAAACATCACAGCACTTTACAGCAAGGGCCAGAGTCGTCTCTATTTTTTGAGGCGACTGAGGTCCTTCAACATCTGCCAGAAAATGCTCTGGCTTTTCTATGATTCTGTTGTGGCCAGTGCGATCCTCTATGCTGTTGTATGCTGGGGGAGCAGGCTGAGGGTCGCAAATGCCAACAGACTCGATAAACTGATCTGTAAGGTCAGTAATGTTGTGGGGATGGAGGTGGTGTCGGAGAGGCGGATGTTGTCCAAGATAAAGACAATGTTGGATAACACCTCCCACCCACTCCATGACATGCTGGTCAGTCACAGGAGCACGTTCAGTGAGAGACTGAGAGTACCGAAAAGCATCACTGAACGATACAGGAAATCATTCCTGCCTGTACAGCTCCTCCATCTAACACACTGTTTACTGCAACAGCTACACCCTTCTTGCACATGCTCTTCCTTTTTCAGCTATTTATTATTAAGTGACTTTTATGTATATATTTGCATGTATATCTTGTGCTATTCTTAGTTAGTGTATTGTCTGTCTTTGTTAATGTTTGTTTATAATGGAGCACTGTAATGAAAAATAATTTCCCCTAGGGATCAATAAAGTATTCTGATTCTGATTCATGTATGTTTGCATATTTCAGGACTTTCACATTCGGTGAGATTTTTAACAGGTTCTAATCCACCGGTAAAATAATTTTTATCATATATATTCATATGTAAAACATATATGTGGTTAATGCGTAAAAACTGAACCCAGGACTGTATAAAATCTAACTCCTACTGATGCAAATGATGTGCAGCACTTTAATAACCCTGCCAACCCCCAAAAAGCCTTTACCATATAAACATAGGTAAGTATTTACGTATGAAATGGAAGAAAACATACATTTGCCTTCAGCAGCTGAAATACATCATCTGCTTCATTCTTTTCTTTTTGCAAAAGATGAAAAAGACGCATTCAAAGCCAAGGACACCTCCGTGGAATGAGTAACTTAAAATTTCTCACAGTGAACTGAAACTCGCTGATTACGCCTCTAAAGCTTTATTGTGCTCAATGGCAGATAACCTTGGTGGCAGATATCCACTCAACAACACTCATTACTGACAAGTGAAAGGAACAGAACATCTGTTATTACTTTTAATCAAGTTTCAAGAGTGTGCTGGACTTTTCCATTTCAAACAAAAAAAGCTAGAGAAGGAGATAGTGGGTTTTAATCGCATTTGTCGCAAACAAAACTCTGTGTCTTCAAGAGTTACACAAACACAACAATAATCAAATTTTCCTTTTTCTTCATTTGAGCTGCAAATTAACTGCTGCACTAACGGCATTAACACCATTCAGCGCGCAAGATGATCTAAATGACATTGATGTTGTGTGTGTTTGTGTGTGACTGTGTAGCTTCAAAGAACACAAACAAAAACACACTAGACTAGAGTCTAACAGAAAATATCCTTTTGTTCTGTATAAATGCTGTTGCTCAGTTGTGTCGGAGTCCAGCTGAAAATCCTATCATTTTTTGGGACGTATCTACCTGAAAGGGAATTCACACAGACTAACGCACGCAGATATGAACACCCCACAAAAAAGCTGACTAATCATGAGCCAACTTCCTCTGCAAAAACATTTCCCGAGGGATCCACACACTTCAGCACTTGGCTACACAAATACATGCACACGTAAAATCTTTACATTTATAAAGAGACACCTACAGCGTCACACTCCTAAAGACAAACATGCAAAGACCAAGACAAACATTGTTGAATAAATATGGCAACCTTGAGTCTGTTTAGAAGGACAGCTACTTTGCTCAATTACCTACAAAATACCTTTAATCTTATCCATGTGCAAGTCCATTATCTGTAAGTCACATTGGTGCACTGACAGAGTCAAGCTTCTGAATACAACCAGCACACAATTAATATAGTCTCCACTTAGACTGATTATTAAACCAAAGAGAAAAACAAAACAATATGAAGTCACGTAGAATTGATTTCTTAAGTCTCTGGGAGTGTATTAGAGAAACAAACAAACACATTTCAATATATGGTTTTTGGATAACGATCCCGTCATTCATAATTTAAAACTATGAGCAATTTGGACGTACATAACTCACAGCATTAGGACATTAACAGTCCTCGGTGTCAACAAAAAAGTAAATAGCCACAATGACTTTTTGCGTGTCAGTTCGTGGGAATGTTCATTAACATGTTGGCCCAAAACTCCCTGGATAAGTATAAGTATTACCATCCTGGAAAAGACTATTTCCCAAAGCATAACACACACACCACTAGATCTCCTCACTGTAGTGATCAAGAGTTCGGGTTTATTAAAATTTGTTCCCTGTTACGAATAAATCTTTTGCAATTATTAACTAAACAAACAGCTGACTGACAGTGGTCACTTATGGGGAGCATTGGCAATATATGGTTGGATATAGGACCAGGCTAAGCTTAGAACAGGAGAGCGACACTCTATGTCTGCAAGACAAGTGTTCAGGATGAGGGCTGAGATGGTGCAGCTGTGCAAGAAGTTAAATGGCTATTATCGGCAAAACTCTGCTTCTGTCTGAAAAGAATTGAGACAGATCACAAGCTGCAAGCTTAAAGCCTCACATTCCACTAACAGCTTGCACCCAGCCGAAGACCTGAATGATGGGACGTGCCTGACACGTTCCCCTCTAAACCATCCATCAGCGCTAGCCCACCAGCTCTACCTTTCCCACTAAAACAGGTCGTGGGCCTCTCCACAGCTGCCTACCACACAGCAGTCCTCTCCTCCCCTAACACATGCTTGTCTCTTTCCTGGAGAGAAAGAGACATCTTTTCCTGGAGAGAGATGTTAACAGACTCTTCAAGAGACAAACCCCCACAAAGCAGCTGGGCCCGACTCCATGTCTCCATCCAACTTAAAGAGGTCTTTATACCTTACTAGAGACAATTCATGTGTCAACCTGTTTCAAGGCCTGCACAATTGTTCCCCCCCCCCAAAAAAACAAACAAACAAACCGAACAAACAAACAAAACAAAACAAAAAACAGAGACCACGGGACATGATGACTACCAACCCATTAAAATACAATGTGACCCTACACTTCATTGTTCAGCACCTTCACCCGGTGAATCCACGCCAGGGTCCTGTCCGTGGAGTTCAGCTCAGTTTTTAATTACCATCATCCTGCTCCACTGCATAACAAGCTGTCCCTGCTGAGTGTGCCTGACACCACAGAGCACATGAAGCTGGGAAAACACAGATCATCACAGGTTCCTCCTAAGGTGGCGTTCTTTCCTCTCTACTAGTGATGTGAGCACCAGAATTAATGTGTGGGTGGGAATCTAAACATTACCATTTTGATTAAAAGCAGATGGGTTGAAGGTGACTGAAATATTACAGCACTAATGAGAAAAATAATAAAGATTAATGATGATAATAATAATGATTCTCTTTATTGTTGTCAGGCACAAATTAGCAGAATAAGTTGTCACTGTGCCAATTCTGGGGTCCATTTGTATTTATTTAAAGCATGCCTGCTTAATGCTACAAAATTGTTTCACATAACTCACATGTAACTGACTAAATTGAAAATAACTAGTTTCCTTGTTTGGCTAGCTGGGAGATGATTAATGGGATGCAGGTAATGCATCACTACCCTCTGCTCTACACAGCTGCACCTTTACAACTGCAGGGTCACCAGTCTGCTCCTGAATGCTAAAGCTCGTGAAGTTTGAAGATGACCTGGTGTAGAGCTCAGTGCTCATCATGGACATAGTTGCAGATTTCAAGAACTTCCCAACTGTCCCCATCATTCTGCATGAATCCACAGTTGTCCCCCAGCTTCCTGGGACCATCGCCACCCAGGGATTTATGAAGAGCTAAAGATCAGCTCCCTGTCACGCTCTCAGATTTAATTCATGCAACAACAGAAGAAGTTTAACCTGCTGGAAAAAAATGTCTACAGAATAAGTCCAAGACCATTTTTCACCTCCTTTGGCACCACAACATTGCCAATACCAAGGACAAAGGCAGACTCCAGTGCATCGTTCTGCTTAGAAGGTAATTAGGTGGAATCTGTCATCGCTTCGGGACCTGCACACTTTCAGGACCGCAAGGCAGATGGGAAAGATCAGGGCTGATCCACCCCACCATGGATGCAAATGTTTCTCCTCTGCCTAAATAACTTTTTTCTTTCTGCACCTGGTCCCCCTCCTCTCTCATACACACCTGCACACCTATAATAACACACATTTCTTCTAGACTTAAATCCTTCCACTCTGCACGGTTTCTTACACTTAACACTGTGAACATTTGCACATTTCATTTTTTTGTGCATCCTATTGCATCCACTGCAATATTTTAAATAAATATTAACAGTATGCTTGAACAATGTCAAATCAGCTAACTCCACAAATACATTATTTTGTCTGTACTTGCTGTACTTCTATGATAACAGGATATAAGGTTATCTAAAGTATACTTTACTTTTCTGTAAATCATGAACACACCACAAAAGCACCTGTACTTATTCTCAATGACACCTACCTTCTTGTAGAGAGAGCGCAGGTCTCTGTACTGCCACATACTGCTGAGGACTTGAGAAGCTGCCTTTACCACCTTTGCTGAGTGTCTGCATAGAGACAGAGAGAGAAGGATTATTTCAAATTGACTTCACATCATAGTCATGCTGTCCCTTATTTTTTACCAGCTGCACAAAAAGTGTGCAGGCCAGGAGCACTTGTGAAAGCTTTAAGAATAAGAACGCCATTGCTCTTTTCAACAGAGAAAAAGTTTCATTGCACGCAAACAGTTTTCAGATGAGTTTGAAATGACCCACTCTACCATGCTAATGGTCCCACCTCTGCCACTCAGATGACAAATGACTCTAGTCAGAGTCAGTTCATAAGGCCTGCCCTCCTAATGGCTCCAGCGGGAAGCAGAAGGATGTTCATTTTCAATTTGCCCAAAACAAAAATCGTTGTCAAAACAAGCTTCACTCTGAGTTTTACAATTTCACACTAAAAAGAGCAAGAAGAGTTTGGACGACTGAACAATGTAGTAATGGTATCACCAGTAAACCACTGCATTAGCATTAGTTACACATGACTACAGTGATTCCCAGGAAACAGCTTGCAGAACCTCGATGTTAGATCATGAAAAAAATATTTAAATTCCAGTGGTTTTTTTGTTTTGTTTTTTTTACAGCAAAGAGTCTTCAGCGAACGCTGGGAGTACTGGTATTTAAACAGCATCGTAAAATGATTTTGATCATTACTAGATTATGATTACACAGCCGACATTTTGACATGTAAGAGCAGGAAAAGCACAGGTTTATTAAAAGTCGCTGCAAGATGCAACATGCAAATCTTCAGAAAATGAAAATGAAATTTGGGGACTGCAAAAATCATGTTGCTATTTGTTTGACATGTTGGTTTTAACCCAGCATTTATCGACGTTTTTGGAATAGTTGGGAGTTGTTTCTGTTTATAAACAGCCATTAAGTGCTTCTTACAGTTGTAGTGTAAGGGGTATTTTCCCAATCCAGTGTGTAATTGTATGATTGGTACTGCTGATAATTAACATTTATTCTCAGCTTACCTTCCCCAGGAAAATAAAGATATGTTGGCTATTAGCAGATAACTACACTCACCATGAAATTTGCATTTGTGGAGGTTTCTTTCAGTACCTCATCCCTCTTGGGAATGGTGCCCTTGAGCACAGTTCCCTAAACAGGCCGAGTCCCTTACCATAACAATAAATCATCCTTTGACCTCCGTCTGATAACGTTCTGGTGTCATAGCAACTCCTGACCTACTGGTTGCCATAGCAGCTACGCAGAACACCCTGCCCAGTCTCCCATGGAAATATATATTGGCTGCATCTTGCTTGTTGTTCTCCAGCTGTCTTTTTTGCAGATGAAGGGTGATAGGGAAGGCGGACGCAGTTATGTATGAATGATGGATGTGTAGCTACATTAAGGCGCTGGTTGTTAATGACAACCTAAATTTAATAATGACTGAATGATGTTGTGACAGGTAACAATAAAATACTGAGGCCTTCTTGGATTTAAGCTACTTGTTATTAAGATCTAGTTGTGTTAACCTGAGGAAAAAAATGAATGCAGAGCAATCTAAATCTTTTACTTTTGCATGTTTTGATGACAGTATTCAAATTTTAGATATTAATATTAACATTAGAACAAATCAAACAATGTACCATGTTATAGAAAAAAATATTTACAGTATTGTTTTCTTCCATGTGATAAACCATTTCAAGAAAACTACTGTAATGCATTTTAAATCAAGCATCTACCAAAGGATGAAGTATTAATGGTAGTATTTGTCATATACTGTTTTCTTTGAACAGTCTACCTTGCATAATTCAGTTAGTTTTCACTTTTTGGTTATTCTCCTTTCTTGTGATTGAAGAAAAACTGTGTTTTGCCAGTGTCTAAATCCCGAGATGTCTAAAGCACAGCATCATCTTCTGCCAAAGGTTCGAAAGATTCACTTCTGTGGTGGAAGAAGCAGAGGCAGAAGAGTCTTTAACCTCCTGAGATCCTTAGTTTTGATATGGGGACATTACATTTGGGCTTTTCTGCAATTCACATGTCATTCTGCTCAATACAGTCTAATATACTTATGTTACAGCAAGTTTACTGCTATTATAGTTTGTTTCATTTTGTGAAACTCCTGTATCGTTTTATGATGTTTGTATTGTTAACACTAGGAAGGCCCAGAGCCCAGCCATTTGGCTTTTCTACCTATAAAACCCGGAGAGTTGCCAAATGGCTTTTAGCTAGGCTTTAGCTTCAGCCAAGTGGAAGCTAAATTGGCTAGTCATTCATATGTAAATTGGGTTGTTACCTGGGAATTCTGGAGGGAGGGGAGTGGGGGTGTGTGATTGAGGGGGTGGGGGAGCTGCTAAAAGCTGTGCACAGTCACCAACTTGGAGTGTTTCAGTTTGATGCATTCTCAATCATCCAGGGAAATAAATCTCCAAAAGTCACCAACTTGGAGTGTTTCAGTTTGCCATCTTAGGGAGAAATCAACACACATGGGTGTATGTCCTTTGTTGCTGAGATTTATTGATAAAAACAGTACAAAAAACCAACCATTTGTACACATTTTTACAAATAATAATAAAAAGTGAGTGAGTACATTCCAACATTTTCAGCAATCACTCACAATCCTGGCACTGCCACGGTATCTGTAGTCTGCATTTACCACATGTGTATCTGTTGCAGTGAACACATTGCACAGTGGCATGATTGTTCTTGCAATTGTGTTTGACCTGACACATGGCTCTTTTTCCAGGGCTCGGTGTGGAGGGTTGTGTCCGAAGCAACTGTTCTTTTCTTGCCTTCTTCGCAGCTACATGAGAGTGAGCCAACTCTCTTGCAAGCTCCACCAGGAAGTCCACCCGTCTTTCCTTCGTCCCGGTGCATGCTTGATACAGCACATGTGCATTCAGTGCTGCCATGTCAATCATGTTATAAAACACGGCAACTGGCCAGCGCCGTGTTCCTTTGCGGACAGTGTACTCCCGAACCATCTGGTCCATCACATCCACGCCACACTTTGTTTTGTTGTAAAGGGTGACCGTGTTTGGCTTCCTTTTGGTAGTGTTATCAGTCTGAACCACGCTGTGCATGCTGCTAAGAATATAGACTGTCTTCTTCCGTTTGGCCGCATACGCCGTCAACGTGGCAGCAGAGGTTGAAAACACCTAAGAAATAAGATAAATTGTTATTTCCATAGCCCTTTTACACACAATGAAACACATAAACATAGAACCACAAAAGACCTGCAACATACCTGAGTGGTGAATTCACTGCGATCTGTCTGTCTAGTGGATTGAGGAATTTCCCTGCGAATCTTGTTGACTGTGCTGAGGATGGTGGTTTTCCGTCCAAGAAGTTTTTGCGCAAGTGAAAGCGATGTGAAGAAATTGTCCGTGGTAACATTTCTGCCCTTGTCTAGGAATGGTTCCATCCGCCTCATTACTACATTTTCAGAAAGTCTCTCCCCAGTGGGACGATTGGGGTCCTTGCCAAGATATGGGAAGACATTGCAAATGTACTTGGATTTTAGGTCACAGGCCACCCAAAACTTGATCCCAAACTTGTCCGGTTTACTTGCAATATACTGCAGGAAACTGCACCGAGTCTTTGATGGGAAAAGGGTGTGATCACATTGATGCCACAATGGACGATGCCACAATGGACGACTGATCAAGCCCTGTCATCCTTTACAACAAAACAGGGTGTGATCACAGGGCTTGGCTTCCTTTTGGTAGTGGACAATTGATCAGGAAGCCAAGCCAAGGTAAATGCAGACTACAGATACCATGGCAGTGCCAGGATTGTGAGTGATTGCTGAAAATGTTGGAATGTACTCACTCACTTTTTATTATTATTTGTAAAAATGTCCTCCCTAAGACGGCAAACTGAAACACTACAAGTTGGTGACTGTGCACAGCTTTTAGCAGCTCCCCCACGCCCTCAATCACACACCCCCACTCCCCTCCCTCCAGAATTCCCAGGTAACAACCTAATATACATATGAATGACTAGCCAATTTAGCTTCCACTTGGCTGAAGCTAAAGCTTAGCTAAAAGCCTACCAGCCATTTGGCTGGTGGCGGGTTTTAAAGGTAGAAAGGTAGAAGCCTGGTCCTCCTAGTGGAAAGAAAATGTTAGTTAGCCTGTACAGGGGCATGGCTGTGACTGGTGTGGCATCGCTACAGCCTCGAGGCCACGTCCTATATGGGGAGCAAAGATGGGCAGTAACGCGTTACTTGTAAACATGTAACTGATTACTTTTTTCAAGTAATGAGTAAAGTAAGGGATTACTATTGCAAAAACTGTAATTAGATTACCGTTACTTTCCCGTAAGCATGCTGTGTTACTGAAATCGAGATTTTTTTGCTAGAATGTCTCATGACAGTGACGTAAGCGAGTATGACGTTCGTGACAACAGCTGTGTGCAGATCAACAATGGATAATATATCGAGTGCAGGAGAGAGTATGAGCGTGCAGCGTTTAAAGCGTGGAAGTACTGACCTTATTTTGAGTTTGATTCCATAAAAAGTGACAAAAACATTAGTGTCCGTTGTGCGTGGGAAGAAAACTTCTTTTTACAGCGAAACCGCCCCCTCCCCTAAACTTCCAAGCAAGCACCGAGTGCGCTACGACGTAATGGGAAATTCACAGAGAAACTCGCGGTGTGCCCTTGTGCGGCACACCTGCACCAGGGCACACCTCCGCCTACCCCACTCCTGCTTTACAGGTGAAAATAGAGCAACAGGACCGCTAGTCTTTGATTTTATTTATTTTCTGCTGTGTTTTACTTGCATCTATTTGAACGAGTGAGTGTAAACACAAAAAAATATTTTCTTTTATGTGCTGGAATGTGCAGAAAATAGGTTTAAATGTTAAACAAATTTCTTCCAGTCAGAGAATGTTGCATATAATTAAATTTTTTGCTTGATGCATAAAGTCTGTGAAGGTTCTCAGTCATCCAGGTCATTGCAGTCAGAGGAGCTGGCAAAGAAAAGCGACTGGACTTGTTTAAGTTGCTTGAAGACGTTTCACCTCTCATCCGAGAAGCTTCTTCAGTTCTAAGGTCAAAATGCAGAGAGTCCCAGATATAAACCCAGTGGGAGTATCCCCCCAAAGAGGGACAAAGGACCCCCTGATGATCCTCTACCTAATCACATGAGCCAAGGTGTGAAAATGGGTGTGGGTCCCAATCAGCCAGGGTTTCGGGTGAGCTCATTGTGAAACCTGGCCCCACCTTATCATGCGATTTCCTGAGGTCAGATGGCCCAGGATGTGAGTGGGTGTTAAGGCGTCTGGGAAGGGTTCTCAAAACTGGATTATAGATGGCAGACAGTTGGTGTCGTAAACCACCGCCTCTGTTCAAAGATGGTCGCTCACAGTGGACATAAATGGCTTCTTTCACTCCTCTTTCAAACCATCTGTACACTCTGTCCAAAATGTGAACATTGGCATCCTGGAAAGAGTGTCCTTTATCCTTAAGATGCAGATGGACTGCTGAGTCTTGTCCTGTGGAGGTGGCTCTTCTATGTTGTGCCATACGCTTGTGAAGTGGCTGCTTGGTCTCTCCAATGTAGAGGTCTGGGCATTCCTCGCTGCACTACACAGCATACACCACATTGTTAAGTCTGTGTTTTGGCGTTTTGTCTTTGGGATGAACAAGTTTTTGTCTGAGTGTGTTGCTGGGTCTGAAATGCACTGGGATGTCGTGCTTGGAGAAAACTCTCCTGAGTTTCTCTGATACACCGGCTACATAGGGGATAACAATGTTGTTGCGTCTGTCTTTCTTATCCTCCCTCACTGGTGTCTGGTCTTCTTTTCTGTGCCTCTTTGCTGACTTTATGAACGCCCAATTAGGATAACCGCATGTTTTGAGTGCTTCCTTTACATGTGTGTGTTCCTTCTTTTACCCTTCAGGCTTAGAGGGAACATGTTCTACCCGGTGGTGTAGGGTCCTAATTACTCCAAGTTTGTGTTCCAGAGAGTGATGGGAGTCAAAGAGGAGGTACTGGTCCGTGTGTGTGGGCTTCCGGTAAACTTCGATGTTGAGGTTGCCATTCTCTTCAATGTGCACAGCGCAGTCCAGGAAAGGCAAGCAGTTATCCTTTGTGTCTTCACTGTGAGCGACCATCTTTGAACAGAGGCGGTGGTTTACGACACCAACTGTCTGCCATCTATAATCCAGTTTTGAGATCCCTCCCCAGACGCCTTAACGCCCACTCACATCCTGGGCCATCTGACCTCAGGAATTTGCATGATAAGGTGGGGCCAGGTTTCACAATGAGCTCACCCGAAACCCTGGCTGATTGGGACCCACACCCATTTTCACACCTTGGCTCATGTGATTAGGTAGAGGATCATCAGGGGGTCCTTTTGTCCCTCTGTGGGGGGAAACTCCCACTAGGTTATATCTGGGACTCTCCACCATTTGACCTTAGAACTGAAGAAGCTTCTCGGATGAGAGGTGAAACGTCTTCAAGCAACTTAAAGAAGTCCAGACGCTTTTCTTTGCAAGCTCCTTTGATGCATAAAGTTAAAAGATTAAAACTTACTGATTACGTTACTGATTACTTTTTTCAAGTAACTTTACCAACACTGGTGTGGAGCCAAGATGGCCACCATCTGCAGAGAATCATTTGTTTCCTTTGTCATTCAAGTGGCTACATCTGTGTCTAGAAGAAGAGGAGTAAGAAGGGGTGAGCTGCCATTTGTTTTTTCCTGCTTTGCTAAACTAGAGAGGTAAGCCCATTGTTTTTCATTTGTTACTTTCAGGCAGGTCATCTGAGTTTGTGTTGATGCTTAGTTCTGTTTGTTTGTTGTTTTGGCCTTAGTTCATCCTGAGGATTTTATACTCCTGAACTTTTGAATTTGTTGAATAAAAAATACAGCATTGTTTTTTTTTTCATAGAGAAGTTGTTCCCCCAGGGTGCTTGCGTCTCAGGGAAATGGATGCCTTTTTCATGTCATGTCCAGGCCTCTTACACGGGACTTCAGTACATTAAAGAATGCTGTAAACTAAAACTATCCCCCCGATGTCAGGACATCATTTCCATTCAAGTATTTATCATTTTAGTTTATTTATTTATTATTGTTATATGTATTCTGTTCAGAAATCTTTGCTATTTATCAGGTTCAACTAATCCCAAACAGCTAAGAGAAATTTAAACAGGTGCTCAGGTTTTAGATTAAGGACGTTTTTATAAAGACATTTTATACAATAAGTCCCATATTGTCCTTTAGATAATAGTGTATCTAAAGTGCTGTAGAAGATGTGGTATTTTAGCATTTCATGATGCAGATCTTATAGTGTAAAATAAACCGGTGTTTACTGCTAAGCGGTTTTTGGTAGAAGTAAATTTTCATTTTTAAAATTTAGTAGTTACTCACTTGTCTCCTTTGCTGCGGGCAATGCCAATGAGTTTTTCGATGCCACCGGCATCACGTAGAGCTTTTGCGTTTTCCATGTTTTTGGTGATGACTTCATGCAGTGCGCAACAGATGGCAGTCACTGTGTCATCTGACATGGCCTTGCTGGGAGGGCCTGTGGTTCCAGAGGTCCCACTGCTGGTTGCATTATTGTTGCTGCTGCTGCTGCCTGGTAACCGATGGATCAAATCTCTCATTGCATATTTACCTGGAGAAAATGAAAGAAAGGAACAGGAATCCTTATTAACTTTTAATCTTCACACAGTTTTGTTCGAAGCAAGTCTGAGTGACAGTCACTGGATTTTGTGGACAACATTTTTTTTTAAGTTAATATCACATGCAACTACTTAATAGATAAAAAAAAAAAAAACTCCATAAAACATCAGCTTGAGAGGGCACATTGCAAATCCTCTGATGCATACACTAATTTCAGGACTGCTGAAATTCCAATAAAAGGGGCGACTTTTGGTATTTTGGGGAAAAGGCTGGCATATTAAAAAACTGACATTCAAAGAACTGGTGAGATCGAAGCTACAGAAAGAGGGTGTAATTAAGAAGTACAGGAGATGTCAGATAGGAAGCACATGAATTATGAGAAAGTGAAACAGATGGGGATGAAAGTATTTAAAATCTAGGCTGCCAACAATACTTGTAATTTAAGCTCACCCACAGAGGAAGTCAGTAACGTTCTTGTGCAAGTTAGCTCAAAGAGACTTGAGAAGTGATATAGCTACTTTCAGCTGCTTCCTTATTCACAAGGGGTTGCACAGCACGTATCTGCCCATGTTTGATTTGGCAGAGTCTTTACACTGGATGCCTTACTTAACACAACCCCAAAGAGATTTGTGTCTCCTACTGGAATCAAACCTTGGATCTTTTATACAACGGAGACACTCGAGAGGTGAATGAATGAAATCGTTTAAATGAGAAATGTTCGATGACGTGCATTCAAATGTCGATAATTCCTGAATCTTCCATTCAGAAAGTCACCGCGGAGCGAAATATTAACATGACTGTGGACAATATCACAGCCAATATCAGAGATCCAAAGTTATCAGAGCAAATAAGTGATGAGGACGAGAAGCTGAGGGATTGAACAGATGAGGAGTGATTGTGCTGACTAAGGTGGTGGTGGGCATGAATCAAACATGAGCAGTAGTCAAAAAGTAGGAAACGCACTGACCATCACAAAACCCATCAGTAACGCCTGAGTCAGGCTGAACCCCTGAGACATACCCCACAGGTCATGTTTCATGTAAAGAACAATCAAAGTGGACACAGGGGTGAATACTGAATAATGAACAAGATGAAATGTGGTTAATTTTTAACAAAGTCAACCATCAGAAAGACGAGGATTAGCCTTTGGCTCCACAGCACTCACAAAGAGGTGCACTTCAATCAAGTGACCATCTTCACACGGATGACTCAGTGCGTACCTCCTATATGACGTGTTTTGCTGGAAGCGACAATGCGCACCACTTTCTTTGTATACAAGGTTCGATAATGAACGGCTCCCCGACGTGACTCATGCATCCCTTTAAAATTCATAAAAGTGCATGTCTCCCACTGGTGCTGGATCAGATGAAAACAGTAAGTGCTACTGTTAGTGCGTAACTCAACTGTTGAATCATCTTCAAGTGCGCCATTACATCCTCTCTGGCAGCAGAGGAAACTCAGGCCAAAATACTCAATTTGCAATAAAGTGCTTTTGGATTTGACCAAGTGGTTTTTGTTTTGGGAAAAAAAGCTTCTAAACAACTCATTTTAAGTAAAGCTACAGTATAAAGCTACTAAATACTCAGTACTTTGTATCAGAGGTCCAGTGTTTTGCAGATCTGTGGTTCTGTTTTGAATTTATTAAATTTCACTGTAAAAAAGATGAAAAATTATAACAGCAAAGAGATTGGTTTCTTCAGTTGTGGAATTAAGTTAGAGCAAAGTCTGAACCTAACATCTTTTTCTCATCTCCCGTCTTTTCTTTATTTGCTATTTATCAAACATTCTTCCACATTACACTGAATGATTTCCCCAGACCAATGCATCACAGTGATATCCACGCAGGCCCTACAGCCTCACGGTAAATCCCTCACTCATATTATGTCTAACAAGGCGTCGAGATCTGGGAAGGATTGAAACACCAAAGCAACACGGACAAAAGAGAGATCCTAGAATAACGTAGCACAGGATATTGTAAGGGAGCAGTCACGTGCAAAAAGAGTAATGATGATTTTACACAACAAGCATTTCCGTCACACACTTCTGATTTCACAAAGGCAGCGAATGACGATGCTTAAAATACACACAGAGCTGGGTGGGTGGGGCTCAGGTGGTAGAGTTGGTTCTCTGCAGTCAGGACGTTGGTGGATTGAACCCCGGCTTCTTCTGTCCATGTATCAAAGTATCCTTGAGCAAGGCACTGAACCCTGAGACGCATCGACTGAATTGTGAGTGTGTGTCAGCTAAAAGTACTTTAGTGTGGATAAAAGTGAGTAGAAAGGCATTATATAAGCACCTGTTTATTTAATATTCTCACTCTCTTTCTCTTACACACACACACACACACACGCACACACAAACACACACACACAGATCCATCTGTACGCATAGAGTTGAGAGTTAATTGGCCAAGTGTTATCACAGGCCGGCAGGCTGAACCGAGGTTAAGTGGTCACTGTCTTTTGGCTGTGGAGACACAGTTAAGCTACATTCCAAGATGAAGACTCATTATTTGACTGACTTGAATCACTCAGACTAATTCTTGACTGATTTGCTTGCTGATGATTGATTAATTTGCTGGCGAATTGCTTTATTTAATGATCTGACTAAATTCTGAGTGAGTGACTCAATTATTTACCGCCTGACTGCATGACTTATTTACTCACTGTCTGACAGACAGATAATTTACTCCTTGAGTGACTGACTGTATGATAAAGTTAGTGACTAATTTATCAAGTGACTGACTGCAGGTAATAACAGTAATGACAAAATGAGAGCATATCTGAGTCTATTAATCTAAATATCTTCTGCCTATAGACAGAAGTGCTGATAAGATGCCATCAGCATGTGCCTAAATATGCTTGCATATTCTGAGCGTGCACCTGCTTGTGTGCATGTTTGCATACACAGGTGTGTTCTTCTTAGTCTCACCAAAACTGCATTCATGACCACGTGTGAGTGAGCAGATTATAAGGAATGAGAGAGGGAAAGAGGTTGTAAGAGGAAGGGTAGAAGATGGAGACAATCAGAAGTAATGTCTCAAGGACATAGAAACTCATGAAAGAAAGCAAATGTTTTTGCTTACATATTCATTGCGCTGAGACGGATGCAATGCTGAAGAATCAAACGGATGGGTCCTCGTTATTCCCAACCCTTCTAATAACAGTCTTGTTAGAGGAAGAGGCTGCATCCCGATAATCAGTAAGAGCTGAGACAGAAATCCTCCATACACACAAACACACCCAACAAACCAAGACGACACGTACGCGTACAGATAAGCATACACACCAATACGCATCTCATCTCAAACGAGACGACGCTCATTATCTGGCTTTCCGTTTGTTTGCTTCGGTTTTTGACTTCTTTATTCTGTTTTTGTAGGATTTTTCCAAGTTACCTGTTTTGGTGTGAAATATATAAGACATTATTCATATTATATTTTGAATCCAATTTTTACAAGATAATGTTTTGTCTCTGGGGAGCTTTATTGTGTTTTTATCAGCTCACAGCATTTATCATAAAACAAATATTAATATTGCATGAGGAAATGAATCGCAGAGCCTAAATTAAACCAAAGCTACGCTCAGACGCCACTTTAGCCAAATACAATCTGGCCTTTTTCCTACAGAGACATATGATACCGAGAGCCTGCAAGAAGCTTATTGATGAATTATAGATTAATATAAATGAGAGGGAGTTGCTGCACTTTCCTAATGTCAGTACAAAATTCAACACATTTTATAGCTTAATCTTTTGATGTGCTCATTACCCTGCTGGAGATACCGCTTGTTAAAGCGAAGCTGGAGTTTACTTACTACTAAGTATACAATCCATCTCTCGTAAGTCTAATGTATTTAAACGAGGGATAATTAGAAATGGTTAGAAAGAGTACAGATACAAATGGGTTTAATAACTCACCATATTGTAGTACAAACAACCAGAAGCCAAACTGAATGTCAAAGCCAGAAACTTTATATAGCAATATTTCATGTAATCTCACAGTGATCATAAGTGCACGCACACGGAAGAAATAATCGAGCTGAGGAGAGGATTAAGATGGATTTTTTTTTTTACGAGTGGGTTGTGACTCATTCTATTTTAAAACCCTAATGTGGCACCTCTACATGCTAGTGTGCAATCTCCCCTCTACTCTTATATCTACTTTCTTTGTCGCTGAAATGTGAGCTAGACCCCGAACATGTCCTCAAGGAGGGAAACAAGCCCTGTGCTGATCACGGCACAGTCTAATAAACCTGTATTACACAACTCCTCCAATATAGCTATCTTCACCTGGGAGGCAGAGCTGGTAATGTATTCCTGTGCTGCATTCCCTCATGTGTCGCTAACTCCCGCTGAGCAGGGCATGCTTCATCAGGGCCATAATGGCTGATTTGATTTAAAGAGATCCAATTACCCTCAACAATGGAGCGATTTGATTGTTTACTGACAGAGAAGGGGGAGTGTTATTGAAGTAAAATTGGAGGTAATTGTCTCAGGGAGATGTGGGGAAAGATGAAACTGCCTGATTGGTTGTGGCGTCCGGCTGTCTGAGAATAAAGGATGGTTAATACACGGTTATCAGTGACTGGGTCGGGGTCCCAAAGGTGGGCTGGTGAATGCTTCCTGGTATCAGAAGCTTCTGGCAACATTGTTTTTTTTAACCTCTTCTGTGTTTTCTGAAGTTGTTGTAGGCTGAATAAAAGCTAACGACTCTATGAAAGTTTACCGCTCGAATAAACAAATCAAACATGACTTGTGACGATGATGTTTTCATAAACACGTGAATTTGATGATGGAAAATGAATACACGTTGGGAATACAGTTATATGTGCAACTAAAGAGTTGCTATGGTGCCTCGAATTATTATACAAACAGGCAGTCTAATAAAAACAGGTAACTGCAGTCTAAATAGAAAAAAAAATATAAAGGAAGCCACTATATCTGTGACAGATGTAATTCTTAGGTGCATCTGTGTGATTTGAATCAGTGTCTCAAGGGTGATTTCATCAGCAGTACATCACCTCATTGACAGGGGGTGCCAGATTCAAAGCAACAGGGTGTTGCTTTCTATTTGCAGGGGATATTTCTTTATTGAAAGCATAGAAGTGATGCGGGCAACATCCTTTGATGTCAGACAGTCAGATTTCACATTCAATATGCAGCCATACACCAAGATTACATCAATATTTAAACCCCGAAGACATCTGTAAACATTAATGCTGTCATTCTGAGATGCAAGATGATTATTGGCACAAAATATACTGATTTTCTTACTTAAATCACCAACGGAAACACACACACACTCTGGTTAATGGCTTGTTTGGAAAGCACATGAACTGAAGTTTATGTCCACACAGGAGCGGAAACCGCAGTCGCACGCACCCTGCAGCCAAACGATCAAAATCTTCATTAGGCAGAAATAAATATAAATAACCTGAAAGAACTGGCTGATTTCCCCACAGCAATAGGAAGTGTATTCCTTTTAACTTCCAAATAAATAAATAAGCTTCAGAGGAGAGTACAGACATGAAACACAGCAGGTTTAAAAGGTCAGAAATGGAGGTAAATTGGAAAGTGGCATGCTGTTGGTTCCCAGTAATAAACTATTCTGGCTTCCTGCGCTTGGTTTTTCACACCAGTTATATCTCACCCTTTTGTGTCTGTCTTTGATGTCTGCAGTTGACGCGTTTACAGTTTAAATTGTAGAAGAAGAAGAGCATAAGACACGGAAAGCGTTAGACGAGGATAAAGGGAGGAGAGGCAGGGATGTGTGAGGAACCTGTGGCTTTATAACAGGCATTCTGCACACATATAGAAAAATGCTTGCTTGGAGAGACATATAAGACGCACACTCTCCGACATAAACACACTAACACTTACTGAGATCAAAGAATTTCTTTACTTTATTTGGTAGCTAAAGCTCTGCTATAATCTTAGTGATGAACACTGGGAGGTCTCTTCAGAGACATTTTCACGAAGAAAAGCATGAGAGCTTTGAATATGTCTTAAAAAATACAGAACTGAAGGGTGTTTGTGCACCTCCAAAGATCATGAACCAGATCCTGGAGTAATAAGTTTAAGGCCCTGAAAATCTGCTAATCATCAAACAGTGTTTTCTTTCCCTCTCTTCTATTTGTTGCTTTCCATTTCTATTTCTCTTCTTGACATGCTCCCAGTCTGGCAGAGGACAAAGAATGCCAGTGTGCTGATAAAAGACATGCCAGACCCTCGAACACGAGAGATTCATCCCGAAGGCGACGGAGAAATTTCATAAAGTGCTGCTGCAACAGGGACAGTGTGTGTCAACTTTGTGTGAGTCAGTGTACATGTCCGCACTGTCTTTCAGCCTGCTTTCTTTGCAAAGTTGTTTGTGCTTACCATTGTGCAGTCTGTTGACAGCAGGGATGGAAAAATATGTAAAAATTGGCGTGGGAGAGGAAAACACAAAATGGACATTCTGTGGTGATCTAAAAATATTTTCTTTGGCTGGGAATGCGCAAAGTGGAAGGAAGCATGTAATGTAATTTCCCCTCCCTGCTCGGTGCAATCAGCCAGCCTACAACGACGTCGGTGTCCCAGAACAAAATGTTTAGATTTAAGGCTTAAAACGGGTGAGTTGTCAGTTGTCAACACCTTTCCCCTTTTTCTTTTTCTCCTGAAGCTGACCTCGAGCGAATACACACTGACGCCTACACACACACTTGCAATCGTGCAATTAGTGACATCCCTGTGGCGCACTACATTGGTTTCCACAGTAACACTCCCCAGCACTGATGTCATCAACGCGAGACACAAAGAGCAGGAGACTGCGATAGAGGGAAGGTGAGGCGTTATGAGCTCATGTCTGAAACTACACTGAGAGAAGACGAGGGAGGAGGAGGAGAAGGTGTGGGAGTGGGATAAATGAACGAGAGGTGAAAATTGGAGAAGAAGAGAGGGAAAGGAAAAGTGTGAGATGGAGAAAAGGGCGTGTAATATTCATATTAAAGAGAGGAAGGTGGCGATGTATAGTGAAAACGAATGGATGATGGCTTAAGCCATCAAGACGTGTGGTTAGAGAAGAGAGGACTAAGAAACAGGAAGAGAAGTGGAGGAAGTAGACTGTTACTCCACTTTTACAATTTCCATCCAGTGTTATCTTTTATGATGGCAAGCTGCTCTCATTTTTATTATAAATTAATAGCACTGATTTTATTACTGTAATCAGAGTAAAGTACAATTTGTCTTCTGTAAACAGTAAGAAGTCAGAAAGATGATCGCCTTATCCCTATTCTGAGGGTGTTTTTATTTGACGTGATTCCAGACATGCTCTCTTTACATTCAGCCACGAGGAATATCAGTGCGAAACTGGCCTGTGTCTGCATAATGTTACCACTGAATCAGGCTGATTACAGCCAGGGTGTTTGAAAAGGGTTAAACAAGACAACAAGAGAACATCCTGATAAGCTGAGGTGTGCACCTCAACAAGCACCCGCTGATTCATGTGAGAGAGGCGCTTTGGAGCCACTTTCAAGTGGAGAGCTTAGTTTGATGTTACTCTATTACTCAATTACTCTAGACCAGATGCAGAAAGGAAGCCAACAAATCTGGTATTCACGCGCTGACTGGATAGATTTTCATGCCTTTTTGTACTCTCTGCTTGGAGCGAGTTTTTTGTGCCATATGTGCACATCATGTCCATCACTATAAAGAATTCTTAAAAGTCTCAATGCTTTTACGAAAAACTAAGAGAATAATTTGTTTAATAAGTAAAACAGTTTCACAGAAGTCCCATATTTTTTAAAAATCTCACACTGCAGATGGGATTTGTGTTTGGAATCAAATCGAATTGAAACCCTTGATTACAGGTTGCAGTTGAGGCCGCTCACTTTGTGCAACGGCATTCATTTATAAAATTTCTTAAACACATGTTTGCATTCATTGCATTTACATGAAATGCTAACCTTTGAATGTGGTTACAAGCATTGCCTGTGTGTTTAAATGGTTGGTGTATTTGGAGAAAATACAGTGTCTTTTTGGCATTCAAGAGCTGTTTCCAATTCATGTGTGTCAAATTACCATCTGTAAGTAAATGGGGAGGAATTGCACTGACAGACAGTGTAGCAGTGAATGGGCCTCATTTATTGCTACACAGGCGTACAGTACATTATGCAAATCAAAAACTATGAAGGAGGTGAAATCAGGAGAGACAAAAACGTTGACAGATGAGAAGAATGATTCTCTGCGACATCAATATGCTACTAAATCACATTACAGGGGGATTGGAATATAAGCATACATATGCAGTTAGGTCTTAGCTATCACTGCTCTCTATTTTTTTCCCTCTTGTTTCATTTTCCCCCGCTCTCTGCTCGGTCTCTTTAGCCTGACTTGGCCCCTCTTTGCGTTTTTCTTCAAACCTTCTCGATTCTTGCTCCTTCCCTCTCGCTTGTCTTGCTCTTATCCAATCACAGAGCTTTCCAGAGGACTTGACACTGAGGTTATTGTATGCGAAAGATGATTCTCTCTCCGCTGGCACTGCTGAGCGCTCACGCAAACTACCACTCCCCCATGGTGATGCTGCCAAACTTACCGGCACTAACAGGTTATGACACACGAGTTCTATAAGCCGAAGATTTGGCTTTTGCTTTTAGAAAGAGGTGATTTTCTCTAGATTAGCCATGCAAAATGATATTATAATTGGCTGGAACTTTGATCTTACAAAGACAGAACAAACTGCGCTTTGAAATCACTTTGTCGCTTCAGGTTAAACTGTTGTTTTACTGAAGTATGTGGTGTAAAGTAAAAAAGGTGTCTGAATCAGAGGTTAGAGTCACTAGTGAATAAAGTTTTTGAACACTGGCCAAATGGGGCTTGTCTCAGGAGTGCCTGGCCTCTGCCTCTTCTCTGTCAACATGTATCAACTTACACCTTGCCAAGAGCAAAGGCTCAACCCTCACTATTCCCTCTCCTGTTTCACTTGCTCGCTCTCAATCTTCTCTGCTTTTAGGAAACTTTTTTGTCAGTGGGTGCCACTGACACTGACTATCTTTCTACTTTACTTGTTAAGAAGAAGACATTCGTCTTTTAACGGCTAACGATTATGAAATGACTTCTGTGATTTAAGATAGCTGACCTGAGTCAGCATACCATCACTCTAAATGTCTGTAAAGGTTCTCAGTCATCCAGGTCATCGTAGTCAAAGGAGCTGGCAAAGAAAAGCGTCTGGACTTCTTGAAGTTGCTTGAAGACGTTTCACCTCTCATCCGAGAAGCTTCTTCAGTTCTAAGGTCAAATGGTGGGGAGTCCCAGATATAAACCTAGTGGGAGTGACCCCCCACAGAGGGACAAAGGACCCCCTGATGATCCTCTACCTAATCACATGAGCCAAGGTGTGAAAATGGGTGTGGGAGGTGGCTCTTCTATGTTGTGCCATGCGCTTGTGAAGTGGCTGTTTGGTCTCTCCAATGTAGAGGTCTGGGCATTCCTCGCTGCACTGTACAGCATACACCACATTGTTAAGTTTGTGTTTTGGCGTTTTGTCTTTCGGGTGAACCAGTTTCTGTCTGAGCGTGTTGCTGGGTCTGAAATACACTGGGATGTCATGCTTGGAGAAAACTCTCCTGAGTTTCTCTGATACACCGGCTACATAGGGGATGACAATGTTGTTGCGTCTGTCTTTCTTATCCTCCCTCGCTGGTGTCTGGTCTTCTTTTCTGTGCCTCTTTGCTGACTTTATGAACGCCCATTTAGGATAGCCGCACGTTTTGAGTGCTTCCTTTACATGTGTGTGTTCCTTCTTTTTTCCTTCAGGCTTAGAGGGAACATGTTCTGCCTGGTGGTGTAGGGTCCTAATTACTCCAAGTTTGTGTTCCAGAGGGTGATGGGAGTCAAAGAGGAGGTACTGGTCCGTGTGTGTGGGCTTCCGGTAAACTTCGATGTTGAGGTTGCCGTTCTCTTCAATGTGCACGGCGCAGTCCAGGAAAGGCAAACAGTTGTCCTTTGTGTCTTCCCTGGTGAACTTGATGTTTTTATCCACAGCGTTAATGTGCGCAGTGAAGGATTCCACTTCTTGTGTCTTGATTTTGACCCAGGTGTCGTCTACATATCTGTACCAGTGGCTGGGTACTCTCCCTTTGAAAGAGCCAAGAGCCTTCCTTTCCACTTCCTCCATGTAAAGGTTGGCTACAATAGGTGACACGGGGGAGCCCATGGCACAGCCATGTTTTTGTCTGTAAAAGCCTTCGTTGTACTTGAAATATGTAGTGGTGAGGCAGAGGTCTAACAGTGTGCAGATCTGATCGGGTGTGAAGTTGGTCCTGTCCTCCAAGGAGCTGTCTTCTTGTAGTCGTTTTCTGACAGTCTCCACGGCCTCCGTGGTGGGTATGCAAGTGAAAAGAGAGACTACATCAAAGGACACCATGGTTTCATCTGGATCCAGGGTAAGTTTCTGGACCTTGTCGGTGAAGTCGGTGGAGTTCTTGATGTGGTGTGGGGTGTTCCCCACGAGAGGCGCGAGGATGGTAGCAAGGTGTTTAGCAATGTTGTAAGTGGCTGAGTTTATGCTACTGACTATGGGTCTGAGTGGGACAGCTTCCTTGTGGATCTTAGGAAGTCCATAGATGCAGGGTATGGCATCCCCTGGGTAAAGGCGGTGATATGTAAGGCGGTCAATAATTTTGTCCTTTTCAAAGTCTTGAAGGCAAGCTATAACTATCACTCTAAATGTAATAAATGTAGTAATTCATTTAAAAAATCCCTGAGAAGGTGTCTGCTGTGTCTGACAGTCCCACTGAGAATCAGCATCCCTCCCTGCAGCTTTATGTAGTTTGTGGCACAATATTTCCCGTATTTCCAATATTTTCAGTCTATAAACTGCAGCAGCGTCTTCTTAAGTCCTCTTGTTTGACTTTATTTTGTATTTTTTTGTTCTCATGCATCTGTCAGATGCGTAAGATTTCTATTGTCATTGTCGTGGTCTCTGATCCTGGGTGTGTTTGGACTCTAAATTCTGGCTCTGTTTTGGTTGTAATCGGAGTTTTGATGTTTTGAGTCTTTGATTTAGAGCCTCTGGGTCTCTTCTTTTCTTAATATGCCTTCGAGTTTAGTTTAACTTTTGTATCTTTGTATTCTGGGTTATGTGGCGATGGTTTATTTTGATTCCTGGAGTTTTGGTTTGGGCAGCACTGTTATCACTGTTCCCTCACAGCAAGGAGGTCCTGGGTTTGAATTCATCATCCACTCAGGGCCTTTCTGTGTGTAATTTTGCATCCGTGTCTCTGTGGGTTCTCTCCGGATACTCTGGCTTCCACAGTCCAAAGACATGCAGTTAGGGGTGGTAGGTCAATTGGTGATTTTAAATTGCCAATGACAGGCTGGCGACTGGTCCAGGGTGTGTACTCCAGCATGCTTGAAGCTTAGACCTGACACCCATTAAAACATTTTGTTAAAGTATTCAACAAAAAATTAAGGTTTAATTTATTTGCACTCTATTTTATACTTTGTATTTTTAATTGGGTTACAGTGTTGAACTGTTGTCTGAGAGCAAGTGGGTCCTGGGTTCAAATTCACTGGCTGGATGTGGCCTTTCTGTTTGCATGTTCTCCCTGCCTGTAGTGGTACCCCAGCCTCTTCACACAGTCCAAAACATGCGTGTTAGGGTAACTGTTGATCCTAAATTGGAGTGAAGGTGTGAATGTGAGCGTCAGAGGTTGTCCATCCCTCTCTGTTAGCCCTGCAATAAATAGACTGATGACTTGTCCCGGGTGTAACCTGCCTCTTGCCCTATGACAGCTGGGGCAGGCTCCATCCCCCAGCGACGCTGGATAAGCCGATGGAAATGGATAGCTAGTGTCTGGAATTACTGCTATAGGTGGAGAGCAACAAAAAAGGCTGAAAAAAGAGCGACATGCAAAGGCCTTGGATTGTTTTTCACAGGGATACAAATTAATGTAGCTGTAAGGTCACTGCTATCCAATTCCCTAATGATACATTTGTAGGTGTATTGAATAAACAACAGCAACAAAATAAAACAAAAATCATTCAAACCCATTCAGATGTCTCTATGCTAAGGCTTCAATTATCTGTAATCCCCCGTTGTGTGCCAGCCAGACCGTCACAGTAGGGGGCGTATTGAGCTTTGCCGGTGGCATTCCCCATTGTTCTAACAACACTCTGCAAAACCACAGAGGCAAGCGAAGAGACCCCTCATCTGAAACTGAGGGTAGCGGGGTTGCTATAGGAACCACCGAGCCCATTAGGAAGCTAAGATTACCCAAGATAGTAGAGGAGGAGAAGTGATATCAAACAAATGCATTTATATGCTTTTATGTTCACGCGTGGCGTGGCGCACGCACGCACGCACGCACGCACGCACGCACGCACGCACGCACGCACGCACACACACACACACAATAGTGTCTTAATGCGTCAGGTTAAGAAGTGATCTCTACTACCTAGATGTGTTGATGCTACCAGATTGACTGAGGCTCACTCATTACCACTGTGTACTTTTCAAAGCCAAAAGCAAGCCTTTGATCTGCTTGTCTCTTCTGCTCTCTCCCTCTCTTCAGCCCATCTCTTTCAAATACATATCAACTACCCCTTTATTTTACTGCACTTTATTTCTTAGTCTAATTTTCTCACACCAACAAACACACCTTCGCTTCAGTTAAATAACTATTTTAATCATTTAGAAAAAAACTGCAATTTTGCTCTCCGACTTACATAGCAGAACAAGCCAACCTCTTATATGTTTTATATGGTAAATGGTAAATGGCCTGCATTTGTATAGCGCTTTTCTAGTCCATAGGACCCCAAAGCGCTTTACACTACATTCAGTCATTCACCCATTCACACACACATTCACACACTGGCGATAGCAAGCTACATTGTAGCCACAGCTGCCCTGGGGCGCGCTGACAGAGGCGAGGCTGCCGGACACAGGCGCCACCGTGCCCTCTGACCACCACCAGTAGGCAAACACGGGGTTAGTATATGATCTCCGTAGGCAGGACACTTCCAAACATGATGCGCTTATTAAGCGACAGTTGAAAAGTTCAAATTTTCGCTCATTATACACACTTAATTGCAAATTTAATTTTCATCATTAACTACACAAGGTGAGCCAGAACAGACCAGAATATCATTTGAGATTAAATTAATGACATGCATCCAACGTTTGTAAGATTAAAAAAACCAGTGACAAATTCATTGGTGCCTCACCACACCCCTTGGATAAGTTTTTATCAGTACTCACCAATGAGCTCCTTGTTCCTGATGTCCAAAGCCATATTTCTGAGAGCAGTGGCGACAGCGCACACGACTTTGTCATTGTCTATCCTCAATAATTCCACTAGGATGGGAAGGCCTTTCTCCTTACGGACAGCAGCACGGATGTACACTGACCACTGACAAGAAAACACAAGTGGAAAGAGTTAGTGTTAACAGTGTTCACAGTGTTAACGTCCAACGACCATAAAGAAGGAGTATATTTACATTTAATCTTGCACAGGAGGATTTTAAATAAAAGTTAAACAGAAGAACACCAACAAAATAACAATTAATTAGTACCATGTTAAAAAAACAACAAAAAAAGAGACTGCAATGTGAAATTAGGATAACAGTGTTTTGCTTAATAAAATTGTCATGGGTGCTTTATATGAAATTGTTTACACCCCATAGATTTCCTTTGAGTAAAGTGGTTAGTGTAGGAAAAAAAAGGAAAGAGGCAGAAAGAGCTCAGTGGTCAAATGAGAGATGTTATATTCAGCAACTGACGCATTACGCTGTGTCACAAGTAATATACTGTGAGAGGGAGAATTATATGAACCAACCAGAGGAGTTTTAAGCCTGGAGACCTCTCTATCTTCCCTCAACAACTATCAAGGTACCCTCAAATGGGCCACTCAACCCTGAACAGCTCAAATGCATCTGCCTTATGGGTCAATTGCAGACAATTGGGGAGGTACTGAAACGCCCAAGAATCGGTAGAAGTGGTTGAAGTGTGAGGCTGAAAGTTTCTGTCACTTTTATAATTGATCTTTCCACAGCATGTAAAGGTTAAAACACAGTTCTGTTTACAAACGGTGTTTCTTCATATGATCATTTTAGGAAATATTTTACCCTTGGATTGAAATGATCTTTGGTAAGACTTACGTGGGCAGAGTTTAGTGTGCCAACACTAATTCTTCACAAACTGATAGCAGCTCTAATTTAATTATAAGAATACTGACAATGAAGTTAAAAACACAACAGGAGAAAACAGAACAATACATGCATGTAAACACACACACACACACACACACACACACACACACACACACACACACACACACACACACACACACACACGCACACACGTTCATACAGTTAGGCTCTTGTAAAATAAACGCAACACAAAAAGTAATGAAAATTTGTGTTTGGTTGATTATTTCTTTGTTCTAAGAGTGCTTCTTGGCAATAAGTCTTACACTGTTGGAAAGCTTGTTTATTCTCCCTTAAATGGTGCCACATTTGTAAGAAAAATGCATTTGTGGGTTGAGCAGTAGAGTTGAGCGTGTGGGTTGCACCCATGAAAAATTTGCAGTCTTTTCTGCTTAAAACATTTTACTCTGCTATTGACACTTTCCTGGATTTCCTGTATTGAATGATTAAAGGATGAATAAACACGACACATTGGAAATTTAATAATGTATTCACTTAACAACAGACTAGCACGTGGAAGAACCACACAGAGCCATAACAGCCTTGCACCTCAAACTCATGCTGGTCACCAGTTTGGTTACACACTATTGTGGGATGGCCTCCCATTCTTCAAACAGCATTTGTTGCAAGTCATCCAGCGTGGCTGTGTTGGTCACTCTGGCATGAACGGTGAGCAAAAGCTGATCACATGAGTATTCAGTGGGGTTGAGGTCAGGACTGGAGGCAGGCCATTCCTTCATCTCCACTCCCAAATTCTGGAGGTAGTCTCTTATAAACCACACTCTGTGGGGGCGATCGTCGAGGGTATTCTTGGAAGAGTTCAGTCCCAGACTGCAGCGATATCTTCTCTGCACTTTGACCCTACAATCCAACTGTTGTAGGAAGAATCCTGACTGATCACTGAACATAAAATTCACCCACATGTTCAGGTGTTAGCAACATGCACTGATGTCAGCACATGTTCCCTAAACCAGTGCAATGAAGGGCAGTCATTGCAGGCCTTCTGGCAACCCTATGAGACCAGAGATTGGCAGTGTGCAGTCTGTTCCAGATAGTCTGGGTAGAGAGCTGTCAACCAAATGGTCCTGAGAGACAAGACTACAAATCTGTAGAAGACTGCTTATGTGCTGACGGGGTGAGGAAACAGTCTTCTTGTGGTGTTCTTTTCTTGAGACACCAACTTCACGGCCTGTCTCCAAAATTCCCTGTTATATGGAACTTGGCCTAACTTGAAGATGGCGCTAGGCCTCACTTGAAGCTGCCCTATGGCACAGGTCCCATCCAGATCAGTCAAATGTGGAGTGCTTAGAGCAGACACCAACTGACCGCTGTAGCAGTGTCCTTGCTCACAGGTGCTGACAATCAGGCACCTGTTTGTCAGCACCTGGGTACCACAAGCTCAAAACAAAGAGTCAATAACATCAACTCGGATTTTCAACCGGATTTTCCTTACAAAGTGGCACCATATAAGGGGAAATACACTGGCTTTCCAATAGTATAAGATTTATTGCCAAGAAGCATTGTTACAACAAAGAAAAATCTACCAAATTCAAGTTTCCTTACTTTTTGTGCTGAGTTTCAAACGTGTGATTCCCTTAAGACAACCCACCCCCATCATTTCCTTCTCCTCCTCCACCCTTGATTATTCTAGAGACCCCCTCTTCTATACCTGTCATGCTCCGACTGTCTGTCTACTCTACTGTCGATGGAAATACCAATTCAAAATGAGTTATAAACACATCCCATACACATCTACAGGTCCACTGAAGCATACTCTCACAGTGTCTCCCCTGTCTGTCACTCCCTCTTGAGTTCATATTTTCATAAACTGCATTTTTTGGATCAAATAAATACTTCCATTAAGTTTCTCACATAGTCTATTTATGACCAACAATGTCTGGCGCAGTTTTTATTTTTATTTTTATTTTATTTTATTAAGGTCAAGCTAAGATTATACCCACACACTTTCTGCCTTTTACCCTTATATAAACCTCCCTCAAGGCTACAGCTGCCCCCACCAGTGCTCTCCAATATGACATGACTCATACATTATTACCATTTAGCTGCCTCCGTTGGTTGCCTGTTGTTGAACCCTGGCTCTACTCCCTGTGTGTACAGGTTTGGAGCATTTACATTATTAAAGTAATTACATTCCTACTGAGCAACGTGCAATACTGCATTACATAGAAGACATAAAAACACGAGACCGAATTCAAAATATTTTAAAGTCAGCAGGATGCTGCAGTGAGCAAAAAGATTATTAATTCAAAAGAAAATTACCTTTTTTTTAACCTATGTGGTTATGGAGGCAGAAGACTTTTCATAGGTTTTGCTGCATTTGACTGTGTACAATGAAGCTCTTGGCACCAGGCATGCATATTCACACAGTTTACTTGCACACGTTCAGCTTATACATGCATACTTAAGTATTTTGACCAACATATAATGTGAATGTGCACATTTATCTATGTTTTTTCAGAGCACAAGACCTGTGTACAATTAGTAAAGTGTGTCTCTGCATTCACTGCACAGCCACTGTGTGTTAGGACAAGCTAAATACATCTGCACTTGCAGTTGTATACTCATCTGTGGTTGTATAATTCGACAATTTATATTTGACAAATATAATATAACAAGGCAAACAATTTTGAAAAGCATCTCAAATCTAGCATTACCTTCCAGCTGCCTGCAGCCAGGTTCTGCAGAGCCCCAGCTGCACCCTCTAGAGTGTCAGGATTGGAGCATTCAGACAGCAGGGTGAGGTAGGGCTTGACGATGGTGGGGTGCCACAGCATCTGAACTCCTTTGGGGGGCTCCGCCGTGTCGGGAAAGGGGCCCACGCCATCCCACTGTGAGAGATGAGACAGAGTGAAATAGCTTTTTTTATGTTCATTTATATTCATGAAGAAATACTTTAAGGAAACCGTTAACTCCATTCTCACAATCACATTTTGTTTTACCCTTTAGGAAACTTTTTACTTTATTTAAAACCAAAAAATAGCACCACTTCAGTGTGGTTGAACATTTTAATGACATTTTTCACCAATTCTAGGAGAAATAAGCGACTGTGAAATCGTAGGATGTTCCTTTTTCTGTTCTTCCATGTAAAGCTTACAGTGATTCTATAAAAACCTGCATAAGAAATCTGAATTAACTTGCTTTTGTATCTAAACACATTTTTTATGTCGGAGTGACTGAATTCACACGAGAAAAGCGAAATGCACTGCCCCTGGTACACCCTGACCTATTAGAAAAATTACCGAGACACTGAGTAAATCACTCCTTGTCAGCTTAAGAATCGTGATGGATGGATAAATAGCGATAAAGGTGTTGAAGGGCTTAGATAGAAGGGAGATGCATGATCTGAAACGACAGTGAGAGCTGCAGAAGGAGAAGACACTATGAGAGAATGTCTCACTGCTACATTTGCTTTGAGCAATAAACATAAAGCTTTACAGCTAGCTCTCACTTCATCTTTGTCTTTTTTCATTACAGAGGAGCCTTTCTTGATGTCTGAACTTCTTTGTTGGCTGACATACCCACACCTTTTTCATGTAGGCATACACCAGCATCTTTCTCTCTCGTTTTCTCTTCCTCTTAATTCTCTCTTGCATGTCATTTATATCTTTCCCTGATTTTTCCTCCTTCTAATTCTTCTTCTCTCTCTCTGCCTCTCTCTCCTGATTTCTCTGTCTCTTTCTTGCATGCTTGACCCTTTTTCCTAATTTCTTATTCTGCTTCCGTCCCGCTCTTTCCAGTTCTCAGTTTTTCCTCTCCCTATCGACCTCCTCGGTTTCGCTCTACTGCATCGTCTCCTCTTCTTGTCTCAAGGTAAACCAAGCTAGTGTATATCTTGAAAGAAGCACTGTGGCATGTGTGTGTTTGTGTGCAACTGAGTGTCACTATCTGTTTTTATCTATGTACAGATTCGATAAGAAATCATAAAACTCAAAGCGCAGATTAAAGCACTACACAAAGGAGCATCAGATGATTCACAATAGCCATTCTACATATTTAACACACATATATGTTGCTAAATGCCCTAAAATAGCATTTTAAAATACATTTACTTCAGTATGGTGTTATTAACCTTTTCATCTTGGACTTCCTGTTTTGAGTATTTGCTTATTTGCATCTCTGATGCAAGCTGGATCTCCTCCACTGTGTGAAAATGTTTTATCTTCAACTTAAGTTTTACTTTGGAGAAGAGGAGTGATTTGTGGGGGAATAGAGGGTTCGGTGAATAAGATGAATGAAGAAAAAAGAATGTGTTAGTGTGTCCAAAAACATCTGTGCCAACTTTTCTCCCTGAAATGTGTTTGGATGTTGAAGAAGAACTCCTCGATCACAGCCTTCCCCCTGGGGGAAAAATTCACAGTGCAAAAACCCTGTGAACATCAAGGAATAACAAGCATGCTGGCCCGCTGCCTTGTCTACAGGCTTGAACATATTTGCTTTTTTGAGAAAGTTTGAGGTCCGTGCTAATCCTGCAGTACAAGTGGTCAGACCTGCACTACAATATCAATTCAAATACATCAGAAACCCTGAAAGCAGAGCAGCAATACAATAGGAGAAACCCTTAGCACAATTAAATCAGGTGTGCCTTTTATATATCAGTTATTTAAAATACATTAAAAATGAAGTCATATAGTCAGACTGCTAAATACCTAAAAAAAATGCCAATTACACAAAATATCAACAATTCCAGGAAAACATTTTCCAGTAGTTCATTAGGATTGTTTCGGTCAAGTTCAGGCTCCCTGATCTTCCGATCTTAACTCGTTTTCTCTATCTCTCTCTCTTGGCTTCAACTCTAGACTTTCTCAGTCTGTCAGCCTCCCACTAACTACTATCCCTGCTTCATTTTCATAGGGTTTTATAGTGTATACCTCTGGGGTTTGACCTTTTGCTACTTCCCATTATCTATCCCTCTATTCATCAGTGTGTATTCCCTCCTGGCAGTACTGACTGCTTTGCTTTGATGGTTGAAATTTGGCCTCAAATTCTTTTCAAATTTAGTTTACTAATATTTTCATTTCATTTAAACACAGCTTTGCCAGAGCATTGAATGGATCATCAGTGGTCAGCAACAAATAAAATAGAGACATATTCTTGATATTTAGTTTGGTTTGGGCCTCAAATTCACTTCTGGTCCATCCGGTTAGCTCTGAAAGATGTAAGTAAGGTCTGTGTTTGCATACTTTAGGCCTGTGTCTGTGTTTAGGTATTTAGGAAATTAAGAGAAGCTGAGTGTTGAAGCCTTTAAAGGAAAGTTGAGGTCACAAAGACTCAATTATATATAAAGTTAAAGAGCAGAAATACCTCACACAAGCCAGTTAATTTGAAAAGAAACCAATGCTTTTCAGATAACCTTGAAGAGAAACTGATCTGCATTTAACTGCAGATCCCTGCTGAAAGGGATGTGTGGCAGGTTTCAGACATTCAATTTATTTAAAAAAAAAACTTTTTTAACTTGCTCACATCATCTGATTAGCTCCTATTTTCTGTGTCTTTACCTGGTCAGCTCCCTTCTTTTTCTTCTTCTTCTTGCCCCAGCAACCGGAGCTCTCTCCATCGCGACCATTGGCATCACAAAGCAGGCCATCCAGCTCTTCCAACCCCCCTTGCTGACCATGAGATGTCTCAGCAGCCAGTCGGTATGACAGGTTCCTCAGGATGCAAACACAGTTCTCCACAGTCTGCGAACAGAGCGAGATGGGAGAGATGAAGGCGGAAGAGAAGGTGGGGAGAAATAAGATGAGATCAATAAAGGGAGAGGTTTAAATGGAAAAAAAAAAAGGTTCAGATTGAAGATTTGTGTTTGATGCCATTTAATGAAACATCTCGCTTGAAAACACCGAGCAAACTCAAATTCAAAGAATGGTAATAAAAACCACCCACTCTCTCACTTTTACACTATCAGCCTTCCACCCGCACTCAGGAGCCAGACAGATGGAGAGGGTGAAAGACAGGGAGGGGGGCGGCAAGTGAGAGGAAGAGGGAAAGGAAAGAACAACAATAATCTCACAAGTAATATTCTTCTGCATATTGTTAGCTCTGACTTTGAAATGAGATTAGCAGAAACTCAGGTAAATGAGGAAAAATGACAAACCCAATATATTATATCACACCCCATTAAACATGAAGTTTCGAGGCTCACCCAGTAGCCAGAGAACATGCGTGTACTCTTGAGTCTGAAGGAAAGCCGATTCTCTAATAGTGTATATTGTCTCTTCTTAAGTGTGTGTGTTCTGTTTTGTTTCTTTAACTGATTGTGTGCACTTGCATACGTGTGCGTCGCTGACAAAGGGGAGACATCAAGTCAACAGAGTGGAAATTAACAAAGACAAATCATCAATCTTCACTCAGTCTGACTGTTGGTTTAGACAAAAACAACTAAGGAGTGTAATTGAACACCCTCAAGAGATGCTGCAAACAAAACAATGTCTCACTCCAGTGAGCTGCAGTCATATTTGAAATTCTATTCTCACGTTATTATGGAGCGATGTAGGAGAAGTTACACTTTATTTACAATTTGCTGTGACATTTTGGATTTCGATCTATTATTTCACATTTCTTCCGTACCCTTTTGTTTCTAGGTGCACTGTGCAGGGAAATTAAGTTGACAGGTAAACGGATTCTGTTATATGTCTTGTCAAAGCAGGAAGGTCAGAGGTCAGGGCCAGTTACAGATCAGCACCTCTACACCTGGGTGGGATTTACGGTTCTCTCAGGAACACAGAAGTTATGCACTCCAAACTGTGACAGGAAACTTTTGTAACACCAAAGCTAGAATTCATTGTTCTTGTATTTATGACCTTTATGCACTTTCCAGCCTAGAGTCTTAGAAGCTGGAAGTCCACACATAACAACCATCCAGTAAGCTTCCCTATGCAATGAGACACACTAAATGTAGGCTGTTAAATCTCAATATTATATATTAGCATTATATTGGCTGTGTATGTAGAATGATGGGTCTAGTCTATTCAGTCTTGCACCATCAATTTCAATTAGTGTGTCTGCTAAGTTAATTGACTCCTGGCAGTGTGCTATTATATAGTGGGAAACCTGATTAAATGTCCTTAAAACTTAATTGCTTCTGTGCCTTGTGTAGAGCAGAATGGCAGTAATCTAGAGATTTTCTTTAGTGCTTAAGCTATGTCACATGATATATCTATAGTGGCCACTCCTCAGATCTAATGTTTCTCTGTCCACAGTTATTGAACACGTCACGAGCAGAAGTCCATGTTGAAACAGTTCAAATAGAATCAACACCTATAGCTTTAACAAAGTGTTGCACAGAGGGCAAAAAAACAGAAAACCTATTATACAGGCACAATATAAAACATTAAAAATCAATTTTTAATCATTCACAGGAGGTCAAAACCTCCAGAAATGTAGCATTCAGTGTTAATGTTTGATGTTAACTAAAGGTAATGTGTTGGCTCTATCCTTGCCCAAATCAGCTTTCTTTAACTATTGTGCTGTACGTTGTAGTAATTCAAAGCTAAGTTATAAGAACACGCGCCTGCATTTCAGCAGTGCTGTGGTGACATGGATTATGTGATGGTATATTTATTACACCATCACATCACTGTGAATCCATAACTAAGATCAGTAAAGGCATATCTACCGAACCACAGAGTTTGTAGTTAAAAACAATAACAAGCTATATTACATTGTGCTCTGATTTTCTATCTTTAGTAACAGAAAGTTGAAATATTAACATTTTAATGGAAGTCAAAAGACATTTGGGGATTCAGCATTATTAGTCATGTTTAAATGATTGGTGATAACAACAGTTTTTTTTTTCTATATGTAAATGGTAAATTGTTTTAAAAGTGAAGAGACAATAGCTTCGTTTTATTTAGTCATAGTAACTGTAGATTCTGTGCAGGCCATTGGTTGGACAATTGCTCAATAAGAGAACCCATTCATAGTGTCCAAAGACTTACGTTATGAGATGTTATCAAGCTGCCTAAGATAGCTGACATCGTTCCGGTCTTAAAGAAAAAGACTTACTCTTACAGTGTTGTCTGAACGGCACAGTTATTTACCCCGGCAACAGTGTTGCAACAGGGACAGGTTAGGAAAGACACTGTGCACCTTTATTAATTATTTTCATTTCATCCACTTTCATTCATATTATTCTAGTAAATAAGAGACACTGATCACCCATCAATACAAACACAATAACAGAGTCACCTTGAAGCAATACCTTAATCAACAATATGTTTTTTGTATATGTGGGTTCTTCAGTTACATGCATGGTCCTACTGTGCAGCATCGATCATAATTGCATATTATTATCTTTTATATTTGATGAAATTCCTCATTATTAATGGTTTATAAAATGTAAATTTACAGTTTTGACTTCAACAGTCCCATACAACCATATCTATATCTGCTTATTCTCACGCCCCCTTTACTGTATTATCTGTGTTTGTCACCAAATATTTGCAGATGTTCAAAAAAGGTTTATTAAAGCACAAGGACATCGTGAGCAAACAGAGTGCATCGTGATTAAATTATTTATAAGTTTAAAAATACATACTCTGAAGTAGTAACTTGATTATGTAACTGCAAATTCTACTCTTTGGAGAATAAATATGTAAATGAACGTGTAAGGTCACCGGCCTATTATCTGAAGCTCGAGAGAAATTTGGTCAATGTAGCAAGACAATAATCCAAAGCAGAGGTTTTAAAATGGCCTGGTTAAAGTTGAATCTTATTTAAATGCCTTAGCAGGAATTTAACTCTACAGTCCATGCTTGAAAGAAGCTCTGTGTGACGTGTAATTTAAACAATTCTGCAAAGAAAAGTGAACCAAAATTCCTCTACAGCAAGTTCACCCACTGTAGGTACTAGACATGTTTGGTTGTAGCTGCTGCAGATAAAATAGGCACAGTCAGTTGTGTTTAATGGATAATACTGTTTTAAAGGGGTTATAGTTTCCCTAAGTAAATGTTTGCACTCATGCACTCAACTTTATTTTAAGATCTGAAATGTGTGAAAAATGCACAAATACAAAGGACATTTACAACTTTTGCTGCCAGCCACTTTAAAATTTACGAACATGACCCTGTTATGCTACTTGAACAGTGCCTGCTGTTGTGTCTTATGGGATCAATTTTACCAAAGTAGTCAAAATAAATAGATATATTTTTTAGTATTTCAATGGCAGGCCAAGACTGTTCCAACTCAACAAGCAGATAGGGAGGAAAACATAGTCTGCACAGAGCAGGTGAGAAAGGGAAAGGCAGACAGTGTACCAAATGAGCACATGGCTAATGTGTACCGCTACTGCAACAGCGACCGCTTGGTGGTTTCTCTGCCAATCAGTCTTTGTTACTGTGGTGGCAGCAGTCCTCCTCTGGTGACTGCAGTTAAACAGTGGAGAAGGGCGGGCAGTTAAACAGTGATTAAGGATAGCTATTTAGAAAGGCTGGGAGTCAGGGAGACCTTGAGAAGTCAGCCATCCACAACACTGTTTATGTACAGTAGTATTGACTGGCCCACACGTACTGCCACATGAACACACATACGTACACTGCACGCCAACATGAACATGGCCTCATACAGAAAAATGCAAAGTGAACCTAAACCTACTCAACTTTGACTACTGGCAGAGCTTAACTGGCAGGTAGAAATGTTGCAATACTTTGAATCTGGGCGTTTTAATTTGCCCTAAAGAGTTCATATTGATGAGCTGAACACTTGTTGAAAACTAAAACTTTTCTTCCTTGTGGCTACTGGCAGTGAAAAGAGGTGCAGTCATTTGTTTTGTTTCCTCCTGTGTGCTAAAAAGATTTCTGCAGTTTGTGCCTGTCTGTGATAAAAGGAGGATATGAGACACTTTGTAATTTAGCCTGAAAATGAACAATTTAAGTTACAAACACAAGCTAAGATTTTCAGAGTCGCACCTTGCTGTCGATCTCATTGCTGCCCAGAGAGGTCTGGATAACGTAGAGCAGAGCATCTGTCAGCCCATCACACTCCCTCATCCTTCGTCTCGCCTCCTCACCTGCTGAGCTTACGTTCCTGCAACACACACATGACAACAACTGGTTGGAGAGTGTGCTTTTCTCCGTATATGCTTATGCGTTTGCCAAATACACGGGGAAAGAAAGAGAGCTGATTGAGGAGGGAAGATGAGACAGGATGACAGATGAAAGAAAAAGAAAGCTGGTAATAAGAGCTGTGTAGAGGCAGAGGGAGAGAGAGAGAAACAGATACTGGGGAACCTGGCACTTCTCCCTAAACTAAACAATTGAAAAAGGAGCATTAAAATTCTGGCTACATCTCAATCTATGCCCTGAAGGCTCACTTCAATTTAAAGCACTTGACTTGAGTCCAAAATACGGGAAAGGGAAAAAAGAGCCACTTTAGTCAGACAGTTGGTGGCTGAACTTCACAGCCAACAATCACACCAACGCTGCTTTGATAATTTGACAATATTGTTCAGTATATTATTAGCAGCTTTGCCAATATGATGCACAGAAATAATGAATTGAATTTTGATTGAACTGGAAGTTCAGGTGGGCGTTGGGCTGGATTTGTTTGGGTTTCATCAAGGAACTGCCTGTGATACAGAAACACTTTGTACGAGACAGTGACTCATTTGTCTGCATTAATAAAATAGAAAATGAAACTAAGGTGAGCAGCATGAGCTAAAATTTATATTATACTTGCCTGAAATAATCACTTTAATGCTCAGTTCACACTAAAAAAAAAACAAAAAAAAACAGCACATCACGAAACTTTGACACAATCTAGCAAATGTCCCACATTTTGGCACTCAAGATAAAATCAGATTTAGAAAAGCAGAGAAACAACATGCAAAAACAACAACAACACAAAGACAGACACAAGAACATAATGAAAAAGAAACTGATTTTAGGTGACTCATTATTAGCCACAGACCAAACTGCACAACAATTACATTGCAGTGAGTCACTGCAGTGCAGGCAGATTAATTATGAAGTATAATTTATGTAAATTCAGTATAATAAACTTCTATTAATAACACATACTCCATATCATTTCAGGCCTTCAGCTATACACTAACAGAAAAAAGTTACCAATGCTGACAAATAGTGTTAGAGTCACAATCGGTTTAGCATGTGTGTAGCTGTCTGTCAGTGACAACGTATGAGACAAACATCGATTTCTACTTTCTACTTCTATTTTTGTCTGTGAAGGTTCTCAGTCATCCAGGCCATAGTAGTCTAAAGAGCTTTGAAAGAAAAGCGTCTGGACTCTTCCCATAGAGCCCTATGGGAGTGTCATGGACCCCCTATTGATCCTCTGTCTAATCACACAAGCCAAGGTGTGAAAAAGGTCACAATCAGCCAAGGTTTTGGGTGAACCCACTGTAAAACCTAGCCCCATCATATCATGTGATTTAGGCTACGTCCACACTAGCCTGGTTAGATTTGAAAACAGCGTTTTCTTCTGAAAACGCTTCGCGTCCACACTAGAGTTTTCAGTTGTTTTCACAGAGTTGCTCGTCCACATTGAAACGTCCGAAAATGCTTACGTTCCACTACTGCGCATGCGTGAAACGAATTTCTGTCTGCCGCTTATTTACTTTCCAGCTCTTTCAAAAGTCGCGGCAAAATGTCGAGGAAAAGCACAGAGTTTTTTAAATAGACTAATAATGAGGTGGAGTTGTTGCTGCGAGTAACACAAAAGTACAAAGTTGCAAAAGCGAGTGAGAGTTAAAGAATTTGAAGAAAAGCTATCTGGAGCTTGTACAGACTGATATTAATCTTTAATAGGGCTGTCAAAATTGAGAGCAAACAAAACAACTGCTGTATAATGCCCTCCGCTATCTTAGTTTAATTGGTCACATGACTGCATCATATGACTAATATGCGTCATCGTTTTAGAAAGTGTTTTTGCTGTCCACACTGCGACGCGAAAGCACCGTTTTCAAATGTATGCATTTTCGAGAGCGTTTTGAAAACGCTGCATTTTCCATGAGTGAAAACGCCGTCTCAGTGTGGACGGGAGGCTAAAACGGAGAGAAAACGATGCACTTTTAAACAAAAACGCATTAGTGTGGACGTAGCCTTAATGAGGTCAGAAGGCCCAGGATGTAAGTGGGGATCTCAAAACTGGATTATAGATGGCAGACAGTTGGTCGTTCACAGTGGATATAGATGTCTTCTTTCACTCCTCTTTCAAACCATCTTTCTTCTCTGTCCAAAATGTCAACATTGGCATCCTTGCAGGAGTGACCCTTGTCCTTAAGATGCAGGTGAAGAGCTGTTACAATGAAACCATTTGAATATTGGCTTCTGTGTTTCTTCACTATAGCACACTTGCAAACAGACCCAGAAATGACTCTAAAAGAAAAGCTATGGAATATTTAAAGCACCTTTAATGCACCTGCACAGTTTTCCAGCCACAGCTAATCAACAAAAAAGAATGTGCTATTAAGTAAAATGACCTGTATTTGTATAGTGCTTTACTTAGTCCCTAAGGACTCCAAAGTGCTTTACACGTTCAGTCATCCACCCATTCACACACTGGTGATGGCAAGCTACATTGTACCCACAGCCACCCTGGGGCGCACTGACAGAGGCCACCGGGCCCTCTGACCACCACCAGCAGGCAACGGGTGAAGTGTCTTGCCCAAGGACACAACGACCGAGACTGTCCGAGTCAGGGGTCAAACCGGCAACCTTCTGATTACAAGACCAACTGCCAACTCTTGAGCCACGATCACCCCAAGTACCCAAAGAGTTAGATGCAGATTTGATAGGCAAACCCAGAAACTACAACTCAACTCAAAAAAACCTTTTGTGGAAGTCCTTCAAAGATTAAAGAGTGTGAACGCCACCAGTTACATACACTTGTGCAAGGTAACAGGTCACACATTTTCTGTAACTATATACAGTGGGGCAAAAAAGTATTTAGTCAGCCACCGATTGTGCAAGTTCCCCCACTTAAAATGATGACAGAGGTCAGTAATTTGCACCAGAGGTACACTTCAACTGTGAGAGACAGAATGTGAAAAAAAAATCCATGAATTCACATGGTAGGATTTGTAAAGAATTTATTCGTAAATTAGGGTGGAAAATAAGTATTTGGTCACCTCAAACAAGGAAAATCTCTGGCTCTCACAGACCTGTAACGTCTTCTGTAAGAAGCTTTTCTGTCCCCCACTCGTTACCTGTATGAATGGCACCTGTTTGAACTCATCATCTGTATAAAAGACACCTGTCCACAGCCTCAAACAGTCAGACTCCAAACTCCGCCATGGCCAAGACCAAAGAGCTTTCGAAGGACACCAGGAAAAGTATTGTAGACCTGCACCAGACTGGGAAGAGTGAATCTACAATAGGCAAGCAGCTTGGTGTGAAAAAAATCAACTGTGGGAGCAATCATCAGAAAATGGAAGACATACAAGACCACTGATAATCTCCCTCGATCTGGGGCTCCACGCAAGATCTCATCCCGTGGGGTCAAAATGATCATGAGAACGGTGAGCAAAGATCCCAGAACCACACGGGGGGACCTGGTGAATGACCTGCAGAGAGCTGGGACCAAAGTAACAAAGGTCACCATCAGTAACACACTACAACGGCAGGGAATCAAATCCCGCAGTGCCAGACGTGTTCCGCTGCTGAAGCCAGTGCATGTCCAGGCCCGTCTGAAGTTTGCCAGAGAGCACATGGATGATACAGCAGAGGATTGGGAGAATGTCATGTGGTCAGATGAAACCAAAGTAGAACTTTTTGGTATTAACTCAACTCGTCATGTTTGGAGGAAGAAGAATACTGAGTTGCATCCCAAGAACACCATACCTACTGTGAAGCATGGGGGTAGAAACATCATGCTATGGGGCTGTTTTTCTGCCAAGGGGACAGGACGACTGATCCGTGTTAAGGACAGAATGAATGGGGCCATGTATGGTGAGATTTTGAGCCAAAACCTCCTTCCATCAGTGAGAACTTTGAAGATGAAACGAGGCTGGGTCTTCCAACACGACAATGATCCAAAACACACCGCCCGGGCAACAAAGGAGTGGCTCCGTAAGAAGCATTTGAAAGTCCTGGAGTGGCCTAGCCAGTCTCCAGACCTCAACCCCATAGAAAATCTGTGGCGGGAGTTGAAAGTCCGTGTTGCTCGGCGACAGCCCCAAAACATCACTGCTCTCGAGAAGATCTGCATGGAGGAATGGGCCAAAATACCAGCTACTGTGTGTGCAAACCTGGTAAAGACCTATAGTAAACGTTTGACCTCTGTTATTGCCAACAAAGGTTATGTTACAAAGTATTGACTTGTATTTTTGTTATTGACCAAATACTTATTTTCCACCCTGATTTAAGAATAAATTCTTTACAAATCCTACCATGTGGATTCATGGATTTTTTTTTCACATTCTGTCTCTCACAGTTGAAGTGTACCTCTGGTGCAAATTACTGACCTCTGTCATCATTTTAGGTGGGGGAACTTGCACAATCGGTGGCTGACTAAATACTTTTTTGCCCCACTGTAGCACTTTATAGAGGATGTACTATGTGGGCTCAGACAACTGGTGAAGGAGCGAGACGAAAAACAAACAAAACAAACATTAAAGAGTGGTGACACCAGTTTAAATATCATTCTTTTAAATCTGAAATGTCAGAAACGAAATGAGACAATACCTTTGTATAGTTTGAACTTCTTCAAGTTCATCTATCATAGTGCCATAATAAAGAGATCACTAGTCTAGGGAATGAGATCTTTCAAATATTGCACTGATGAGAAAAGGAGAAAAGAAAGGGAAAGACACAAGAACTCAATTAAAACTTCACGTTCACGGCTCCCTGCTTCCAAGAGAAGGTCAAGTCATTTTCACCCTCTTTGAATGCTAATGGGCAAACAAGCACACGATGGAAATGCCGCTTAACGGAGAACTATTCTCTGTCAAGTTGATATAAAACAACATAACAGTGAAAACACTTCACCTTGACTAATGTTTAAGCAGCAAAGACAGGCGGAAGGTGGGTGAGAAAGAGGGAGGGTGAATTATTTACTGCTTTAACACCGGCTTTAGCCTTGAATATGTCGACTTCTACAGAGATTTGCATCATGTTCTTTTATATGATGCCTCGTCATGAGTGGAAGAGACGACACTTAGCAATGCAACATGAATGTTTTATTGAGAGCTTTTATAATATTAGGTTTTTAGCCTGCATACATATATAATACAAAGGTAGATGCTTAAGCAAGCAATGATATGCGATCACACGTTTTCATAAGCCCGTCACACTCCCTCATCCTTAAGCCAGTAGCATCTAATGATGGACCCTCAACTATACAATATTTTGGCTTTGCAATTATAAATGACACATTTTTCATGATGTTCAAGAGGTCGTCAGGAAGGAAGCGCTAACTAACGATTTCCAGGAAAATAAAGCAAATGTTACTCTTCACATTTCAGTTTCTTCTGGGTACACTGCCAACATCATTCCATATTTACCTTGCCATGTTTACAGCTGTGCGCAGCTGAGTGAAAAAAGAAGCTCTTAAAGGCTAGACCATAAAAAAGAAGTTTCCCACATTTTTGTAGTTTATGAAATACTAAGATGATCAGACCAGACTGTCATTTTTATAAGTATACGGTTATCTCCTATATACTTTGCTTAATAGCATTTGTATGTCTGCTATTTAAAGGCCTTTGCACATGGATGGGTTCAAGTATGTGTGTAGTTTGTGTGTAACTCTCTGCATTTGTGTTATGTGCACATGTGCCTGTTAATCTAGTGGTAATGAAGCATGACGTATTGCACCATTCTGCAACACACCTCTTCTTAGATATAATTTAGTGAGACAACAGTGAGGTCAGAATTTCTTCAGCAGAAAAAAAGCATTTTATTAAATAATAGTTTGATAGATTAGATTTAAACCAACTTGTTTGTTTTAACCAGTTTCATAGGGACGCTGGTAACATAATATATGTACATGTGCATTACAAACGGTAAAACCCTTTGCATGAGCTTCAGAAAACACTAAAGTGAAAGAAAAGGTTTTCTATTACGTGTGTGTGTGTGTGTGTGTGTGTGTGTGTGTGTGTGTGTGTGTGTGTGTGTGTGTGTGTGTGTGTCTGCTTAAATTTAACCAGTAATCTCTACTATTTAGTGAGTCCATTACAGGTTTACAGTTCATCCTATCTGATGTCACTCCTCATTAATTTAGCCTAACTCATTAGCCTGCATCATTAAATAATTACCTACTGAGCAAAAAGACACAGAACTTGATTAAGCATCCCATTCAAACTGTTAGCTGCAGTGAAGTAACAGCGTAGTTCGTTTAGTGGCAGTGCCAAACAAGCACGACATTTGACTACTGCAGCTCAAAATATTTGGAAAAACTCATCGTTTGCTGGTTCTAGTTACGGCAACATTTCCATTAAATGGTAAAGTTCAATCAGTTCTCTCTTCCTTCCAGTAAACAGTTTTTGTGGGGAGAATCACGCAGAGAAGTTTTGACATATTAATATGATTTCTGGGAATCAAATTTAGAAAAACAAATAAAGAAAAAAAGATTGAATGTCAAAATAGTAAAAGCAGAGAAAGGCATGCATATATTTTTATTTTTTATCAAATTCCAACAAAAACAAGGGAATGAATAAACTGAAAAAGAAAACAATGAATTACGTTCATGACAGTTAATTAAAGGGGATCAAATAGAAGATGTACCAAGCACACCTAATTAACCGTAGATCCCAGAAATCCTTCAAAATCCAAAGAAAACTGTGGCGTGGGTGTGAATGTGATTGTGACTCTTTATATGTTCATAGTGACAGTCGGAGTGAAGGAGAGCGGCCGTGACAGCGGAGCACGAGTGTCTGTGTCCCATTGTAAAACCACAGTAAAACCAGAGGTCAAAATAAAGAAATGCTGTCACCACGCCCGTGTCTTGTACGTGTGTAAAGGGTCCAACTTCACAAAAACATTTAGGGTATTAGAGCAAAAGACTCGAGTATAATTAAATGTTTCTATTACAACTCAACAAGAAATATATAAGAAATTCATAAACTGTTAAGTTCCTGGTTTCTGCTGTTGGTGTCTAATAAAGGCATAAAAATACAACACATATTTCCACAGCCAACTGGGTAAAACAACTTACAGTTAACTTATGCACACTGTTTACTGGTCGGCATGCAGTTTTTTAACACCCTGTCACACAGCTTTATCTTTAAAGCACTAGGCAGTCGATTTTCTACAAAATTAAAATACAGAATTTGAATATAATATTGCTCTAGTTTGTCAGTGTATGCATATAGCCACCATTAAAAGTGTTGATTAGCTTATATACAACGCTAAACAATTCATTATTATTTTCTGAAAAAGTAGCATCCATGTGTACGTGAGAAAAATTTCACTAACAAGCTTCCTGCTGTCTGCAGACGCTGGTTTGACAACTATTAAAATATTGCCAGTTGGACATGTTTTCCACCAATTGCACTGTTTTAAAAACACAAGGACACTTATACATTTTTAATTTGACATTGATTTTCTACTACAGGGTGCAACGGCGTACCTCGGCAAACAATCTGATAGTCACTGATCGTAACACGAATCCCTTTTCTTTTCTTTTTAGTTGTTATAAAATTGGTGCAACATTCATGGGATTTACATGGACACGAGTGAATCCGAAGACAGATGGTCTTCTAATGTTGCTCAAGGAACAAATGACTACTGAGTGACTTTGTCTCAAACAGCTGGTGTGTGGTGGCTCTGCATAAATGTCTGTCCATGTGTGTATGTGTGTCATTGAGGGCACAGGCAGCAGAGGGTTCATCACCAGATGGAACACATGCAAACAAACCTATTAATACCCATAAAATAAATATGGAAACAAACTCTTTCGTGACCACGCATTTAATTCTCGATCAACCAAAAATCAGTCCTTTCCTCTACGCACATCTGTGGGTGTCTGAATGGAAACGAGCTGAAAGCATTCACGAATAGAACAAAAACATGCAAACGCATACAAAGGGTGTGTGTAAGGCACCAGGTAGTTGTTTTCTTTTCTTGCTTGGCTACAAACCAGCAACCTGAAGGGAGTTAAACAGCCTCTGAACGGAGGAGAAGACCTTGTGTCTGGCTTGATAACACCGTAACAAGATGGAAAACAGTGCTGGGCTGTGAAGGATTTGCCAAAGTGGACAGTCTGATTGATTACAACAAGCATACTTTTTCACACACTGATTGCCAAAGGTAATAATTGCAAAAAGAGCTTTAAAATAGTGTGCAAAATTCTGGTGTAGGCGACCAAGAATCCTCTCAGCTAGTCTGATTGCACACGCGGCGTCATGCATGGAGCCAAAAACAAATATGCAGAAATGCACACATTCATGCACACCAGAAATACAGCTGTGTGTGTGTTTTTTTTCTTTATAGTGGAAACAAATTAGCATTTACATACACATACACACTTGAGCATATACTGTACATGCAACACCAATAAGTACACATAGAAATATGGACTCTCATGCGCCTACACAGCCACACAAACACACACATCAAGGAGATAATAAGAGGGGTGAGAGGTCTGAAATTGAGCTGCAGGTACACTGGGACCTGAACACTGTGGTCTTATGTCACTTTAACCCTCTGAAAAGATGGTGAGATAGAAAGCTGCCCCCGGAGAGAAGCAGAAACACCTTCACTGCTATGTGTTAGTGTCTCTCTCTTATTGTTCTCCATGTCTAAATTCTCTCAGTTCAAATTTTTCCAACTTTTTCCTTTTCTGCCCTCTCGTACTCCCTCTCCTTTAGCACCTTTTACAATTTGATCTGTAGCTTTACAATGTGGAACAGCACAGTGACAGCATCATTTGTCTTCTTCCCCCGCATCTTTAGGTACCTACACACACATGCGCTCAAGTTCTATAAATGGTTTAGTGAGTTAGTGAGGAAAAATTGCTGAAAATCTACGTCATGTCATCAAAGTTTTAAGGAAATCTATCTCTATTGTGGCAAACAAACAGCTAAAAGAACAAACCAAGAACCAGAAAGGATCTGAGTCTTGTGTTGGACAAATCCAAAAACCCACACAAACATATTTCTCTGTAGAACCAAGTTCCTACAATTAACTATAGGAACAAACATAGAAAGATGTTGAAGATGAAAATGTGTTTGTCTGTGTTTTGGATGAGCTCATGTTTTAGATTCACCACTGTTTTTACTCAAACATTCCTAAATAGTCAACCGTAGGTGAATAGCGTGCTTAGCATGAAATGAAAACTCCTCAGCTCATTTGGCCTTAAAAGAAGCATTTAAAAAAGTCAATTAATACGTCTAATTTAAGTATTGCTCCCAGGATACATAGCCCATTTAGGATATAAAACTAGTCTGTGGTGCACTGTATAACTGCAAATGATACCAAAATTGACAAATATTACACAGAAGAATAACTTCATGATCACACTTAGGTATCATATAGTCTTTACCCATACAAGTACAGCTATACACACCCATATTATTTAGGTTTCCTATTAAATATATTATATATTTGTTTTTTGTACTGCAGCTGTAAGAACCTAATCGGTGGATAAAAAAGGTGGATATGCATACTAGTTAACATTAATATTAATAACATTTAGCCATGCAACATCACCTCTCTGGTGGTGAAAGTGGGCCGAGCTAGTGCTTGAGGTTGAGAGATACGGGTTAGATAAAGCTGGGGTCAACTCAATGGATAATTTGTATTCCGGAGAGCAGCCTGGCTCTTTTCCAGTCTGGAGTTGCTCCACTGTCCCCAGCGAGGATATGGAGCAATGGTACAGAAAGTTGGAGGGTGTGTTAACAGAACACACTGAGTATTTCTGTTACTGGACATTTGTGCAATTCACACTTTGTCCATACGGAATACCATGAATATAGATGAAGTTGTTTGTAAGTGCACTTGGCTAGGCCACCCTACATCATTTTGCAATCATGTACATATGTCATAGACACGAGCCGAGTTATCAAATGACGACCATAAATGATCAGGCCTGGCATACCTATACATTTAGTGAGGCTGTACTGGAAGTGTCTGGCCCCCACTTCTTGTGGGAGATCATCAATTTGTACCTCAGTCAGAACTTCAACAGCAATCGACAACCCTGTCACCTCACAGCAAGAAAGTCCTTTTTTCTTGTGGTCTCTGGGCCCTGTGCCTGCATGAGGTACAACTAGGTACCACAGCTTTCTTCCACAGTCCAGATACTTGCATGTTAGGTTAAACGGTGATTCTAAATTGGCAATAGGTGTGAATGTATAGAAGGTAAAGTATTTAACTGTATGACTATACGGGAAAAAAAAGTGGCTTGAAGTGTTGAGAGTCTAAACTGCTAAGTGAGACTAGAAAAGCCATTCCAGTCCATTCCAAAGGAGGAGGGGACCTTGAGTGTGAATGGTTCCACACTTCCTTTATTGAGGTTGGTGTGTAAAGCTGTGGCAACGAGGTGGTTGGAGGATCTTTTCTAGCTTGGTTACCTAATGCATTTTTAAATACATCCAATAGCTGCAATAGTGGAAGATAACCATTTGAAATAGCTCAAGAATCTTCAAAACTGGTGGGGTGAGGGTTTAATCCACTGGTGGTTCATTGAGCACATAAATGGTAAATGGCCTGTATTTGTATAGCACTTTTACTAGTCCCCCCCTAGGGACCCCAAAGCACTTTACACACCCAGTCATCCACCCACTCATTCATACACTGGTGGAGGCAGCTACAGTTGTAGCCACAGCTGACAGAAGCGAGGCTGCCATATCGCGCCATCGGCCAGTAGGCGGTAGGTGAAGTGTCTTGCCCAAGGACACAACGACCGAGACTGTCCGAGCCGGGGCTCGAACCGGCAACCTTCCGATTACAAGGCGAACTCCCAACTCTTGAGCCACGATCGCCTACATAGCTCAAAGAGAGCTGGCCAAGTGGAGACTTTTTTTTTCAAACATCGCAGGCCTCTGTGGGGTTGGTGTGAGAGTATGTACACAGATCAACAAATATGATCAGAAACAAATGACATACTTTCTGTGCTAGCAGCACGCAAGTGATCAAATAGTTACACATCAAAATTTCAGTCTCATGACTAATTTTAAAGATCAGACCAGTATTGACTTTTTTCTTTAATACGTATTCAATATGAATACATATGTGGTCCAAAATAACAAATCTTCTACAGCATTTTACAGTGTTTTACTGTACTACTTACTACGATTACCTGCAGCTCTTTTTCATCATCAGCCTGACTTTTTACTCTTTCATGCCAGATTAGCAGATCTAAGAAAAGAATTATGTGATCAAAAAATATTCACTATCATGTCTGCATGCCAGGCTCTTAACAGATGTTTAGATCAAATAGATCAACAAGGAGCAAATTTCATGCGAGTTAACTTAATGCTTAACTCACCATATTCAATTAAGACTACAGTAACTGCTCTGACACAAGTAGAGCACAAAGTAGAGCATAAAGTGTAGGCTTTACTAACACGAGGATGGGCGTTAACGAGTACACACTGAAATATAATAGAAACCTATTTTCTCATACTGAGATGCACATAAACACAGTAATCATGAAAGCTGTAAGTTGTCCTCCGTGATTTCAAACTGTACAAAGAAACAATTTAGAGGCACAATGCACCAAAACGAAAGTCAACACACAAAGGATCCCAGCAAGTGGAGGAGTTGTTTCTATGGTGACCAACACAAATTGGTGCAAATGTGCTTCAGTGAATGAACGTGAAAGGGAGCAACAAAAAAGAACAAAATATGCATATACTGTTTGAAGTTGTGCCTATAATCGCACAGTGGTGAAGATTAAGAAACTTTGATTTTTCTGCAAAAAACCATTTGTCAGTAGATGTATAAACACACACACCTTGAGGTGACTGTTGTGAACTGGTGCAATACAAACAAAACCGAACAGAACTGAATAAAATGATAATGTGATATATAAAAGAAGAAGAAAACAACACCTGAGACAAGATTTTAAGTGCCTGTTGCTTACCTGAGACAGCCTGTAGCATTGCGCAGCACCTGGGATGTATGGATGTGGAGCTTGCGGTCATCATGGTGATTTGGGGAGGAGTCCCAGTTAGAGTGGGGTATGATGACACTATTGGTCAGAACGGCCAAGGCATCCTGGATGATTGGCATCTTCAGTGCATCACATGATGACAGGTTCCAAAGCACACCTGCATATGAATGTGTTCAGAAAATAAGAAACATTATCATATTTATGTTTAGACAGTTCTGTAAGTAACTTTTTCAAAGTAGCTACTATAACTATTATATCCTTAGTTTCTGTCTGCACGTTTCTGTATGTAACTGATCGGGTCAGTTACTGGCTCACCAATATTCTCAGCATTTACATTTGTTCTTTCTCAGTGCTTCTCTTTTTATTCTCCATTTTCCTCTCATTCTAATTGGCTGAGGCATGAGGGTGCCTACCGCGAGTCTCCTTAAGTCTTAGGTTTTAGTCCAGTTAAAGGGGAACTGTTCTCTGAACTTTAGACATTAGAGGTGCGTGTTAGAAACACAAATGTTAAATGCAGATGAATCAGACATAAACTAGTCTTTAACCTACTAAACTCCCCAGTACAATGTCTGTGTGATGTCTGATTGAGCCAATCTGCCACTAAAACAGTGTTGGTAATAGTTCAGTGAATTCACAGCCGGCAGTGCATGCACCACACAGGCAGCACCGTTGCCTAAACCAAGCAGAACCCTTCTTGTAGCAAGAATGAATCTTAAGCAGACTACCTCCTGCTGTGTGCTACATGTGATTGCAAGCTTTGGATAATGTCCTGACCTAAATCTTCCACCATTATCCATATTTCATGTGTGCACCAAAATTTATTTTGTATAATCTTTTACATTGGTATGATCTAAGCAGCCTACTGTCAAAGATGCTGTTTGCTTATCATCTTCATCATCATCACCATCATAATGAAGGATTGTGGAAACTGTCATTGCCAATGTAGACTTACACTGACTAGATAATAGTACGACACTAATATATAAACCACCAAGAACGCTGATTGTTGATTTAGTTTTCTGCAAAGTTTTATCGACTAAATTACATTTACAAACTTTGTAAATAAAACCTCATACTTTCATAAATCAAATACATCTTTAGAGCTAAAAATATTTATCCAACCGTTTCATTTTCATCAAATGAAGTTTTAAGCTCTTCTGTAAAAAAAACAAAACAAAAACGATTAACAATTATTTGATCTTACATACCTCATTAACTGCTGTGCTACAATTCTCTCCAAAACCTAATAAAAATGTGCTTGGTTCCATTCACTGTTCAGAAATGTACATGTGAAATACATTTGGCTACATTTTGGGAGTCAGGGCAGCAAATTACTTTAAGAAATAAAAACAGCCTAAAACTGTTTTTTAACCTTGAGCAGAATGACACTGATCTCAGACACACCTTTTCAGAGCATGCGAGGACATATTTCAGGACTGGAAATGCTAACAATAGCACCTCCCTATATTTATCACTTTTGAGTAAGCCACCCACACTTTTATTTTTGAATCTGACTCCAACTGGCATTATTTATCACATGCTGTGTCGTACAAAACGCACACAAACTTATTGCCAAATTAATTTTACAGCAATGCATAAACATAAAGCCAGCAAACACAGCTGCATGGTCATATAAATAACCTGGCTGAAAAACAAGTTTTTATGTTTTTATGTATCCATGATATACTAAATCGCCTACAAAGATACATGGATATACAACACACACAAACAGATGCCTTTTCACAGACCGGTGACAGCAGTAGCCCTGTTGGTCAGCTGTGACACACTCATACCTATCAAACACACACGTGTGCTCATACACACACAGGCTACATTAGCACTGTCACATTCTAGATATGTTAGTTAGTTTCTGTGGCTTTCATTGAACTTTCTTACATAGCAAAAAACAATAAAGTAAAAATATAGGAACCAGAGTGACAGGCATAAATAAAATAAGAAAATATAGCTATATCAGTAGCACTGGTGGATTAAGGAGCTGAGAGACTGCCGAGAAATTGGAACAGATTGCAACAAGAGGAGACAACCTCCTTTAAAGCTACAAGAAACTATAAAAAGCTGTGGTGCTATAGGTCATCATCTCTCGTGTATTTCGTGTCAGACTCCAGATGTTGCATGTCCCAATGACAGATGTCGTTCATTTGCACAGTTAGCAAACAATTAAAATATGGGCACAACTCACAATATGCTGCGCCCCACAGTTCATAGAAACTGTCAGTGAGCTTAAAGGTGTCCTGTTCATTCAGTAATTCTGAGTGCAAAATCCAAAGATAAAGACTGCATCTGTTTTCTTAAATGCTAGCAAGTGTGGAAAATCTCTGTAGTTAAACCTGGACCTCACTTATTATGTGTTGGGGAGCAAACAATTAATTAATAAAGCATATTTAAAATAAATATACACAATAAAATCCCAAAGTATACAAAATTTGTTCAACTTCTTTCGAGCATGAGAACTGAAACGAAAAATGCACTTTAAAAATAAATATAAAGGTACTGAAAATAAAGATAATAAAGGGCTAGAAAAATAAACTGTGATCTGTGGACAAATATGAATAAAGCCTCACTTGACTGAAACATTTGTGGAGGCAATGGATGTTAAGTAGCAGCCAGCTTTGCATTCCCCAAAGCAATGCCAGTCTTGAAGCCTTACACTATACTCTACTACATACGGTCATAATGTCAATCTCAGGGAAAGGGATTGGAAGAAAATGAGGCCAGTGAATAGACAAGGAAGGGCAGTGAGAAAGCAAATGCCAGTGTTACTTAGCCAGTGGGTTAATTCTTAATTACAAATGCATAGCTGTTAAACCCAAATAATTAATATTTAATAATTTAGACTTAATAGACCACTGCAGAAAGCAAATGATTAGATGGAATATGCATAAGACTATATATAAGTTTATACAAGAAGAAAGCTAAAAGTAGAGACGGGGAGATGTAATTGGGAATTTCAGAGAAGAGTTTGTGTGTGTGAGAGAGGGCAAGAGAGAATGAGAGGAAGCAAGCTTGAGAGGACAAGAGAAGGAGGGTGATAATAACACAATGACCTTGTATGCTGCTTGGCAGCAATCAAGAGCTTGTACTAAGGCATGTGAGTGTGAGTGTGATAACATTTGCCTTCACTTTCACTAATCAGCCTCTTGTTTCACATCTCAACTTTCTGTCTTTCCACTTAATCCTGCTATTCACACAGGCTCTTCTCAAATCAAAGTAAAAAAAATAAAATAAGGCAATAAGCTCAAACATATGCAAGCATGCACACACTCTGTTGCCACCTCAGAGTGAAGACACACATTCAGCAAAACACTTGACTTATAAAGCTGAATGCTGTCAAACATCTTCTGTATTTCTCTCTGCTTCTTTTTCCCGCGTCGGTCTGTTTCTCATGTGGTAAGTGTTTTCAGTGTATGATTGCAATCAGGTTAAAACAGTGTTGTCTTTGATGAGCTGACAAGAAGCAGCACTCAGCAAGCCTTTCTTTATCTGCTCGGGCCAATACATCTAAACAAACACACATTGAGACACAATACATGCTCAGGAAGCGACACGTTGATTTTTGTGCAGGCGCGAATGGACAAAAACACTGATTAAAAGGAGACACGTAAAAGGATGCACTGATCAGTTTTTTTCTGGGGCAAGGACATTGTACCGGCCACTGTCCAATATTCTGCAAATTTAAGGCTGACACACACACATCGACACACCAGCAACCACACTTACACAGACTTGTCTGCTCTAGAAACATAGATATGTAATGCTTCACTAAACTCAATGTCCTTATGGGTATAACATCAAGTGACCAACAGACAGTGACATCATACTTCAAGCTTGTGTGCCTGTGAGTGCATGTGTCTGCGCTTTTTTTCTTTTCTCTTTCCTTGTCCTTATACCCCATCCCTCTCTGACTAGTTCCCTTTAGACATTTGACAGACAGTTTCCTAGGAGCCTGGTGGTTTGGGGGAGAGAGGAGATGATTGCATGAATTCATGAATAAATGAGAATGTGACTTGTAAGGGAAGAATGAGACCTGTTAGGCCTCAAGTGGTGATGTTTTATTAAACAGCCTTCATTTGTGCAGCTCACTGCGAATTAGTTAGCTGCTGGGTCACAACCTGGTGATGAGCAATGCCAGAGATGACAAATTGCATGGCTGTTGTGTCTATAAAAATCTGTGAATGAGAAAAACGGTAAATAAATAAATAAAATAACATAAAATAAAATAGTGCTTTGGGGTAACGTTTTCAGACAGCAAGCTAGCAATTGCTGACTTAACCATCGAGTCATCGAACCTTCATTTCAGCGGTAGGTTTGCTGAAGACCTTTGGCAGCACAAGGTAAAATCATGTATTGTGGGTAAACTGCCACTGCCAATACTGGAGATTTCATTACCACCAGAGAATTTCACAGTGAAAAGGCTGCATTGAAATTTCTTGAATAACAGCAGCATTTGGAGCTTGGGGATTTAGACGTTGACAACAGAAAATATTTTATGCCTTCAAGTAACAGGAAATGATGAACTGTATTTGTGAGTACAGCAGTATAATTCAACATTGTTGGGCTGTTTTTAACATAACCTTGCAACAGTGGAAAAGTCAGTCAGTCACTTCTGTACACATTCAGTTATTCTCTGCTGCATTTCTCATAGCTTTTATTCTCATTACCAAACTGACTTCTGGAAATGAGCGCTTGCGTATGTAGCGGAATATATGTAAGCATATTGTTTTCATGTTCAATGCAATTCACAGAAACATGCATTGTGATATGCGTCATAGCTGAGAGAAGCAACCATGTGCAGTTTTTCATAGAGAGGAAGCGGATTAGATGGTGACTAATGGAAGTACTGAGAAGTACTAATTATAATAATCTGAGAAGATTTGTCCAAATGGAAACTTTTTGGATACAGCTGTCTTCAGCAGTTGCTTCTCCCCTCAGCCATTTCAGAGGAGGCAGCAACAGAAACTGTAGTCATGGTCCACTGCATTCAAGGTGAGCCCATGAGTAAGGATAGCATCTCCTATTGATATCCGAAGCCTCTGCATCGACCAGACTTTGACTGACAGGCCCAGAAGCCTTGACTTCATCCTATCTACCTCACGCTCAGACCTAGGAAGCCAATAAAGCTTGTCTAAATTTAAACTTCAGAACCAACAGAGAGATAGGGTAAATAGTTAAAGGGAAGGTTTTTCCAATCACCAAAAGTAACAAAAAAACAAAAATTTATGCCTGATTCTGAAGAGATTCTTTAATTACAAATTAGAGGGATGGATCAACATAGACGTAATAAGAAAGCAGAATTGGTACAATACTGGCATTTTTTTGAGTCTACGGGTAGCATAGGGTGACACAATCCTAGATCAATCTCTCCTAGTGACAGTCATTGTTTACTTTCAAATTATTCGGCCGTCAAGTAGAATTAAAGGTTAGACTTTGAGTAGAATAAAATTTGACACAGCAAAGCATCCGAGAGCAGAGACACTAACATGTAGTTACAGAGCATTAGCATCATTAGCTCTTCCGTAACATGTTTTAACTGCAAATTTTTCAGCACTGATCTACCGAAAGAGTTGCTATAGAGTCACACAATTTCATCTGATAGCCGCTCAACCCAAATACAGTCCAACAACATTAGTTCTGTCCAACAGCACCTGGATTATAAGTCAGTGAATATGGTCCAGATATTACAAGAGTCTCAGCATTAATCCTCCCAGTTCACCATTTTTTGACACTTTCTCTCAAAAAGGGTCACCTGCCTTTAGCCCTTCATTTTTGTTCTTTGTGTGATACCCACTAATGTGTGATCACATTTATGTGAATTAATTTAAGTAATTTCACTTTCAATGTAAGTGATATTTCCATTTGGAAATGCCCTAAATAACTACAGTAATTGTAACAGGAAACTTGGTAACTACCCTGGGATATTTGTAGTGGACGCTTCATTTTTATACCAATAGGTGGCAGTGTGAGACCATGGTTTGGCCTGTTGTTAGCAGCCTGAAGCGCATGCTCCGCCTGTTTTCTCATAATGGCGGAGTATTCAGGAAACGGCAAGCCACGTCTCCCTGTCTGATCATTTCTTTCCTGTTTACAGGTTCGTATCGTGCCCGAAATAGAATATAATAGCAATCACATCCATTATATAGCATAGACTAACCATTACGGTTGGAAAGTGAAAGCGTACAACATTGTGTAGTACAGTAAATTACACTTTTGTAAGTATTTGTTTACGGCTTTAGCAGCATGCTAAGGTTAGCATGTTAGTTTGGGTCGCACACCTCCTATGCTCTGTGATGTTAGTGATCGGCTCCACCGTTATCCTGTATTGTTTTAGTATCTTGTTTCTGCCATAAAGTGTTTCCGTGAATTCAGTGCACATGTCAAGATGGTGCTGATTATACCATTCTTTCAAGCTATTTGAGATTTATAGATTTGTCTTGTTGGAATTCATTTTGAACCAAGTCTTACAAGAAAATTGGTCATGTTTATAACATTGGAATGTGTTATGGAGAATGTGTGTGTGAGCTATGTTAAGAATAAGTAAATACACAGTTGTAATACTGTAAAAGTAATGAAAGGAGTGCATAATTGTGAATTTGAATAAATAATGGCGGAGTATTCAGGAAACGGCAAGCCACGTCTCCCTGTCTGATCATTTCTTTCCTGTTTACAGGACACATATATAGCTGTCTACAGGTGCTGCCACCCGGTACCTGTAACAGTTTTCTGGGGGCTCGTCCGGGATCAGTCCTGCCTTTGAGGCTGGGAGCTGATCCAGTAATACCGGTACTTTGGGCCAAGAGTGGCAAGAAAACACCGACAAGTCCAGTCTGCTGGTTGTTACCTACACCTGCTGCTGCCTGATGGAGAATAGATGCTACTGATTGTGCAGGAAATGCATTGGCCATGTGTCACAACTAGCGCAATGGACAAGTAGTAAGGAAAAAAAGATAAATAAGGACTGCTTGGTGCTGCTTGGTGCTGCTTGGTGCTCGGACCATCGCCCATCAAGGCAAAAACTGTACGAAAGCTGACATTGTGTGACCCACTGCAAGGGATAGGGAAGCAACCATGGCGGAAGGTGAGAGGAGGAGCTTGGTGTGGGCCATCAAGAAAGACCTTCTCACCCTCTCTGCTGATGAACTGTTCCAGATTGCCAAGTCTCTGGGTCCAGTGCCAGGAGTGGATCAGTCTTGCCTTAAGTCAGGGGATGAAGACAGCTGCTTCGAGTACATCAGTGGTTTCATGTGCAGTAAGGCTTTATTAGAGTCAGAAGATCAGGGCATGTCACACTTATTGTCACTGAAAGATGTTGTTGATGCTGTTACCCAGGGTCATGTTTCTGATTTGCAGATACAGGCTGCCACTGGTAATGATTCATGTGATCTATGTCCAAATGCTCAGCCTCATGATGTCAGTGTTGAAATGAGTCCAACTAATGCAATGTTTTTAGAAGATGGTCATAATAGTGGTACAGAAGTAACTGACAGTGTGACCCAGAATACCAGCTCTACTGCTGTTTCCCAACGTGATATAGAACTACAAAAAATACTCTTCAGTTACGAAGAGCTCTCTAAGAAAATTAAGCAGTACATGCCCACATCAGGTTCTCAACTCACCTCTCAGACACCATCACAGGCTCATTGTAGAAGCACACCACACAATGACAGCTTAGTTGAAACTCAAGCACCCATGAGACATGACAAGGTGGTGTCCCTAAGAGACTTGTCTTACCTCCATCGCAGGGAGTTTAAGATTCACGGGGGCCAGATTGGAGACCAGGGATCAGACATCAGTTATAACAGCATCTGCCGCCAGATTGAAGAGGGTCTCAAAGAACAGTTTAATGATGCCGAAATTGTGAGGGCTGTCATGAGAGTTATCAAACCTGGTAATTTCAAAGACATGCTAATGAACAAGGATGAACTGACAGTAGAGGAGCTTAAAGACTTCCTCCATTCTCACCTTGGTGAGCAAAACAACACAGAACTCTTCCAGGAACTCATGTGCACCAAACAAAGTGACAGTGAGACACCACAACAGTTTCTGTATCGAGTCATAGGTCTCAAACAAAAGATCTTGCTCACCTCGAAGCATACCAACTCAGATGTAAAGTACTCAGCCAGTACAGTTCAGGATGTATTTCTTCATACTGTGTATCAAGGACTGGGCCACAAACATAGTGACATTCGTAGAGAGTTAAAGCCACTCCTTGCAGATGCCAATGTCACAGATGAGACTATCCTTAAACAAATGAAGAAAGTAATGAGTGATGAAAGTGAAAGACAGCGTCGTCTAGGATCAGTCACCCGTCAGAGAAACACCAATGTGCACAGCACACAAGTTGAGATTAACGGTATGCAGTGTCCTGTATTGAAAGAGGAAAATGCAGGAAAAAGACCTAAGGTGGATATGATCCAGCAGCTGTCAGAGAAAGTCGAAAAACTTGCAAGCATTGTTGAACAAATGACACAGTCACTACAAATAACAGCTGAACAGAGCAGCCAGTACAAGAAAATCAAAACCGATCACCACAGAGAAAGAAAGTATGGCTGTGAAAAGTGCATAGAACAAGACCGCCCCGACTGTCCCCACTGTTTTCACTGTGGTGAGGAAGGCCACCGCGCAGTTGGCTGCATGAAGAAAACAATACGTCAGGGAAACGGGAGCCGGTCCCTGTCACGGGACAAACAGTGACCGTGTCCCACTCTCCGTCCCAATCTGACCTATGTAGTACTAGTGAGACTGTTGCTGTAAGTTTGGCAAAGTGTGACGCTGACACCAAACATAATGTAGTGCCAACCCAGAGACAGAATAACCAAGAAAATAAATCTGCTATACTTCTTGGCAGTTCACCCAACAGTAAAAGTGAAAAATTAGCCAAACTAATTGGAAAAAAAGCGCTCACCCAGTGCCATCTAAATGGTTTAGCAGTTAGTGCTTTGTTGGACACGGGAGCTCAAGTGAGCATGATTGACAGAGAGTGGAAAAATAAGTATCTACCAGATACACCTGTAAGGTCACTTGATGAAGTCATTGATAATGAAGAAGAGTTAAAAGTCCGTGCTGTGAATGGTGACACTCTCCCATTTGATGGCTGGGTGCCAATCACAGTTAATTTGAGAGGGAATGAAGACCCTAATTTGTCAATAACTGTGCCTTTTCTTGTAAGCAGTTTTGTTTTGGAGAGACCGCTGCTGGGTTTCAATGTGATGGAGGAACTTGTGCAGGAACAACCAGGACGGTTCATGGCAACTCTCGTCACCCTGCTTTGCAATGCCATGTCAATACCAACAGAAAAGGCAGAGCTCCTGGTAAACCTCATCAAGGCTGATGAAGCCCCTGCACAATGTGGACGCCTGCGGACTGGCAGGTATGACACCCTTATTCCAGCGGGTCAGGTGATTTGGGTTAAGTGTCCAGTCTCACCTGCCATGAACCTGTCCGAATCTGTTTTCCTCTTTGAGCCTGATGATAACAACACACAGCTTGCTGAGCTAGATGTCTGTGAAGGACTGCTTGAAGTGCAAAGCACCAAGAGGCCCTTTGTAGAGGTACCTGTGGGCAACAACACAAAACATAACATCACACTACCAAGGAAAACAGCCCTTGGCAGTATTCAGTCTGTTGAGAAGGTGATTACAATGGACTCACTAGGAGAATCTAAGCCCACAGTGACAGCCAATAGTGCCACCTCTACATCTACTCATACCAACTTACCCCTATGGCAGCCTCCTGTCGACATCAGCCATCTTAATGAGGAACAACAGGCAAAAGTTAACAAAATGCTTTGCGAGGAAGCTGGGGCTTTTGCTCGTGACAGTAGTGATATAGGATGCATACCCAGTTTGCAAATGGCAATCAACTTGAAAGATGATATCCCTGTTCAGAAAACCTACTCATCCATCCCTAAGCCACTTTTTAAAGAGGTTAAAGAGTACATACAAGAACTTTTGGTAAAAGGCTGGATAGTAAAGTCTCAGTCCCCGTACGCCGCCCCAGTCGTCTGTGTCAGAAAGAAAGATGGCAGTTTACGCTTATGCATAGACTATCGCCTTCTGAACAAAAAGACTGTTCCTGATCGACACCCACTGCCCAGGATACAGGATCTGATTGATACTCTGGGTGGGTACTCGTGGTTTAGCATCTTAGACCAAGGAAAAGCTTACCACCAGGGTTTTGTAGCTGAGGGCTCTCGCCACCTCACTGCCTTCATAACACCATGGGGTCTTTATGAATGGGTTCGCATCCCATTTGGTCTCACAAATGCCCCAGCTGCTTTTCAGCGGAGCATGGAAGAGATGCTTGGCTCTCTTAGAGATGAATGTTGCATCCCATACCTCGACGATGTACTTTGCTATGCAAAAACATTTGACGACCATGTTGAGACCCTCCGCAAGGTTCTCCAGGCACTCCAAGAACATGGAGTAAAATTGAGGCCGGAGAAATGTGACCTCTTCAAACAAGAAGTCAGATATGTGGGTCGGCTTGTGTCCGCTGAAGGAGTCAGAATAGACCCGGCAGACCTGGAGGCTGTCAAAACCCTGACATCTAAGACACCTCAAACAGTTGGTGATGTGAGGAAGCTGGCAGGCTTTCTAAGCTACTACCGCTCGTATATCCAGGATTTTTCCCGGATAGCTAAACCAATCTATGAACTCCTTCAGACCAAGCCAGGCAAAACTCAGTGTCCAAAATCTGTGAGAAACAGCAAACACTCACAGCTGTCCTCTCGAGAGCACGTTGAGTGGACTCTAAAACACCAGAGAGCGTTAGAACAGTTGGTAACCCTCCTCACCAACCCCCCTGTTCTGACATATCCTGATTTTAGCCTGCCTTTCACATTGCATACAGATGCATCTGACCAGGGCTTAGGAGCTGTCCTGTATCAGCGTCAACATGGGAAATTGAGAGTAATTGGCTATGGATCTAGGACTCTGACACAAGCAGAACGCAATTACCACCTGCATAGTGGAAAATTAGAGTTCCTTGCGTTGAAATGGGCTGTATGTGAAAAATTCCGTGACTACCTGTACTATGCCCCACACTTCACAGTTTATACAGATAACAACCCCCTAACCTATGTAATGAGTACCGCAAAGTTAAACGCAGTGGGACATAGGTGGGTTGGAGAGCTCTCAGATTTCCGGTTCGACATCAGATACAGGCCAGGAAAGTCAAATGTAGACGCAGACACTCTTTCTCGTCTCCCCTTGGATATAGAGAAATATGAAACTGCTTGTACAGAGGGATTTCCAGATGAGGCAGTGAAGGCAGTCTGGGATGGAAGCCAGGTGGCCAGACAGAAAGATGTTGCTTGGGTAGCCATGCTCAATATCTCTTCTCTGGACCCCCATCAGCAGCCTCATATCAACTCACTGAGCATCAGCCATGATGATCTAGTTAAAGCTCAAAGAGAGGATCCAGCCATTGGCCAAATCCTCAAGCTGAAACTAGATGGAGCAAAACTGACAGATGAAATACGCAAGATGGTAAGAGGAACTGCCCATAAACTCCTCCACGAGTGGGGTAAATTACATCTTGAAAATGACCTCTTGTATAGATGTACCAGTGACAGAAGACAATTAGTGCTTCCTGCCAAGTACAGGACTTTAGCATTAAGACATTTACATGACACGATGGGTCATGTTGGGACAGACCGAGTGCTACACCTCGCAAGGGACAGATTCTATTGGCCCTTTATGGCTAAGGACATTGAAGCCTATGTGACCCAGAAGTGTCCCTGTATCATGTCCAAGAAACCAGTAACACACGTCAGGGCTCCCATGGGTAGTATAAGATCGGACTACCCTTTAGAACTGGTGTGTATTGACTTTTTGCATTTGGAAGCCAGCCGTGGAGGGTATGAGTATATTCTCGTGGTAATTGACCATTTCACTAGATTTGCTCAAGCATACCCCACAAGGAACAAGAGTGGGAAAACAGCTGCTGAACGGATTTTCCAGGATTTCATACCCAGATTTGGATACCCATCCAAACTACATCACGACCAGGGTCGTGAATTTGAGAATGAACTGTTCAGGACACTACAGAAATTATCTGGTGTCGGACATTCTAGAACATCACCTTACCATCCTCAAAGTAACCCTTCAGAACGTCTCAACAGGACAATACTCCAGATGTTGAGAACATTAACCGAAAAGGAAAAAGTACAGTGGAAAGACCACCTCCCACATCTTGTACATGCGTACAACTGTACTCGACATGAGTCCACCGGCTACTCACCATTCTATCTCCTCTATGGACGACACCCGCATCTACCAGTTGATCTGCTGTTTGGATTGAAGGGGGAGAATGAAACATACTCACCTACAGGATATGCCAAGAAATGGGCCGAACGAATGTCGGAAGCTTATCGGATTGCTAGTGAAAATAGCAAGAAGTCTAGTGCAAGAGGCAAAATAACATATGATAAAAAGGCAAAAGGAGTCATGCTTAAGCCAGGAGACAGAGTTCTGGTCAGAAACCTCAGTGAGCGGGGAGGACCTGGCAAGTTGAGATCATATTGGGAGAGGACTATTTATATAGTAAAAGAGCAGCTAGCAGATAGCCCAGTTTACGTAGTCCATCCTGAAGCTGGAGACCCAAAAAGAACCCGAACATTGCATCGCAATCTGCTGTTACTTGTAAATGACTTACCTGTTCAAGTCACTCCCCCCCTGGCAAAGCCTGCGATTGGAAAGACAACACGCAACAGACGAAGGATGGAAAGATCTGCAGATGCACAAAGACAAACAGACATGTGGGATAACTCTGACAGCGGTTCTGAGAGTGATTGCTCGGGGTACTGGCTAAGAGCACCTGTTGAAAGGACCGTGAGAAGGAACCTGGACCATGAGCAACACCCTGCATCTCAGTCATACCAGACCAAAGAACCTATTAGAGTGACAACAAACACAAAAAATGGACATTCACCTGTGCAGACGATGGAAGACATACTGACTATGCCTGAGCATTCACCATCCGTCAGCATTGAACAATTCGAAGAGGAAACTGGGAGAGAATGCTCACACCTGCCATGTTCTCTGAGAGAGGAGATGGAAGAAATGGAAGTGGGTAGTGACAACCTATCTGAACCCAGAGGGTCTGGTGAGGAGTGTGAAACTCATTCGCAGTCTAACGTACAGGTTCAACCACCGGGACATACTTGTACGGACATTAGAAGATCTACCCGTCACAGGAAGCCACGACAGTTTCTGACTTATGAATCACTGGGTAAACCCTCAGTGCAGTCACATGCGGCAGTTAATCTAGTTGGGGAACGCACAGCACTACAGTTACCTGCCACAACCATACCATCATACACTGTATTTCCATACCCACCATTGGCAATTGTGCCGCCCATGTGTATGTCACAGTCACCAATGTACTGCACCCCAATACCATACTCACCATACCAGTATCACGCATCACTGACCCCATCTGCATACACACCACCCCCACTGCTTGTTTCATAACTAGTTCTTGGACTGATAAGAGTTAATAAGAATTTGAGAAGCAAAAGTTCAAAATGTCATGATTTTGTGAATGTTGGGAGCCATTTTATTTTTGTCAGGGAGTGTGTGATACCCACTAATGTGTGATCACATTTATGTGAATTAATTTAAGTAATTTCACTTTCAATGTAAGTGATATTTCCATTTGGAAATGCCCTAAATAACTACAGTAATTGTAACAGGAAACTTGGTAACTACCCTGGGATATTTGTAGTGGACGCTTCATTTTTATACCAATAGGTGGCAGTGTGAGACCATGGTTTGGCCTGTTGTTAGCAGCCTGAAGCGCATGCTCCGCCTGTTTTCTCATAATGGCGGAGTATTCAGGAAACGGCAAGCCACGTCTCCCTGTCTGATCATTTCTTTCCTGTTTACAGGTTCGTATCGTGCCCGAAATAGAATATAATAGCAATCACATCCATTATATAGCATAGACTAACCATTACGGTTGGAAAGTGAAAGCGTACAACATTGTGTAGTACAGTAAATTACACTTTTGTAAGTATTTGTTTACGGCTTTAGCAGCATGCTAAGGTTAGCATGTTAGTTTGGGTCGCACACCTCCTATGCTCTGTGATGTTAGTGATCGGCTCCACCGTTATCCTGTATTGTTTTAGTATCTTGTTTCTGCCATAAAGTGTTTCCGTGAATTCAGTGCACATGTCAAGATGGTGCTGATTATACCATTCTTTCAAGCTATTTGAGATTTATAGATTTGTCTTGTTGGAATTCATTTTGAACCAAGTCTTACAAGAAAATTGGTCATGTTTATAACATTGGAATGTGTTATGGAGAATGTGTGTGTGAGCTATGTTAAGAATAAGTAAATACACAGTTGTAATACTGTAAAAGTAATGAAAGGAGTGCATAATTGTGAATTTGAATAAATAATGGCGGAGTATTCAGGAAACGGCAAGCCACGTCTCCCTGTCTGATCATTTCTTTCCTGTTTACAGGACACATATATAGCTGTCTACAGGTGCTGCCACCCGGTACCTGTAACATTTGCGCTACAGACATACTTCATTTTTATTTTACAAAATTGAGGCTGAAAACGTTTAACTACACAAGCTCTGTAACACAGCTTTTATTAAAACTGCCTTAAACTGGTAGGATTGTGTCAATGGCCAGGACAGCATAAATCACCACTTACATAATTAACTAACTGTAGTCCTTCTCTGTATTTGTGACAAACAACATCAACCTAACTGAATTACAGAATAATTATGCAACACTTCTTAGACGTGAATTACAGCAACAGCAGGGTGTTACGCGAGGCAAATTAAGACAGACTTCAAAATATGGCTGTACTGTCGTGAAAGCATTTAAAATGTGGAGTTTAATGCCAAGTACTAGAGGAAACAGACAACAGGGGAGACTCATGCATGACACTGAATCACAGACAGGGAAGGGCAAAGACAGGAAGAGTCAGGAAACGGGGGAAGCAGAGATAGAATTTCACAGTGCATGTCTGTCTGTGTGAGATGACTATTTATAAAAGTCGGAGCTCAAAACATGATGCGGTATGACTCGCAGTGAATTTTATTCACTGGTTAATCTGCTTACAGACCACAGACATTCCTTCCCCGAGCTGTTTTCTGTATCTTAGTCTCTCCAGCACGTTTATCATCCCAGACATGTATACCTTGGGATCATCAAAAAAAGAAGCCTTTTTGTAATGACATTCTTACTTCTTTATCTTGAATATAAACAAACCTTGTTTTTTAGTGCAGCAGAGATTGCCTGCCGCCACACAACCTGTTATGAGGATATCATTAACAGTGAAAAGGTTCCAGACTTCCTTCCTCCTTCTCTACCCTCCTCTAGCGAGCTGTTATCGATATCTCAGGGGTTTGTAAAAGGACAGAAAAAAACTGTGCACTTGCTTGCTAGCTGTCAGCCTTATGATCCACCAGGGCCTCTTCCCCCTCATAGAGCAGGTGACCTAGTGGGATGGATTTTTGAATGTGTGATTAAAGATGAGCTCTGTTGTGCTAAGTAACAACGGAGACAGAGGTCAAATTGAGCATGAGGGGGCCCTACTGACTTTAGTTTAGTATTCTGTGTGAATGCGCTTTATGGTTTTGCAAGGTTTTGTGTATTTTTGTGTTTGAGTGAATGGGTCTGCTTTATCTCTGAAACTGTTAAATCTACTTGTATGAGCTTGCACATGTCTCTGCTATCTCAGGACTAACCAGGTGTAACAAAGAGGCCAAATGTAGAAAAACAATGGTGAGACAAGTGCAGATACCCACAGTCCAGCTCAACATGAAACAAGTGTGGAATCACATAAAAATCCAATGCACACACCGACAAAGGGAAAGAAAAGTGCGAAGCGAGCAGACACGAGATAACAAAAGATGCGAGTGAAGGACAACAGATGAAAGAAAGGTATTGGCTCTCTCATGTTTTATCACAGGAATCGATGTACAAGTTGCTGGTGAGAGCTGCTTATAGGAAATCTTTTAGGCTGCTAACATTCAGATCCCCACTTATGACAATTCACAGTTTGAGCAGCAAGATAATGTAATGTACCTTTTGTGCAGCTGATACCAACAATATGAGAAAATTCAAAAATAAACATGGTCCTATATAATCATGCATTACAGGACAGTATTTATAATACATATGTCGCCACATGAAGTGATCTAATCTAGTGTATTAACATAATGTATAAATCTTACTATAGTCCACTTAAACTCTGCCTGTCCATGAAATCACGAGTTCAGCAGACAAAAACAGCACACGGGTAAATCTCAGTAGTTCTGCATATTATATATTAGCATATTTTATTTCTGAAAGTGGAGAACTCAATCAAATTGTGCTGTGGCTGATGTGACTGCATCAAAAAATGTCCCTAGTTAAAGGTTTTAATTTGAATGAGGGATTACAAAAAAATACTGGCAGCTCCCAGTGCTGCCTCTCAGCCTCCTCGTAGACGCACGTATCATATTAATGTAAAAATCCTAGGTGATTTTTAGAAAAGTTGACCTCTGACCTTGAGGTCAAGGCCACTGGGATTTGAACTCATCTGAGGCTTTCAGTTTCTGTACCTGTGATATGGATTTAAAAATCCTACGTCGTCTCATGCTCAAGTTATCACATTCACAAACTCGGGTGTCCATGCTGGCAGGATGACATACCCCATCAGCCTTTAACGGGTAAGAACCCCCTGTGTGGCATAGCTGCATAAGCATAATTCACAGACACTATGTTTCATCAATATTGCCAATGTCATACTGGAAAATAACTAGCTGACCACTGAAATTCCATATATCCTAGATGTTTGCTTGTGTGTAAGCACACATCTATGTGTTTCTTTTTCTTTTAAGCAGCGAGGGGTGCAGTGTTGTGTTACTATTTGCTACTCCTCTAGTAGAATATTAAATTCTCAGTGGGAGGCATATTGGAAATGTGTATTATCTGTGTTATTATCTAACACCTTATGTGGGTGTTTAAATTTAATCTATACATTTTTTGCCTAAACATATTTGAATGTGTATTTGCATGAACGCTTGTATGCCTGCACGTTATTAAGTTTGTGCGTGTGGGTGTATGCACTGCTGCAATGTGTGTTTCAACTACACCAGCTAGTTTGTAGTGTTCATTCCCTCAAGGTTAAAACAAGATTGATTCCTGCTACAAGTGTGGGGCTTTAAATTCCACTTTAAGCAAGAATTTGAATGAAAGGTGGGCCTATTCACCTTTTTATCATTGCAGACATGCAATAACAATTAATGCAAACAAAAAACATGCACTGCATTACATCTTACACGTCTTAATAAAATATGTCAAAAGGGACACTTGACAAAACACTCCTAAGAATAAATAACATTCACAAAGATTGTTGGCATTCTTTGCAAGAGTCATACAAGTCATGGCTGCTGAGGACAACTGTGACTGAATGTTATCATTCAAGTGGAATGTGAAATAGTTGTGCAAGTAAAGAAGATGAACAGCCTTGGTTTGGTGAATAGTAAAGTCTTCTGACAAACACTAATTCACTAAAACTTGACTGTATGAAGAACTACATTCACTAAGCCAAAACGGTTGCAGGTGCTGTCATGGCCAACCGAGACCACTTAAGTCACTAAATAAGAAGTAAAACCACAATTAGACGAACGAATGAAAGACACATACAATATCAATACCAAGAAAAGACAGAAAGAAAGTTTAATTTTTTTCCTTTTGCTGGCTGAAAGATTCTTTCCTAAAGCAGCTTTAGTGTAGGTGTGTGGTATGTAGAGCAGCTTGAAAGATCCTTGCATCCTCACATATCAAATTCTATCCACACATTCACATAAACATGGGAATTGCACACACACACACACACACACACAAACATATTCCATTAAAATCTCTCCCGAGGCCATAAACAGAGCCATGCTGGAAAATAACTGATATACTGTACATGCTAGGAGCTGAAGTAAAAAATTGTCACAGACAGCATACCTGTGACTAGCTCTCTGATTTCCACATCTCCGGTCTTCCTCAGCAGGCGGACCAAGGCAGGAATCCCCCCGCAGTTCTTCAGGGTTACTTTGTTCTCATCATTGGCCTTGCCATACACCAGGTTTCTCAAGGCTCCGCAGGCGCTGCGATGGACCTCACTCATCCTGTGGTCCAGTAGATCAACGAGCAGCTGGATGCCTCCCTGTCTACGGATCTGAGTATCAAAGAAATCGAATCAATCAAATCTGTCGTAAATGAATAATATATATTAATAAAAATCAGCAGCAAGAAGTATTGTAGAGAATATTTTTTTCAATGCTGAAATTTTAATATCTTGTACTCCTGATGGCTGGTTATTTATCTATGCAAGTAGCTACTTCGTACACAGAGTGTATAATGTGTGTTTGTGTGCGCATGTGTGTATACAGCCTCCAGTGTCTGTCAGTCCTGCCAATCAGATTAACAGCACAATGTGGGCTAATTAAATATACTAATGACTGGGCTTTAACAAAAAATGACACTTAATTACACTGATTAGGGAAGAATAAGCTTGCTTGTGTGTGCCTGTATGTTATAGAATCTGCACGTTACCCGGCACTTTTTCTGTGTGGTTGTCCTCCCTTCTTAGGTTTTTGTTTCCTTTTATCACATTTTTTTTTTGCATATGATAATTGATATGCATGAACAGTTCACTTATGAATTGGAAAACTAACGTTAAATTTTTATCTTAATGACTAAAAGATGAAAGGCAATCATGGCAGCCTCCACAGATTCAGTGACTAGTGGTTGTTTATCCTTTTTAAGAAGGCGTGTAACACACACATTCCAAAACCATGCATCTGTTACCTTGATTTATTTTAAATGTGTATTTCAGCCACCAAAAGGCAGGCATAGCAGGGAAAAATTAAATTAATTGAACACTTCTTTAAACTGTACATGACGACTCACCTAACTGCACAGCAAATCTGTACCCAGCTACACTACTTGCCTTGTGTCTGCTACTATTTTTGCCTTGTAAATACACATAAAGAGAAACATGCTTAGCCACAGTTTGAGAAATAAACAAAGTCAATCAGTTTAGATTTATGATTATATCTCGATTCTGTGAGAGGGCGAGGCAGTCAGGACTGTTAGCCCAGTAGGGATCACAATGAGGGCACTCTGGCGTTACACATAATGCCTTCCCCCCATGGCGCGACACATATTGCTCTCTCCCTATGCTGGTGGTTTTTAAACCTCCCACATCACTTCTCCACTGCAGGGATCTTCATCAGCCTTAGGGGGCCAAAGAGCTTAAATCAGCCTGTATTTGGTCCAGTCGACAGGGGTGTTGTGCTAATCACTAGAAACAGGCTGCTGAGATCTCCAGGAGACTAGTCGAAACAAGGATGGAGCAACTAGTGTGTGAGACAGAGAGAGAGAAAACGAGAGAGAGAGAGAGAGAGAGAGAGAGTGTGTCCCTCATGCCTCCACTTTTATTTAATCTCTTGAGCACTGCAACTGACAGACTTACTCAACCAGATAACTCCAGTTTTTCATAGATGCATATTCAGACTTTTTGAAACCCTTTAATATTTTTCAGCACGTTCCCCTCTAAACATGGGACATTAAATATAGAAAATACTTCATTAGTAATGCCTGCTTCAATGTGAAGCACCAGATGGATGGATTTTACTACGCAGACGAGCAATAAGACATGAATGGACTTCCAAGGCTTTTTTTTGTTTCATTTTTTGGCTCTCGCACACTCGCACTCATACTTTTAGCATGATTAAGTCAAAAATAGGTGTGCACACAAGCGCAAGCAATAACCAATGATAATAAAGATGCACATAAGAAGAGAGAAAGCGAGAGTGAGGGTGACACAAGAAAGAGAAAGCATGAGAAATGGAGGGCAAAGAGGATGTGGGTGTTTCATGACACAGCAGGAGTTTATCGAGCAAAATGACTTTGCTTATCTATTCAATTAAAATGGATTAAGGAAGGCAGTGAATGGCAAAATAACCTTGCTAGATTGGCCATACAATTTCCTCAACCTGATTTGCTGCCCCTCTTACGCCCTCTAGTCCCCACCTCTGCTCTTCTTCCCCTCCTCCTGTTCCCCTTTTCCTTCCCCATGCTAATTCGTGCACCTCTCCCTGTTTGTGTTTATGTCACACTTAATCTGTTATTCCACTTTGTATTGCCTCTGAGCTACATACAAGGCTTGGCAATACCTCTGTGCCTGCTCCTCATGTAAAGAAGATTAGAAGCGCTGATTGATTTGTCTTTGTCTCACGCTCTTCTGCGGTGGACACGGCTATTGGTAACCCATAGCGACAGTTTTGCCGTGGTAACAGTTAGCAGTGGTGACAGCTGAGATTGTGAGAATCAGAGATGCTGCCAGCATGAAAGCCGGCAGTGGGATACATGGGTGCCACGCACCTGAGACGGTGTCACGTGAAGCTTAACAAGCGTTTATGACTAACCACATATGGAACTTCAGCATTAACCACTAGCTCCAGACAGGGTGCATGTGAGTGTGCAGACAGAGAGGAGATGTGTCACACCTTTTAACCGTTTATGTATTCACACACAGAGGCAAGCATACACACACATACAAGGGGTTGTGTTGTCTTCACTTGACACTTAGCCTAGGGCTAACTGCAATTTAGAGCCTTCCAACCTTTGGTTAATTGAGTTTTTGGCCCAGGGCTAACATTTCCCTCTTGAGAATTTTAAACTGGGCCAAATAAACCATTAACCTATGGCTACCTAATATTGTTCTGAGGCAGGGACACAGCTAATTCTCATAGAGTTATCAGCATAAAAATTCACAGCTGTGAAAATGTACTGTAACAAATATACTGGAGGCTTTGTTGTATGACGAGGTAGCTAACAGAGAAAACAGAGCAAACACTATTCCTCACAGCAGCAATGTATGTGTTATTAATTAGGTTGTTTAAAAATTAGAGTGAATTATAGAGTAAAATGTTTTTAATTAAAGTATGTTGCTGGTACTTTTGCAACACTTACAGTTAGGTTAGAAAATCAAAATGTGATTAAAGCGTCTTTCAGCTTTACTTCAACGGTTTTAATAAAAGTATTCGATTAACTGTATAGGAACTGCAACCATTTTCAAAAGGAATGCACCAGCCAGTTCAACAACATCAACAGGCTTGGAAGTCCACAGATGGCAAATACAGTGGTTGATTGCAGAATTCTTTCCTTGGTTAAGAAAAATCCTTCACAACCTCTAACCAAGTCAAGGATGTTTTCAAAGACTCTCAAAGTCTTTAAAGTTGGCTCAAAAGATGCCTTTATGAATGTTAACAGATAACAACTCGTTATAGTCAGTAACAGAAATGCATTAAACTATGCCAGAAAACATCTAATAGATAATGGCCAAAAAGATGCTCCAAAAGCAACACAAGAGTTTCTTAAGGCAAAGACATGCAGTAGCCTTCAATGATCAGTGCCTGAACTGAACCCACTGAATCTGTACAAGCAGTATTTGAAGGTAGCTGCAGTAAAGGCTTGGCAGTGGCAGAGCATCTCAAAGGAGGAAACACAGCGTTTAGTGATATCCATAGGTTCTTGCTAAATCCCTTGAAGTAAAGCTGAAAGTCTGCACTTTAACTACACGTACATACAGTTTGATTTAAAACCAACTTATTAACCTAAATGTACATAAGGGGGAAAAGCTAAGTGGAAAATACGCTGTGAAGAGGGACAGAAACATATACTACTTCTGCAGCATCATTAAGAATCATTTGCTGCATTTCTCATCTTCCGCATTCATGTCTACTGAACAGATATTTACAGCATTTGTAGAGTTCACGGCCTAAAAATCTAAAGCCTGATTCTTTTGAGGCTGAGAAATGACAAAGAGTCAGGGGTCACATTCGTCCCCCATCAAGCCGCTTGTTGGATAAATGGATATTGATATGGCTGCAACCCAAAATGAATTACTGATGTAACTAAAGCTCAGGTTGAGACTGTGAGCCTGTGTTTTGCATACCCAAAGGAAATCTATTAGCTGCCATGTCAATGGTTCTGTTTTAATTCACTCTGTGGGAAATATACAGCATATAACTGGTTGTAGGTGTGAATTTAGTTATGTGTGTGGATGATACAGCATTTGTACTGTGTATGTGTCTAAAGATGCTATAAATGATGCTGAAGATGAATTTGGCAAGCTGCCTCTGCAGTCTAGGCTGCAGCCAGACCTCCATCTACCTTATCAAACACAGACACACACGAAACACAGCCTCTCTCTCTCTCTTTCACTTTCTCTATATCTGACTTCTCTTTCCTGCTCGCAGTATTTGTGTAGGAAAAAGAAAAATATCCATGCATATAACTGTAAATTAAAACATGCTCACACTGACACATCTAATCTAAAATGTCCACTCATACCTGTGTTGAAACATTTGTACACAAGCACATATAAATGTCATCGACCAAGAAACAAAACATTGTGTCATCTTATGTACCAGTTCCAAGATATCATAGGGAAATATTTTCTTGTTTTTTTCGCCAATATTTTTCTTCTTTCTTTCTAAAAACTTATTTTTTTCTGGTTTCTGTTTCTATCTTTCCACTTGTATTTGCTGCTACAGATTATGTCTTTAGCAATGAATAGGAACCATACTGTGGCTGTATTCAGCTGCTCACTGTGACTGAAAATACGAGAATATAAGCCTCTTAATCCAGAGTCATACCAAATAGCTGCAAAAAGCATTTACTTTCACATACATGTCACTGTATGTCTCAAGAACCAAGTAAATACTACAATGCAGGACTTCCTGTACATTATCTTTCTAAAACAATGCTTCTAAAACTTTATATGTATATAAAGTGAGGCAGGAAATCACAACTTAATGCAATAATATTTCAAATGACAAAAAAAATCACAAGGTTCCTTTTCACTATAGCCAAAAAGAAGAAATCTTAGTGCTGTCGAGTAATGTCTTAAATCACCTGCTACAACAATACAAAATTAAGTAGTTATTATTTTGTTAGAGAAGCTTTTAATTTCCTAAATGCCAGTAGTGATTTTGGAGTGACACACACAGATTAGACAATATAAAATGAATAGACAGTTATAAAAAGCTGTGATTTCAACTTTTTGAATTTAATAGCCAGTATAATTTCTGGAAAAAGAAAATCAATACAGAGCTTTGAAGTAAATTAGGGAGCACAAAAAAAAATGTGACTCGCTAAAACATTCACAGCTCATTGTCCTTTAGTAGTCTGCCAAATTTGAGAAGCAGAAAATAGAATGTATAAACTGTGTCTTTGTTACACAATCTAACCTTCAACATTGAAAACAAACAAAACCGTGACCTTAATTGTTAACGAAATTTATATCCTACTACTCCTGTCAGGATATTCTGGTATCAGATAATCCTACAAACAAACACAAATCCATCCATGTGACATACATGTAATATTGCTAACGTAATTGGGTGAGTTCCTATGAAAATGTGACGTACATGTGAGCTAAAAAAATTTATGACAGGAAATGTGAAGTAAAGGCGAAATACAAAAAAAAAGAAGAAAAAAAGACAGGAATTTTCCCCTTGCACTAAAATCCTGGCACTACTCTGTAAATAAACGTTTCTTCTGATTGTTAATTTGAATTCACCGACACATAAAATTACACTTGTAATCATGCAACGCACTCATCCTGATATAGACCTGTCTACTTCCCTGCTGGGTGATTGGAGAAGTCAAAATAAACAAATGATGTGGACAAAAATCCAGGAAGTTAGTAGTGCCATTATGTTTCCTGTGGTTAAAGAGAAGAAGGGACTGTCATGGACAAAACTCCATCAAATGAAACCTCACCTCTCTTTTGAAATACAGGCACAGACCGGGTCATAAAAAAAGCCCATGTGTGTAACTGGATTGAAGTAATGCTAATCAACGTGCGCCCCTGCTGGTCTTTGTCTTTGCTTCAAAGCGTTAATAACACATTTTTCTTTTTGTCTGCTGATAAGCAGGAGAGAATACAATTGACAATTTAATGCCACTTCATGTGTTTGGAAGCCTTTGTAATAAAGCAAAGATAGTCATACAGACATTTTAAACTCTCGCTTGTTTAAAATGAAAGAAAAAAGTCACTTTCTTACAACTCTGAAGATGAGAAAAGATACATAACTGACAACAAAAGAAAATGTTATTAAACATCCAAGCTAATCATAATGATACTAATAGTAATTATGAAGCAGTGACAGTTATGATCATTTATTTTATATTTACCTTTGATTGAAATGAATTGATTTATCATGAAAATTAGTTTTTATAATATTATGAGATGAAAGGAAAAAAAATATGAGTTATGAAAACCTGGAGGAAGTAAGAATTTTCCTCTGTTTCTATGTAAAACATTATGTAACCAATATGAGTTGAGCTAAAAGTTGTCCATAGTTACCTGACCATACCATAGTATGCTGCTAATATGGATGTTGAAAATACTGCTCTGGAGGTTCAGCAGCAAAACATCTCGTAACAACAACAACAAAATTCCCAATTAGTTTGTATTTAAAGCATTTTTAAAGCTCACAGAGCTTCTTTGACAAGGACGACTGTTGTTCTGGTTAAAGCCACTGAACTCTAAAAGGTAATTTTAGCTGGCAGAGGACCGCTTTCTGCCTCATGAGTTTATTTTGTGTGTGTGACTGGTATTTTAACACGTTATTTTTGAATCAGACTAATATGTTAAACACCAGAGGCACCCAGCAAATCCCAGTTTCTCCAAGGTAAACTTTGTGTCTGTGTGTGTGTTTGTAAGTGGAGCCTGGTAGGTTGAATGCGACAAACGTAATGGCTCTGGTAAAATATCAAATAATGGCTGTATGGTGATGCGGAAAAAAACCTTGAACTAACCAAACTAATACTTTTATGTTCTCCTGAACTAAAAACTTGATGAAATACTAATACAATCTTGCTATTCTTTAAAGGCACTAATGTAATCAGCTCTGGAAAAAATGTAATGCTAAAAGCTAACTATGAACTTAGAAACTTTAAGACTTAACCGTTTGCTTCTCTCTGACTCTCTACGCTCGTCTTATATTTTATTACAACCGAATTCACTATAAACAAACATCTTTAACTCCAAACAGTCTTTGCATGTACATATTGTCATGTCCCTGTTGTCAGACAACAGAACATACAGGGGAAAAAAATTAACATACTCAACATATTTACCAAGCAGTTACTCTGAACTGAAATCTCGATTCCTGCAATTTCAGTGTTATCTGACAAAATTTGCATTCACATAAGTTACAAACAAAAACTGTACTGAGATTTTGGCTGTACTTAAGTAATTAACAGAGTCTCATTCAGGTCTGTATCAATATGGGTGTAGTTTACTGAAATCAAGCTCAAACCCAGAGGTACAAAGGTATGGTTTAAAAAACGATTTGGATCGAAACTTGAAATACACATAATGGCAACACACATTACAAGTAGCATGTCTTAAAGTGGTCAAATGTTAGAAAAAGCGGACCTTTAAAGGACAGCTGACCAAAAAAACCCCAAACAAACTAATATAGTGATTTTACGTGTTGTGGATCATGAGAGGGTGATGAAGAGTAGGGGCAGTGCATCACCTCTTGATAGTGACTTATGCAATTCCCTTGGACTTGGTCTCCAGTGGTCTCCCACAGTCCCAGTTCCTGACTAACATTATTAGTGTGCTATTAGCTTTGTACGGTGCCAAACATTCCAGTCTCTATGTGTGTGGCATTGAGCTGTAGTCTTTCTTGTAGTCAAAGCTGAGGCTGGTCTATCTGGTCTTACAGTCCTAGTGTAGTGCTGTGTTATCCAGGAGCTGGTGCTTTGGTGTAATTTACAATGCCCTACTACGCCCTAGGCTGTGCTCATGTATTAACTCGTGTGCCTCATGTGATTCGTGTGTGTTGCTATAATTCCAGTCCAGATGAGTACCTGCTGTTAGTAGTCCCACTACTTCAATTTGTACTGCCACGCGTTTATGGAGTGGTGTTCTTCTTTTTCATCCACCAGGTGTAGATCGTGCTAAGTCCTGGTGCCGTCCAGCTCTTCATTCCTCCAACAACAACTCATTGAGGAACGTCTGCCTTTGTGATGCTGACTGGCTCTTGCTCTAGGTGCTGGTGTTATGTGCACCTTTTTCTCCCAGATATTCTTCTGGGAGAACATCTTCAGCTCTGGTAGGTCTGTCCTAGTTGTTATCCTAGTCTTTCCTATTATTCTCTTGCAACTAAGAGTACATCCTGGTAGCATCCTTGAAAAAGGCCACTCATATTTTTCCTCCTGCGTCTCTGGTGGTATCTCTTCAGCCAGAGCTGTAACATTCGTTTGGCAGTTTCCAGAGCCTCATCTTATACTTTTCTCATGATGCCTTTCTACACTTCACTTAACCAACTAATATCCTTTGAGCTTTTCTGATTTTAAATTCCAGCCTTCTTCTCCACAAAGAGCTTTCTCTACACGCATTCTTGATCATATACCCAAGTCCTTCTAGGATTACTGAGGCAGGGGTATCTAATAGCTCTGTGATACGAGTAGTGTGGATGGTGAGCAGAGCAGTGGTCACATCTGCAATAATCTCCTCTGATAGGACTTTGTCAGTGAACTGGGGGAGTTGTGCCCTTGGTTTGGTGGCTAACTTGAGTCTGGCCACAATCAGTAGTTTCCTCTGTTACTGCAGGTATTATCAGGTTCAGTTACACTGCTCTCTTCTATCAGAGTTGGCTTATTATGTTCATACAGCTCACTATTCTTCCCATTGTACTGTAGACTCTGGATCTCCAGCTTTAATGGTAGCTAGCTGTCCTCTACTGATGTTATAACATTGAGCTACCAGGTGTTTCTTGATCAGTGTGGATGCCGGTCATCTACTCATCCATAGTCCTGCATGATATCATATTATATCTATCTATATCTCTGTCTTTCTATCTATATCTATATGTGTGTGCGTGTGTACATGCGTGTGTGTTTGTGTGTGTGTGTGTGTGTGTGTGCATGTGTGTATGTGTACAAAAACACTACACTATTTGGCTTCAATATAGCAAATGGATCTTTAACCAAATTAATGTCCCATATCTGGCTTAGTGATCGTCAATCAACTTTGTTTTTCATTAAAGACTATTTAAGAAATACAGCTTAAGGCACATCTCACTGTGTTTCTTATTGCATCATATTTCACACACTGCATTGCTGTCATGTGCATTGTGCACATGTGGAAAAGTGGAAATGTATCTCGTGTTTGCAGAGAATATAAGTGTGTTTTTGTTTGATGTGATCCAAAGTACAGGCTGAATTCTCTTTTTGTGTAAACAGTGTTTAGCCACGCCTGGGACCCAAAGCATGACAATGAAACAGACTTGATGAAGCCAGGCCAAAGATTTCGCTGTCAACGCAATGTTTTTTCACCATTGTTGGACACCTCTATTCAGGCATAATTGGATCCATTATAAAAGACACGAGCACTTAGGTTTCTTTCAGAGCTGCATGGGTGAGGGGAAGGGAGAGGAATCAAGTGTGATGTTTTTGTATGGAAGTGTAATTGCATTTCTGTATCCCTGCGTGTGTCTTTGTGTGGGTGGGTAAGTGGGTCGATGTGAATGAAAATTAGCCGCGTGCATGTTTACATGTTTAATTGCCTTTGATTTGCAGAAGGTTAATATTAATTTTTCTGTTTTGTATTGTGTTATGTCTATTTGCATATGTGCACACATTGTGCTGACACACATCACTTTACATCTGTGCATGAATGAGCATTACAGTTATATGGGATCACTTTTCATTAGGCTGCAGTTGCAGCTATTGACTGCTTCCACTGAAATTAATTTCATATAGAAAAAAAATGTCAATGTTCTCAACCGCGTGTACTTGTAAATTGATTCAGAGGTACTGTAGACTGTGGAGGGGTGTGTGAATTTGTGTCTGTTGAAGGAAGAGATGCAGATTTGAATGCATCTGCATGTGCCAATGCCACTGTTTTAGATTGCCACTAGCTTTATTAAAGGGTTTATTAGAGTGTTTCAAAGGGGCTTCACCGCAAAATTAGTTTTGAGAGGCAAACCTGCTGCTTCGGGACTAATTGAGCTTCATTACCTCAATAAATACAAGTCAGTAGAATGCACATCTTAAGAATGGTGATTGTGGCAAGCTTTATCAAGCAGAACATCAGTGTGAAACTGGTTAGCTATTGCATTATTTCTCAAAAGCATTCCTCTGAATAGGTTTGACAGCATCTTCTAGTCACAAATTATTCACCTGTTTTTTCAAACACATATTTTGATGGCTTTCATTATAAAAGTTACAATCATTCCCTTCTTTGCAACACTGATTTTAATCAAATTCTCACATGATACTAAACCTGCGCAACACACTGATAGACACAGACAAGGACATACATGTACGCACACGTATACACAAACCTCAGCTTTGATCTTGTTGTCTCCAAAACAGAGATGCTGTAGGTAGGCTGCAGCATTGGACTGCACCGATGGGAACTGGTGCTGTAACATCTGGATCACCTCTGGCAACTCTGGATCTCTCCACCCAAACTCTCTGCAGAATGACATACAGAGACACTTTTATTCCTTCAGCAGGTTAACAAAGTTTCTCACTGAAATGAAAATATTACCTAAAAGTAGTTCAATAAAATCAGAGACTTTTTTTCAGCCACAGATATTCAACCATGCATGTCAACGTTAATGCGGGATATAAAGAGAAAGTCAGATGGATCCAAAGGCAGAGCATGAATGAAAGAGAGATTTAAATGTCAAAATCCACTCTGCTCTGTTTTCAGTACAAGAAAACTCACTTCTAATGGGAGAAGGCTTTAGAAACTAAGCAACACAGTGGAACAAAAATGACACAGATCACCTGCTGAATGCCTAATTTGCTGAAATATCGTCATTTTCATCCAACACAAGTGCAGGAAATGAGAGAAAGTAAAGATAAGGCCACAAAGCTAAGCACGTGGCAATCATGAAAACTTTAATAAATGGATCAAAATCAACCACAAATGGTATTAGCATTTTAGCGTAATAAAAGACAAGCTGGATTTCCTTAGAATAACAGTAAATCTTTGAAACCTTTTGAGTTATTTCAGATGGATGATTTGGAGCATTGTCATAGCAACCATGTGTGACAATTTTTTGAGAGGTAACCAGCAAATGTGAAGATGCTAGGGATTATCATTTTGAAGGTCAAGCTGAAGGGCAACAGCTTATTTGTACATTTGTATGGATGCGACAAAATACGAGTTAATACAAATAAAGAGGATTTCGGCAGAAGCATGAAGCGATGCATGCAGAGAAATTTTTAGAAAGCTTATAAAAGGAATCAAAAAGTGTTGCTAACTGCACAGGACAGCATTTCTGCTGCCTGCTTGCTGTCTGCAGTTTCAGTTATTTCCTATACTTTCCACCACTGGAAGTTTATACTCTCATGAACACACTAGACAAAGTGAAATAAATGTTTTGTCCCTCCGTAATACACAGGAAATGGTCTCCTTTATTGTATTATCCCCCTCTGATAATTGTTTTGCTATGGCCCCCCAAATGAGGAAATTATGAGTGTGCGTGAAAGTGTGGGCGACTGGATATGTCTACACTCGTGCACGAGCATGTGCCGCCTCAATCCACCGTAATGTTTTCTCCAATAATCACTTTGTAAACTGTTTCTCTGTTGCTTCTTTCTCTCTGTGCTTTCAGAAAACTGCCAACTCTCAATGTGATCTGACGAAAACCTATGTTGAAATTTTGCGGCTCCCATCGATCATAATGTTTGAGGATTGATTTTGTTGTTTCTGGCTTCATGCTTACTGTTCTGTGGCAAACTGTGTCTCACCGTAATCCCCATCAAGCTATCGTGCAAACTGCTGATTTATTGTGCCTCCTAGCTCAGCCGACCCAAACATGAAAATGTGGTAAATATGGGACAATTGACCTGCCTGGGGAGTTAAACCTGATAGGGTAGAAGATTGTGTGTGCATCCATAGTTTTTGCTGCAGAAAATGAAGCCTCGACACAGCGCTCATCTCTGTCGGATCAAGTGAATGCACTCTATGAAACATCTGTGGAAAGCAGAGCATTCACAGGGAGTAAACATGGCTCTCAAAGATAAAGCAAGCTCCAGCATGGACGGCTGTTTATCTGCCGAATGATAAGTGTTCATTCAGCTGGAAAGCAGGACTGAAGGAGGGAGGTAGAGGACAGATAGAGAGAAGGAGGAAGAGGGAGGGATTCCCAAGGCATTTAGGGGATTTAGGAGGAGAGACCCCCAAACAACGTTCCTTAAATCACACAGTGAGATACCATCAGGGCAGTTTGTTTATGTGTGTAAGGGTGTGTGGCAAGATTAAGATAGCATCATGATGTGTGTTTATGAGGCCCTTGTTGCTTCCATGTCTGTTTGTGTGCATGAGTGTAATGGCAGGTGCATATATATTCTTTTGTGTCTATACTTCTGTGTACTGACGCCATATATATGTATCTGACTATATGCTATGTCACTGTATGTGTATGAGAGTGTGTGTCATCCATCCCCCTACAGCCTCCCAGTTCTGTCAGTGTAGTTAATAGAAAGCAGAGTGATCTGCTGATAAGATAAGCATCATGGCTCGACCATTAATTAAAAACCCCTGGTAGGGAGAGACAGTGAGAGGAACAGAGCAGAAGGGAGAAGGATAGAGAAGCGAAACCGCGAGGGAGGATAAGGAGTGAAAGTTAGGGGGGGAAACACTGAGCATTTGGGGGCAACTTTGAGTACAACAAGCGAGAGGAAGCTGACAGGAAAGGAAAAATAGGAAAAAAGAAAAAAGATGGAGAAAGAGGAAAACAACAGATGAGATGCCAGTCATGTCAACACAGGTGCTAATGAGAGCCATAGCCCTGGTAGATGCACCACAAGGCAACGTGCCAATGATGTGAAACAGCAGGATGGAAACAGCAGCCTGGAAAAGTAAAAACGGATCAAAGACGCGGTACCAACATAACTGCAAAAGCCACATTAACCCTCCTGCCATCCTTTAAAAAACTCACACCCATCACCCTAGGGACCATTCTCAGCCACGCCATAAAAAGACCATATATCCATATTTTATTCCACTTTAAATTAGCCAACCTTGTAAAACTACTTCTCCCTGAAATATTCATGTAAAGTTTTAATTATATTTTCGTTGTTTTAACCCTTCAAATCCCAGTGTTATTACATGAGCGCCCTGTGTTATAAGCCCCAAAAACCAAAAAACGAAACTAAATATTTCCACAAAAAACCAGTTGAAGTAATATGTGATTGTCATTATAAGTAGGCCTTTAGATGGACCAAAGATTGGCACCAGCATACATTTTGACCTGCCATTATTTTTTTTGCATTTTTTTGCAATTTAAAAATTAAAACTTCAAGGCCCTGAGTCTTCATTGACATCCAAGAAAAGAAGAAAAAATAAAATCATATGATGATAATTTGGGGTTGAAAAATAGCGTTTATAATGGAAGTCAATGGGCAGAAAATGGTCCCCAGGGTGATGGGTGTGGGGATTTCTGCTGCTCAGCCATTTTAGGCTGATTTAAGGAATTCACACTGGAATATTAACATTGACAGGTAAAAACTATCCTGTGGCAAGTTTGGTTATATTCCACTGAACACAGTGGAAATGGCAGCCATTTAACACATAGCAGTGGCACAAAAAGGTCCCAAGAAGGCAGGAAGGTTAAATACCCACACAGCTTTTAAGGAATCTGCACCACGATATGTTGCCACTTATGTGCCATATTCTTTATGTTACATTTTTATTATTTTTTTGCTTTGTGTGGTAATAAATGCCACACAGAACAATTTGTGGACTTTGCTCTTTTATACCCAGGCTGTGTGTTTTTGATATGACACACCAGTGGGTAGGGGAATAAATTAGGTGTCAATGCTGCAGCACAGAGTTTCATGTTCCTGGTTAGAGAGGTTACTTTGCCATTTCTTGAGGCATGCGGGGGTGTGTTGCAGTGAAATATTTTCAATGGAATCACTAGGTATGGCAGGAGAGCAGTATGACATGACTGTGAAAAAGGCAGGTGGCAAGGGAAGGAAGGGCGGAGGCAGAGACAGAGTGATATAACTGGGACAAAGGAAAAGACTGCTGTGTGATGGTAGGGCTTTGATGCACACACACATACACGAACATGCACACACACACACACGCACATACATTTGAGGGAGGCAAAGTGTGATAGAAGAGTACAACATATGAAAATACAAGGACTATCAAAGGATTTCTTTCTTTTTTTTTAAACCTCTCTTCATCTCTCTCTCTTTTCATGTCTAGGTCTCATGAGACAGTTGAACTTCAGTCTGAAATCCCATCATGGCCATTGATAGACAGTATTCACACACACACACACACACACACACACACACACACACACACACACACACACACACACACACACACACACACACACACACACACAGACACAGACACACACTATAACACAATATGCTTGACAATGTTGAATTTCACACTGATTGGCTGATGCTATATGAGGGGAAATAAATGAGTTGGAGAAGTTAAGTAATGCAAAGAGATCCACAAATTGACGGTTGCAATATTGAAACACATTCAGAGCCTGACACCTGTTTTCAAAAGTGTTGCAAATTCAACCAGGACTAAAATGTTTATGGTTTAAGATCAACAAGCTGTCACATCATGTCACTTTCATTTATTACCACTTCTATCCCATTTGAGGGCGTTTACAGCACACTGTCGTGGTGTTGTAGTTAATCTTATTCATCTGTCTGCACAACCTAATACAATGCATGATGTTTTACACAATTTTGAAATGATTTGGGTCTCCTAGTCCAGATCACATCCATCAGCGGTGCCCACAGTGCATCTAGAGTGACAGCTCCACACAGGAAGTCTGTCCCTCTGGCCTTAATCTGATTGGACAAGCCCTGTCATGTCTGTTAACTGATTCGAGGGTCAGGAATGGACAAACTGGCAGTGTGCATACTAAAGCAGATGCTAATTAGGACCTGAACATCAATCTTCATCACTGTGTTAAGACAGAGGGAGGGCAGAGGGAAGGGGTAGTGTAGGAGAGAGAAGAGAGAAAAAGCAGTTACTATGAAGGACCTGAATAAGGTTGGCTATTGGTTTGGGGAGCAAATGATATTCTCTTCAACACTGAAGATCAAATTATTTAGCATTTTAGTAGACCAGACTATCTTCTTCCTGTCTTTTTCATTTTAATATTTTCCTGTTGACTGCCAATGGCTGTCAAAAGCCTAAAAGAGTGGTAAAAAATGTAGATACTTAAGTGTGAGTAAGTATTATTTTCCCCAGAACTGAACTAAGAGAGGTGTTATTTTATGCATTTTGCATCAATCTGTGTGTGTAAAAAAAGTGCTCCTCAGCACAGAGTGTACTACCCAAGGTAAATAAAAAAGAAAAAGAAAAAAAGACTTCAGCAGTTCGATAGACAAACAGATGCCCGAATAAGCTGCATGTGAGAGATGCACAAACAGTGGCTCTTAGTTCAATGGCAGCTCCTTTAATTAAGTGCAACTTAATTAAGATGCTATCCAGAGAAAATAGCCAGCACTGCTGATGTGAACGCTGCAAAGTTACATTTATGTTTCTCTTTGGTACATAGCCACGGAGGAAGATTCACCTCATGTGCAAAAGGTGGTACTGATAAACAGGGACAATAATTTATGGTGTATGTATTGTAAACATATTTATATCAACATAATGTTTACCTCAGTAGGTTAAATCATCATGGTCAAGTTATATAATATTACAAGATACTTGCATCAGCTTATTTAGATCTAGTTAAGATGACTGAACTAAAATGTGTCAGCCAAACAAAAAATCAAGTTGTCCAGATTACATTTACTGACCAGGTTTTGTTTTACTACAGTGTGGACTTCAGACGCTCTCCCAGGGTGCTCAGATGGCACGCAGTCAGGTTCATGCCCTACTTCATGTTCTAAGTCAGTTTTCTGTTTGTTTGTTTAACATTAACGAGTTAATTGAATGTGAACAAACCTCAAGTGTCACTTTTTGTTCTGACATTTTTTGTTCCTTATTCCCAGCAGCATGCAGCATGATCGGTGATTGCCACGCACCTGTGCTGACTCTTGGGCTGAGCATATGGCCCGATTCGTAATGAGTGTGACTTTACGTAGAGTCACCCTGGAAACGTCCCTATATCGAGAGGTAAGCTAGAAATACGTGGGAAAGTTTCGGGATGCCCTTGTCCTCGTCCAACAGAAACAGGAACTTTCAAACAGCATACGTTGTGCTTTATCCCGCTATCAGATGCCCGTATTAGGATCATTAGGATGCACCTATTCCCCTTCAGTTTAAATGAGGAATCAATATATATTACATCCCTGAAATGCTCCAACTCATAATTGATTTCTTCTTTGTTGTTCATTATTATTAGAATACACGACAACCGAAATTGAAAAAAGAAACAACATATGAATCACATGTCATGTACAAACATGTGCAAAGTAACATACAATCGTACAAAATTTCCACAAAAGTAATTCTGTCTCGATTGAGACAGCCCTGAGGTAATCACATGAAACTCATATCTGTAAGTGTGTGGATTTTCTAGTTAGCCAATAAAAATCAATAAAAAAACATACTGTAAAAGACCACGTGGCCTTAGGAGCAGTTGACATGGACCTTTTAAAACCACAGCACTTTCTACAGAATCAGAACGTTTGTGTTCTCCCCTGGCCTTTAATGGCTCTAGGCAATATAATGTGTTTTGCCCACATTCTTCTCGCCTGCTAAAAAATTCTCTGTGTAGACCTGGAAGAACCAAACAAAAGCCACAGCTCCAGCAAATGGGATCAATGAAAGGTGGGGGAAGAGAAAGGTTGAAGCCCATAACAGCTGAGCTGACAAATGAATGGATAGAGATAGATTGACTGAGCCTAAAATGAAGCCAATGCAGAAATAAACAGAAGCAAAAAAATCTGCCGTGAGTCAGCTACAATAAAAACACCTTATAGTGTGTCACCATCCCCCTACTTCTTGCCTTCTGCTCCGCGGTTACTGATGGGCAAATGGAAATGGCTCTCGTAATCACATTTCACCTCTATTCATGAAAACAGAAAAGTGAGCCATTAATTCCATACAAAGACAGGAAGAAATGGAGATAGGAGCACAAAATAGGAGACCATGAATACGAGCAGGAAAATCCAATGCAGATAATAATAAGTATGGACATAAGAATGAAAAGATTACTACTTTTCTCCAGCTCATCTCTACAGTTGGAGCTACGTGTGGTTTTTCTCGAGCTCCTTTCCTTCCCTTTGTCTCCACATACCGCCACACCTGTGTATCGCTCTCCTTCTCTCTGTCTGGAGGTTTTTTTCCTTTCTTTGTTTCATGCAGCAACCATCAGATGACAAGAAAAATCAATATGCTTTCTCTATGGCATCTTCCAGCTGGGAGTCTGGGGCTCAGGAGGTTGAATAGGACCGAGCAAAGAATTAAGTAAGAAGAATGAGCATTGCTGAGTGAGACCAGCTCACCTTGCATGGAACAGAGAAACAAATAATGATGGGAAAACAGCTAGTGATGAATGTATAGTTTGAAACTAACAAATCACAAATATAACTTTATTTTGTAAGTTTTTTATGAAACTAAAATAGCAAAAATTAAGATTAAGAGTCTGTAGAGACTAAGTAATGTTACAGTAATTAATTAAAGTATGGTGAACAGCAAGATTGTCATCAAAATCCTTAACGATTTTCGGGTGCGCTTCATCTATACTTCATATAAAAGAACTGTATCCAAGGAGCATTCAGATACAGTAAGAACGATGGTGTTAATGCTGGTTATTTTCTTTGTTCTTTCAGTGTATCGCTGTCCAATAAATGTTTCTGCTGCATGGTTAAATAAGTCGTTTTTTTTAGAGCAGATTACAAGAGTGTTTTTACACTTTGCTCTCTTTTTGTAATTTGATCTGGATAAGTATGGCCACTTGAAAATTAAAATGTAGAAAATGTCAACTGGGAGAGACTGTGTGCTTACAGATATGTGTTTGTGAAGTTTGCATGGGTGAGGTTGTTGAAGGGGAACATTAGTGTGCAGGGCCACAGAGCGATTTGCCAGGGTAAGGAAAACACAAACGCCAGCACAAGTCCTTGCAATTAGCTGAACACACAGAATCGGAGGCATAATCGAATAGGGCATTAGGCTGACAGACAGGTGTTCATTTATTTACACGCCCAGAAAAGGGCGTGCACTCATGCACGTGCACAGCGTATTATACACACACTGTAAGTGAACAAAGGAGAGCGTTCACACGCACGCAAACATCAATGCACGCAAGACATAACCACACAAGTGTGCACACTTGCAGATAGCACATGCATGATTGTGTGTCTTTGAATACACAAATATACGCTTCCTCATAACTACAAAGAGGAAAAAATACACACATGTTCACACGGCCATTATCCCGCATTTGCTGATCGGTAATTTTCAGCCCGGTGGTACTATTCCCCCGTTGCAGGGTGCAATTACTGGATGTTTACACAGCCAAACAATAGACCAGTGAAACATACTCTCAGTCAAACATTCATTAAATGGGCCAGTAGGTGCTGAGGTGACCTAGACCATTACACTGTATCGCACCACGCTCATTAAGATTGAGCTGTGTATTGTACTGTATCCGAACCAGGAGTCAGCCTTAATCTGATACCCTCATGACACTTTTCCAATTGGATAACGATATTGTTGTACTGTGATATACAATCTAACAACAGACTGTATGTAAAAGATGGAAGTCGATTAGAACAAACGAAGCATGTTAAATCTGTTTTTTTCTAATGGTCAGCAGAGTATGCCTGCTTTGGTTATGAGCAAACAAACAAAAACAAGTCACTGGTCTCAGTCGATATTTAAAGTCTTATTTAGCAAAATCTGGTGTTTTTTTTAAATTATGCTTCTAATTACAGTCAAAGGGGACATAAAGCAGGGTATGTTTACAGTAAGGTCATGTAAACAATTATGAGGTTTACCTTATAACTGGTAAGCTACGATTTGTTATATTGTTATTATTTCCCTATTATTATTGTTATTATTTATATTTATTATTCCACCATCAGATTCACACATTTCACTCATCGCAAATTGTTTCAAAAAGCTAGTATGGTGCCAGTCAACATGGTGATACAAGAGTGACTACATTCATCATTAATAAACAGTATATTATTGTAACATAGTGCTATGTTAAGTGTATCTGTGTGTGTGTGTTTACATAAATAAATGTATGAAAAATGATCACTGATTTTTACTTTTAGCGGGGGTTTTTCATCCAATGGCTGATTTGCAATATCATTCTTCACCATTTGTACTAATTTACCAAGCTCTACAGAAAAATTATCTATTCACTTCCACCTCTTCAAAGGTCAGTGTACTGCTCTGAACATCATCATTAAACCCCATTAAAGCTGATTAAAGTTTCTGTGTGATTAGTTTGAGTACCCCGATTTAAGGTGAGTAAACCGAGCCTTCTTTAGACTGTGTTGTTGTTTTTCTTTTTCTCTGTTTTTTTTACAGCTTGATGAAAGGGTTGATATCAGTGACCAACTGTCAACAGACTGCACTGCAATTATGTCTGATAACACTGAGAACTGCCACTCCAGCTTCTGCCATGATACAACCAAAAGTGAACAAAATTGACCAATCAAATCCCCATCCACAATACTCAGAGATTCAAAGTGTAGGCACAGGATTAAGCTGGTGGACGAACAAGAGTCTGCTGGAAAAATTGCCTCCTGATTTGCAATCATGCTCTTGCCACTGAATAACAAACAGGATGGGTGGACTATTTTTTTTTTGCCATGATGCTAATGAGGATGGTCGTCCGTGCAGATGTGTGAGTGTGTGTCCATGTCCAACAAATGTACCTTCATACCTTATCGCTAATGAAGGTGTCACAGTGTCAGTTCATATGTCTATGTGTGTTAACCAGCCACAAATTATCCAATATTATTTTGCCATGTAGCTATCACAATAAGGTCAAACAAAATATTAACATTTAAATGTGTGTTGATTTACTTGTGAAACTATCTTTGTCATGTGTGTAAGACATAAAAATGTTGTTTGCACAGTCACATTAATGGGCTGACAGTATGTAAATCATTACATTTTAAGGTGAGGGCATTTCAAAGTCAGTTTAAGGTTACATTCACAGTAGGGTGAGGTCAGTCAGGTACTAGGTATTGTTACAGTTACTCTAAGTCTTCAGGATATGAATGTGATTCAATGCAATGCCCTCTAAAGTCATGATACACAACTGTGCTCTGTGAAAGCGTGTGTGAGAGAGAAAAAGGTGGGTGTGTAAATCCATTCTTCCACTACCAGATTCACATTACACAACCAGACACTTACTGTAGAGGTCAGAGACCTGCCCTGACATTAAACAAGTGAGATGACTTGGCAGATCCACTCAGATGTACACACACGCATGCACACACACATGCACGCACACAAACAAATTCTTCTGTCTGTAATTTCCCCCTGCACTCTCTCTAAGTTACAGAAACACACAAGCATGTGCATCCTTCAAACACACTCTACATTTACTTCAGTACTCAAACATCTTATGTTTCTTTCTCTTATCACTCTGTTTTTGAATACACTCTCTGCTATCATAGGGAGGGTTGGTTGTGATGGGGAAGTTAAACCTGAACTAAAAGCCTAGAGAATGATAAAATATAAATTGGAAATTTGAAGCGCTGCAGTGGCTTCAGACTTCTATCTATATCGGAAGTGTTTGTGCACAATTTTGAGTTACACACAATCATTATAGTCACATGCAAAAACTATGCTGAAAGCTGGGTTGGAAAATGGGAAACAGGCGCAGAGCTTTATTGAAACAAATGCAAACTTGCATGGAAATTGATAAGAAAAAAAACAAAAACAAAGCTTGTACAACTTTAACAAGCTTGAAAGTCTTATTTGGTATAACTGCCTTTATTATTCAGTATAGTCTGAACTATTTGTCTGCCAGATTTCTTATTTTCTTTTAAGTAGTCTTCAGGAATAGTTGTTTAGACTTCTTGAAGGACATCGCACGGCTTTGGAGCTTTTGTTCATCCGAAAATATTCAGATATGAGGACTAGCCTTAAAATAAGTGAAAAAGCAGCCAATGTTCAAAGAAAAACTATTGATCAGGACTATTTAAAAAAATCATTTGATGAGAAATATAAAGAAGTGAAATTTTATTTTATTTTAGCTCTTATCCCAGCATTACTGGTTAATTCTTTACTTGTCCTACAGTTCACCCTAAGGTGACTAAATCCTCCTTGGGCACTGTATAAGTTTGGGTGTTTGCATGTTAATATTTCAGTGCTGTTTTGTGTGCAACCCGTTTGTGTTTGTGTGAGAGGGAAAGAGTGTAATCAGCAGAGAAAAACTAATAAACCAGTGATTAGTTTATCCACCTGCTATTCTCATTAGATCTCAATGGAGCAAAAATGCAACACAGAGTGCTATCACTTCAGGATTTGCTAAAAAAAAAAAAAAGCGGCTTAAAAGCAACAGAGCGAGCGGGCAGATAATGAGGCTGACTGTGGAAATGATAGCATTAGGATAGGAGTAGAAGACATAAATGAAAAAAATATGAGTAAAATGGTTTAAAACATTGATAAAATAAATAATTCAGACAATGACAAACATGATTTCACTATTGTGAACTCTGCATCTAAAACTGATATAACCAATGTCTGAAATGATGATAAAAAGGAAATATGTCTCAAAATTGAGTCTGCATTTAAAGATTTTTGACATTTTCCTAGTATGTTTGTGCACCATAAAGCAACACAACTCCTTAAGACTTCACTTTCTCTCTCTCACACACATACACACAAAAAACGGATTAAGTGAGGCTAAAAGCAGTCATCCACTTCAAATAAAATGGGGATGGAGGCAAGAGAGAAATAAGGAACAGAGCTGAGCAATAGAAACATCACCGAGCTGAAGCTCCAACATATCTGGGGTCAAACAATATGGCAGAGTGGATGCTTTATTCACTCTGGGTCAACTGAACACAAAGTGTGTCGTGTGTTCTATAAACACACAGAAAGGTGCTATAGAGATACAATAAAATAAAAGAGAAAAAACACGAGATTTCACAGCAGCATGCACAAAAACTATAGAAAGTGTGACTCCTTCCATAGAGGAATATAGATGACAGCAGTGATATTTTATTTTCCACCTCTCTCATTCATCTGAGGTATGGGGTTTATTTTCTTCATGATATTCAGTGAGCAACATTTCAATGATGCAGATGACTGAATCTGCTGAAATGGTATAATTTGGTGAGAAAGCTTTTATTTTCTGCAAGTTCACCCGTCCTTGCAAAACGATTGCTGGCATGAAAGCAAAACCCATGATGGGATAGGTGTGAATTAACGACCTAGCTTGACAGCTCTGACAGCTTGTTTGACATAAAACAATGAGGCAAAAACCTGTATTTGAAATTGCCAAAATATTGCCTTCTCATTGATTTTCTTTTTTTTTTTCCATCTTGTTTTTGGACTGACTGAACACTTGGTCATTATTGGTTACTGTTACAAGTATTAAAGGTACACAGTAAGTGAACCAATAAATAGTCCTCAATAAATAGTCCTTTACCCTACAATGGCATTTATTTCAACAGAATGAACATAGATTGGATTACATTTATTTGTTTCTAATATTGACTGACATATATACAAACATACAATTCTGCAAGGTTCAGGCTTTTTTGACAAATGGCATTTCAAGACTGTAAAATCAGTGACGTGATTCAGGGGGATACAGAAAAGGTACAAAATGTACGCTTGGGAAAAGCAAACACTATCACGCATGAATTCACATGTTACTTATTGATGTAATGAAAACACAAGAATATACTCACACACATCTTCAAGAGGGATAAGATAACACTAACATGTGAAATGACTCATGAAGATGTGCCTTGCAACTTTTTCTTAATTCGCCGTGCTTTCTTTTTATTGCCGTCATTTTACCAAGATTAGCATTGGACTTGAGTCATGATCGAGCATCTGTCTGTCTGATAGCAAAGCCAATGTTTATAATATGAAAGTGCATGCACACACACAGAAGCACAAACATGCGCATATAACTATTGTAAGCGTGGTAAGTAGAGTCTAAGGAATCACTTTTTACCCTGCAGTGGAAAGAAGAAGGAGAAAAGATTGATAGGAACAAGGAGAGGGACAGAGAAGTGATTTGCTACTTTAATAGACACAAAGGACAACAGGAGGGAGAACAACTGTGTGTTTACACTGAAAGAACTGGAGAAAACACTTGGTGCTTTGTTCTGGATGGATGTCTATACCTCCCAGCCCATCAGACCTGCAGAGCTGTGATGGAGTGATGGAGAGAGAGATGATGAGAGTAATGGATGCATGACAGATGAGTTTCTGCATTCAGTCGGAGGCCCTCGGATGAATCTGTGTTATTTTATCATAACTTAGTGAAAAAAACAGAACTGACTCTGCAGAGCGAAAGCGAGGAAGGCAAGTTTATGATGAGAACAGGAGCATTTCCCTGAATGAAAACAAACAAACAAACAAACAAACAAAGAAACAAAAAAATTATAATGGCATAGCCAAACACCTATTTTTATAGGGCAAATAGAACAGTTTTTCCTCCCAGTAAATAACTATTGTGGGGGTTCTTAACAATGGCTACTATCAGTGATGTGTCATCAACAAATATGTTTTGCTTTATTTGACAAGAGATGATTCATGGAGCATGGATGCTTTTTCAAAAGCATCCAGCTGCACACATTCCGGTGGTTACTGAGCAGCCCCACTGGTACTTTTAAGGGGTTATGGGCATTACATCGGCTCTGAAAAGGTGCTACACTGAGCTTTACAGCACCAAATCTATAAGCTGTAGCTGTCTGCTGCCACATGGGGTTGAATTAAAAACATGTGGGACATGGAAATATAGACTACACTTGAAGCATCAAGCTCTGGCCTGTCGTACAGAAGACAAATTAAAAGGGACGTCTTTGTAGTGGAGTGAAACTAGTGAGAAAAACACCTAAAGCTATCTAGAGCAGCTATTCTGATTTTTGTCACGTGCATTTCTTTGAACTTCTCTTCCTCTTTAGTTCCCTTTCCCAAATTTTCAATCAGTCAAAATCCAATCAAAAGCACATCAATCTGATGTCTCTGTAGCATATGTGTTGGCTGAATTCACATAATCTTTCTATCTGTATAGCTCAGTGTTATGCAAAACAAACACAGATGCAGAATGATTGATTTGCCTTTATTTAAGCACTTTGTTGGTTAAAAAAAAAAAAGAGTTTTAAATACCACTAATTCACTTTCTCGCTCAGATTCAGATTCAATCAGCTGAAGGAAGAAATCACAATCCTGTCATAGATCCGCCACTGGACATCCAAGCACTAATAGATGCGGAGAAACTGTGTTTAAGGTCATAACTGTAGTGTGTTCTCATAAATTATGGTTAGACTTAAAACCAAAAAAATTCCTTTGTTTTTTTAAATACTCCTTTGTCCGGTTAGTTCTGCTTTATGCTTGGAAAGTGTTTGGCAACATACCAGTGAGTCAGTACCTTTTAATTAGCATGGCAAATAGATATTAGATTAAGTATAATATTGTTAATATTGGTTTCTGTGTGCATATGTGTGGGTGTGAGCGCTTCAGTGGGTGTCTAAGTGCTTTTTATTTCAGTAAGAGCTCTTCCAGTGGGATGTATCATGACAGGACTGGAATCCGCAGGTGCTTTTGGAGCAGGTAAATACAGATATGAATGCATGACTAAATGTGATCAAAAACAAAAAACTATTGCGTTTGAAAGTAATACAGCAACCATAACAAAGATCCATGATCTTCTTTTTTTTCATTTCTCATGTAAATCTTTCTCACAGATTCAGCCACACACTGCATCTTAGTAGCTCACTGGTCATTGCAGAACCCCATTCGTTTGCTTTTCTGAAGCAACTCAGCTAAAAGGTCAAGATGCCTCTCCTGCACGAGAGGCACAACTTGCTGACCTTAACATCAACAGTCCCATGAAGAGTACTGTGGAAAGATACCGATGGCTGCTTGACATTTTTGCCCAGAGTTAATAAAAATAATAATTAAATACAAGAAAAATTAAATCTTATTATTAGTGTCTTAGAAGGAGAGTTAAAAATAATTACATAGTGAAACTGGACTATAGACTGAGCCTAACACACAGCTATCCAGGTGAGATTTTGCCTGCAGCCAAACATTTATAGAAACTTCTTATAAATGATTTAAGCACAAATTAACATAAAAATAAGTGACTCGGCTCTTGTCTGTGAAAAGTATACTGTTTGTTTTTTAAGATTCATAGTAACACGTATTAAGGTAAAGATTAGCACTATAATAAGCTTTTGTAAATTGACATTTAATTTTGTATCAGTGCACTGTTTCTACCAGAGTACCATTAGGCCTGTTGGCTATGATTAGGCTGTGTTCTCCTCAAGTAAAAGCCAGAGAAGAGGTGAAGTGAAGTGAGGCATGGGGAGGAGAGAAGATATACAGTAATTTCGCTGGTGTGACATTTTCCCATAATCCCTCCCAAATGCCACTAGTGTCAGGAGGCAGAGCAGCAGAGAGGTGGTGGAGCGGAGCCATATCCCATCCTAACACATCCCCTACCCTATAGATGAATTTGTACGTTTCTGTTCATGTGCACTCATGTATAAGGTTTGATGAATTTCAGTTAAAAAGTGTTAGTGGCAGTAATTAGCATTAAAAATAAAGCAATTAATGAATCAAAAGTCCATGACAGATTCATTACTGACTGGACATTGCACATACTTATAGTGAGAAAATGTCCTGCAACCACAACCTTACTTTATATTTTGGTTTCCCTCTCCCTGACAGCCAAATATCAGCTGAAGTTTAGCCTTAACCTCTTATGCGTAAGACATTTTTTGCCAATGTCTAAATGCTTAAGTATAGAATTTTGCATTAGTGCCTCTAGGTGTAAGTATGCAATGGGCAACTCATCTACATTAATAGCCTGTCTCGCTTTGGTCATCCTTTTGTCTCCCAGGCCTCAGATACAGGATGAAGCTCATTGTAGCAGGGAAGAAGGCAGATACACGGGGTTGTTATTATCCCAAGGTCACTCACACACACACACACACACACACACACACACACACACACACACACACACACACACACACACACACACACACACACACACACACATACAGAGAGGCCACCTCAGAAAAGGGAAAATAACTACAATGGGCAATTTACCCAGAACAGGCAGGGATGACGGCCAGGACAGATGCACACACACACACACACACACACACACACACACACACACACACACACACACACACACACACACGTGCATATTGTGAACACAGACACACACACACACACAGCTGTGCCTCAGAGCCAAGGTTCTGGCAATGCATCATTACCCTCCCTTGGAGGTGATTCCATATCCCAGCATGCATTTCTCATGTGGAGAGGAAATTACCCCTGGGCCGTGCTGAGAGCCAATAGAGTGTGTCCTCTGTCGGTTTCTCTCTCTTTCTTTCTCTTTGGTTAAGTCCCCTTCTCACCCTGTAACTGTGCTCTCCCACCCTTACCGTCCACCCTCCCTTGCTTTCTCTCCAAGCCACCCAGTTACCACGACATCCTTTCATCTTTCTCTATCTTTCTCTCATTAACACTTTTTCCCCGTCTTCTTTCATTTTCTATGCCTCGAGAAGAATACAGATTAATAAGAAAGCATGCAAATGTATTGATGGCTTCTCTTCTTTCTGTCCTTCCCTTATTTTCAGTCAAGCAGCTTTTCATGGTGACATTAAGCATTCAAATTGACAATCAATTATGTCCCAAAAGTGGTAAACAGACAGAAATACAATCAGCTAACGAATAAAGTCTGAATAACTCTGGTGAAAATAACTAATAGTTACATCCTACAGACAAGCGTTTATTTTTTCATCTAATTTAAAAAGATATGTCATGTAAAATGATCATGACCAATGTCAAATCAAGCACTGTTCTTCTATAAAACCTCAAACTACTGAGCAATGATGTCATCTGCATCTTTTATAATAATCTGAAAGTGAAAAAGCAGAAAAGAGATGTATGGACAGCTCAAAAACATTATGCATCCAGCCACAGCTGTTGCAAACAGAGGCATTAAAGCTGTGTAGGAGAACGCCAAAAGCAAAAGTATAGAGCCTATCAGTGCATTTGTGGTTCTGTTGCATCAGTGCTGAAAACAGCCGTCCAATTTAGCAAACAAGAAAAAAAAGACACAAACCAAATGCTAAAAGCAGTAACAGTTCTTTACCTAATTTACTGAAAAAGGAGAACACTGTATCAGAATCAGAATGTCTGTCACACACACAAACATGCACAGGTATCTCATCTCTATAGTTATACTGTACATAAACCATATGTGGGTACATAGATCCAAACAATACACTTGCATAAACTATGGTTACAAGAAGGGGATACAGGCACTTTATTCCCTTTCTTTTCCTCATAAACAAACATTTGTGCTCAACAAGAGCCATCACTGCATAATTACACCCTCCACTGCAGCTTCTCAACGCATACAGACACCCATAAACTCATACAATGATGTTCCAGCATTGTCATGCGAGGGTAGTTCACTTTCTTTTTGTTTTTTGGAAACTGTTTTGTTTCTCTCTCCGCTTCCTCTAGAGAGGAATGGTCCGCCTCAGGGCGGCGTCTAGGAGTTGGGCGTTTTCCCTCCCACCTGATCTGCATCTCTTCATGGAGCGTGCAGTATATATGTAATTAATGCATGTAATTGGGTCATTGCCAGATTGTCTTCACATCTTTGGTGGTAATCGGGCTCACCTACTACACGTAATTTCTTCCCTTGGTCAGATGTAATCTGTTCTCTCTCTGTTCCAGCTCGACTGGTCTGTGATCTCCAGCCTTCTTCTGTGGAGATTTCCAAATGCTTCTCAGTACCAGTAAATCGTGCCTTCCTAACTGGGCCCTGATGTCCCGTCGTTATGACAAGCATCCTTTACACTCACCGTGTAACACGCTGTAATATGCACATCACATATGATTCTCTCTCTCTCACACACACAAACAAACATGTAAATGCACATCCTCTGTCCTGTCTTTCGCAGCCTTGGGCAAATACATAAAAGCCTACTACACACTCAGTCTGCATGCACTTACAGACATGCCCACCACTGATCAGTCACCACTGATCTCTGTTTCTGGAAACATTCAATAAGGGTGGCTCATGTTCTGTCTTCATGTGTTCATGTCTTTGGCACTTCTTTTTTCCAGTGTTGTCAAATTCGCTACTCTTGCCCAGTTAGTATTAGGATATTCTAATCAGTCAATCTCCATTTCAGGCCGGCTGTTTTTTAACGCTCCTTCTCCCCATCTTCACCTAATCCACACAGGGGACCTCATGCAATCTCATCATCAACTGTCTCAACTACTCTGCTTCACCATCATCGGAGTCTGGACTATCTCAGGTCTATATCCTACCTTCATTTGGAATTATGCTCTTCTAAATTCAACTTGTATTTTGGATGTTCACATTTTAGGCACTCTCCTTATTGAAATAAAGTGTTGAGTGTGATACTACTGACAATAAATAGTCACAGTCAATCACTTTGGAAACGTTCTGCAACTTAAGTTTATGTTAGAGGCAGTCGCTCCTAAAAAGAGCCACTGAGGTATTTTTTAAAGTTAAGTTACTTTAACTTCAAATAACGTTGGATATGGATTTTTTAAATTATATTTTTGGCATGTTAGTTATTTCAAATTTACAGATTAACACAAATATACACATTTGAATAATCCGTTATTTAAAAAGAAAAATGTCAAAGCCAACTAGAATTTATATCTAAAGTAAGACGTTATTGGACTTTTACTACTAGATTTACTATTTACATTAGATGTGCAACATCAAAAGAGCTTATTGGCTGCCTTGAAATGTAAGCAAAACTACAACACTAAAGGAAAAAAAAAACATGTATCACATGAAATAATTAAAATAGTCTTTAACAAACTTTAACATCAAATATTACTAATGCTGCAGCCATCACTGCTGCGTGAATACGTTTGGAGGAGAAAATGTAAATGAGGCGAGTCTGATTTAAATGACGAGAGTCTGATTTATCTTGAAGTCTTGTGTCTATGTTTCAGGCTCAGTGTGCGATTAGATAAGTCGAGCATTTCCCCACAGCTGAAACAATGGTGTAGTCTTGTTTTTGATCAAAATGGTCCAACTATTTTCTTTCTTCCTTCCTGTCAATCCTCATAACTGCAGCGCAGTGAATTCCCATTGCATAATCTAACTTACCCTTTATGTTGTTTCTCACCCTATTACATGCTTTCCTAAGCCCCAAGTTTGAGAACAAAAACCACTGGCGCCTAACTCCCATCTTCCCCAAGTTAATGTTTCTCTCTCTCTTCCTGTATGCCCAACATCGTTCCCTCCCTCTGTCTTCTTCTCCTTCAATCTCTCAAGGTACAGTATAGCTTATTCCCTAAACAAATGCAGATGCCATGCTTTCTTCTCTCACTTAAGAGTCTCCAAATCCCCTTCATTTGTTAAAAATGTTCCCCTTCATTATTGCCTTTCGCTCCTCTTTCTTCTCTTTGTTTATTGGTTATGCAAGTCTGCACTCAACATTTCTCATCATCTCACTCCCTACACTGTTTTTAATATTCATTTTAAGAAAGAAACCCAGTGGGGGTGACAATCGCTTTACACGCAGAACGCTTAGAGGGAAACGCACAAACTTTCTGAGACGCTGCCTTAGACAAAACAATAATGGGAGACACTGTATCTATATTTTGCCCTTGCCTTCTCTGCACTTTTCCTATTATTCTTATATTTATTCTCCCCATGCATGTTGATCACCTAAAGACCAACCTTAACTTTTCCTCATTTCCCTCGTCTTTCTGCATTTCCCTCCTTTTCTCTTTGTGTCTGTTTTCTTCCCTTCCTCCTGTTTCTCCAGCTTTATTTTGCACTGCTCCCTTTAGCTTTCTCATCAGTAATTCCTTCTTCCCTCCTTCCTTCCACCCCTCATCTATCTTGTCTCCTTGTCTTCCTCCCACCTCTCTGTACTGCTATCCATTGACAGATATTGAGTTTTCCCTTCATATTGCTGTCACCACCTCTTGCTTATCATGCTCACTCTTTTGCAGCTATAATAGCAGTATGTCACTGGCTACCATGTATGCACACACACATTATACAGTGACATACACACATTAATAAATAAGATATGCTAATTGATTATATAAAAAAACATAGTCTTTCGTTTCGTGTGTACACACACACACACACACACACACACACACACACATTAAAACATGCACACATAACCTCTGCCCTCACTCGCAGTGTTCTTTGTGTCTAATAGCTGCTAACTCATTTAGCACTTCATGTTAGCTCAACTAGATCCAATTACAGCAAGAGAGAGAGTGGAGTTTGAGTAGGAGGCCATTTAACCTCCTGACAAAGAGAAATCTAACACACTTCAATTCAACAATATTAAGCACAGTAAGATAACTGCATAAAAAATACAGCTAGAAATTAGGCATTTAAAGACACCTTTAACTAGGGATGGGTATCGTTTAGGTTTTATCCGATACCGGTGCCAAATCGGTACTTTTGAAACGGTGCCGGTGCTTAAACGGTGCTCGAACCGGTGCTTAAAGAATGGAGAACACAAACTTTGTCAAAAAACCTCTCATGTTCAGCTGGGTTTTTTTGTAAAAAGATAACAATGTGTGCCTTTTCTGCAGCTATGTGGCATATATGGCATCACTCTTGGCTGGAAGCAGTGCTTAAACAATGGAAAAAACACAAACTTTGTCCAAAAACCTCTCATGTTTAACTGTTTCCCACTTTTTCTTTGGTCATTTTAGCCTTTTTGTCCAGGGTGAAGGGAGTATCTGCCATCAAACAAGAGGACAGCCGCATGTAGCTATGATGATGTTTGCTAGTTCACCTTACATGCATTAATGTAATAACGTGGTTAGCCTACTCAACGTAAATTACACACGAACAACATGAAGCTACTCATGCAGAGAAGAACGGCTGCTGCTGCATCATCATCCGTCATCATTTCTGCTACACTGGCAGGGCTAGGGGCCAGGACTCTCCTCTTCGGGTTTTTGGGGGATGTTGCTCCGGGTCCGATAACTGGCAACCCACCCGACGTGCTCGGTGTGAGGTCTCGCAGCAAGCTATCAAATACGGCGCATTTCTCGGCTTTTAAAAAAAACGCTATGCGTCGCCAGCTGTTTAATCGGATTCTTGGTGTTACCTCCTTAGACAGTATCACAGTATCAGCTTAAAGCACTTGTTGCAGGCTGCTGAGTTTGCATATTTTGCTGTGAAGTACAGCCATACTTTTGACCGCTTCGCCTTGGACATTTTTAATCTGTAGCTCTGCTCTAACAGAACGGACGTACCTGGCCCCGCCTACTATCCTCGGAAACGTAAAATGATTGGCTAGAAGTGTATCACAGCTCAGGAAAAAAAAGCACCGAAATAAAGCACCGAAATGTGCGCTGCTTTTCGGTCTGGTTACTACCGTTTATGTCAGAACCGGTGCCATAATGGCACCGGACACCGGTACCCATCCCTACCTTTAACTGTGCATAAAGTTAAAAATAGTAATGATGTAACATAATAGTAATAAATCACTATGCAATCTGCAGGCAGCATTCACCACAAAGGCTCAGATTTGTGAAAAAGATCTTTAGTGTTGAATTCAACCAGTGTACAAAATGCTTGCAATTCTACCATTTCTTGTTACTTTGCTGGAGGAAAAAAAGTGCAAATGGGGGAAAAATGAGATTTCTGTCTGGATCTGTGCACAGAAATCCATGAAGCCTGAGGCAATAATGGAAGCAAAATGATCTTGACTGTGCATACAAGCAAGTGTGGCAATAACACTAGAGGGCCAACAATAAACACTTTCATTGCAAGTGCATAAAGAGAACAATGTGCGTATGCCTGAGTGTGTTTGTATGTGAAATGTAAGTGCTAAACCTACTCCTACATTGGCTTGGTTTTCGTATTATGAGTATTACAAAACAATCAACTTTTAAAAGTTCTAAAAAGTCCTCTGCTACATATCCACTTACACCCCCTCTCCCTCCATGCACGCGCACACACACACACACACACACACACACACACACACACACACACACACACACACACACACACACACACACACTTATGTATAGAAATACATTTCAGCGTACAACTTAATATATTAAAACCAGTTATACAACGGATTAGCTAATTTAGCCTTTTAGGTATGCAATGCCTCTTTTCATCATCAAGTACTAGATTTAGGATGTGAAAATGCAATCGCTCACATTTTCTTATCTTACTGACCTATATTCACTTCTGGCTCTCCAGTATCTCTTTGAACCTTCTGGAAACATATTTCTGTCTACTCTTACAACTATTTTGTTATGTTATGTTGTTGCTGTGTGAAGATTATGCCTTAATAAAACATATACCTCGCTCAGAATTGATACTACTTTGCTAAAGAAGAAGTGTTTATGAACAACAAAGTCCAGAGTGCAAAGAAAAAGACAATAATCGTTCCTTTTGTGAAGTAAACAGATACGATATTCTAGTGTAAGTCAGAAGTGCTGTGTTTATTTTATAATAACAAAACTCACCAGATATGAGCTTTCACTTGATTGGGTACATTGGCTGTTGTGAAATATGAAGACTGTCTTGAGTCAGTCAGTCTAACTATATCATCAAAAGTAGACACATCCTACAGTAAGACTGCAGGATTTTGTGACGGACTTTACCTTCATCAGACTGTGCACATGCTAATCATTTCCCCCCTCTTTTTTTACTTTCATTGTCACTGTTCTTAATAATCTCCCACTCTCTCTGTTCACTGTGTTCTTTCTCCCTTTCAGTGACTGACAGCTGCTGCTGAGACTTGATCCACCCGCCTCAGTCCCTCTTGCTCTGTAATTAAAGGAATTATACATCAAGAGTCCTGTGAAATATGTATAAAAAAAAGACGGGGAATGAGCTTTGCTTAATTGCAAAGACAAGAGGATGGAAGTGATCACAGCCCAGTAGGATGCTCACAGCATGACACTATGGGAGGTGAAAAAAAAAAGTCTCAAGCAACTGGTGTGTGACTGGAGTAAAACAGTGTCTTATTAGATCGTTTTTCCTCGTACATATGAGGTAGCTGCACTGGACAAAAAAACAGAAGTTTAATTTGGCAAAAACTTTTTGTATATTTATGAGAGATTTTCCTGTCAAATTAAAGAATAATTGCTGTTTACCTTCATTTTTCAAAGTCTAGAGTGTGGACAAACCAGATATGCAAAATCTTTCTTCAGTGTTTTGGTATCTGAAGTGCCTTCAAATTTTTACACTGGTACCTGAGACAACACACTTACTTCAACGTGCCTGTTCTTAACTTTGAGACATTTTCAGCGTAAATGCATTTTCGGGCATAAAGACCTGTTTTTAGAGAGCTTTAGAAAAAAACCTGATGGTCATGGCTGAGTTGAGTGTGTGACTGTTACTAAAGGTTTTTCTTAACCACAAGACCATGAAATCTACCTGTTTGTGCAGAAAAGCTTTGACTGTGAGTTTATAAGAACACTGCAATTTTAAGCTTTTTAAAGCAACTCAAAAGCACCGTTGTGATTTCACTGAAAGTAATAATTTGAAACCTTCGGAAACATGATTGGAGTTATGAATATATGATGAGCGTTGGCAATTCAAACTGAGGTCAGTCATAAGATGTCCCTTGATTGGAGCTTGTAATCAGATGACAGATCACAAAGTTTGAATAATGGCATGATCAGTGGCTGACTATATTAATCTGTGTCTAGAGCTAGGTGTTATTAACATTTTTGTAAAGTTAGGACAAAGTCTTGAGCAGTCAGTATAACATCCTCTGAAGTGACTCATGTGATGTGTACGTGTGTCTAGGCATTGTATTTTTTATTATGTTGAACATACAAGATGTGATCCAATAAACCCCTAAAAAAATACATGTATACACAGATACTCATGCACACAACACACACTCTACAACTCTCTTTTCATCCTACCTTGGATCTTTTTGAATAGAGTCAATAGAAGGTGAACGCTGCAGGCTGCCTTCGGGCGGCAGAGCTGGTCCTGACTTGCTGTAGGGTGATTCCACCACTGAAGGGCAGTACTGCAGGGTACGGTAGGGGTCAGCCACATAGGGATCTGAACCATATACATCTCCGCTACCACCACTCGAGGTGTAGCCTGGCCCCACTGTGGCATAGTTGTTCGTCCCGCCGCGGTTGTAGTTTCCTGTTCCTGTGCCGTGACTTCCAGTGCGCTGCAAAGGGGCGGAGTCGACACCAGGGGAGGAGGGTGCTATGGCAGGAAAGTAGGGACAGAGGACATAACTTAGGTCACGGACCTGATCATGGATACGCATGGTCAGGTCTACAGAGGAGAGCGAATGAGGGAAGAGGAGGAGAGAAGGGCAAGGACACGAGCACAGGAGAGGAAGGACAGAAAAGCAAACACAGCGATGAACAGTCATTTGGAAAAAACTCCATATAGGTAAAAAAAAAACATTGGCCTTATTCCCATGATTAAAAGAGAGAGATTATAATCTAGTAAGATAAAATTAAACACATGAAATACTATATCATAAATCTATTGACAATTTAACACAATTCTTGATAGCTGTACAGCAGAAATCACTGTAAATGCCTGTTTTTGTCAAAGCCCGTTCAATCCTACAGTGCCAACAGCACATTAAAAATTGGTTGTGGAGTAGTTCTGCCCCCATGTTTAAGACAGTGGCAAGGAAAAAAATACTTTTGACAATGAGAGACTACAATCATTGTTAGAGTTGTCACTGCAATGACACACTACTCCATCAGTCTGCAATAAAATATGTAAACTTTGCTCTAGTTCATGCGAGGGAAGGGATAAGTCCACACATTTTGAGAGATCATGGTGAGGTCACCCTGGTGATCAAAAAGGACTAAAAACATACATAAAATGTATAAATAAAACAACAACAAGGCATCTCTCTTTGGAGTGACTTTGAAATTGAATTGGGATTTGCTGGAGGGTGTAAGCAGCCTTCAGAGGCACAGTAGCTGTCTTCCCTCCGTGATGCACTGAAACAGTGGAGTGGTGATATATCAAGGTGTTAATGTGAGTCTGGGGGGCTCGTTTCTTTGGCTGTAAAAACACTGAGACAGACCGTGGAGGGGGGGGAATCCATCTTATCCATCATTAGGACAAAGGTATATGCAGACTGAAAACAGCACGTGAAAAACACCATAAACATCTTCTTCAAGGAGTAAGCAATAAATCACAGAGCCTTGTAATCGATATGCGGCCGTATGATTGGCTTAGGCTTTAACATAGGCCAATGAACCTCCAATCACAAACAGAATTAGCCTTTAAAACCTGCCTGGATGAGGCAGACTAAAACTCCCCATATAAGCAAATAGAATCCTATGCATTTCATATAAACAGATGACAAGGCGCGTTTACCAGCCAGAGCACAAATTAACAAAAGACTGGAGGTTGTGTGGAAGTGAGAGTGTGCTGAGGCTGAGTGTCTTATCGTTACGTGACCAACAAACCTGCTCTTTAGCACTGTCTCGAGTGCTGGCATTTACCTGACCTTCACAACCCTCTTATCACTCTCTTTTTCACCTCCATCTCTCTCTCGCACACTCACACAAACACACACCCATGCATCTGATCTGCCCAACCTATTTTGTACACAAGGCTGACGAAACCAGTCCTTTAACGATCCTATTCCATATTCTTGAACTGAACTTCTTCAAACAATTCTGGAGAACTCTATGAGCGGCACAAGAAACCTTAGGGATGACGTAATCACTTTAGCATATTTTTTATCTCCTGGGTGACACAGACATGCATGAGCAGTTAAGTACAGACAAGTTTGTGTTTGGATGCCTGCACTCTTTAAAATGAATGTGCATGTAAGGAGCACTCCTGTGATCATCATCATTTAAAAATGAGAGAAAACAGAAGAAGGACTTTGGTTTGACTTTCCAGCTTTTTTTGTTTTTTGACTTAATATCGTTTCAGCTGCTCAGCTTGGATTTGTCAACTTCTGGTTACCACTCGTACTTTTTTTTTTGTATTTAGGCCACATAGCATGCATTATGGAGAATGGACAGCACCACCTTAACGAGTGCACACTGACTAAATCCTTTGCCCGCCCCAGCAGCAATTTTGTCAGTTACTGGCAATCCAACTAGGGAAGACAGGGCGATTGGATCACAATCCTAGTGCGCACTGATGCCCCAAATTTGACAATCCAAAGAATTAGGCAGGAAAACAGTGGATGAGTCCAGGGGAAAGAAAAGGCTGCAGCTGAGAAAGCCACGTTTTAGAGAACAAAGTCAGTCAATACAGGAAAAAGAAAAGAAATGCGAGGCAATGGAGGGAGCACATACAACAGAGGGTATAGGAGGGTAATGAAGCAGCATTATTCCCATCAGAAGCAAATCCCAGACTTTTCTGTAGTCTTAAAATTGTGTCTGCGGTGTGTCTGTCTTTCTGTCTCATTAGTGTCCGGGTTTTAGACTAACACCACCAGTGTCAGTGTGCACTCACCGAGAGACTTGACAACCAGACAGGACAAACCTCAGAGCAAAAGAGGGGGTGGAAGAACAGTGAAAAGAAGGGAAAAATGTCATGTCAAATTATTTTTATAGCCTGTGCTGTGACCACTAAAAAGGAGTGTCCTTGGTTATAAGCTAAAAAAGTAAAGGAAAAAGGAACAAAATCAAGAATGATAAAGAGAGATGGTTGGGAACAAAGAATAGAAAGAATCCTCCCAAAATGTGCTGCCAAATCACTGTTTTAGCCGCTCCTTTTGTTTTCATACTCTGTTACAGTACTTTGTATTCTGCTTCCCCGTGCCTCTTTATGCAATTCATTTTCCTACTCACACAATCTTTCCTTCTACACTCTGCGGTCTCTTCTTAAACTACTCTAAGTAAATGGTATGCTACTGAATTTATGATTTGCTCAGTTAATGGTGTGGTCTGAGTGATGGATTGACCTCTGGGGCCAATACTGCCTGCCAAATCAGGATGTGGGTGCCTGATTTATGCATGTGTATTTTGTATTTGTACACCTGTGTTTCTTCTCGTGTTCCTTACTTTTGAGAGTAAATTGGGACTTTAGGCTGTTGAAGTAATTGCATTTTTGACCAAAAAATTAAGTCATTCGGGACCTGAAAGCGAGAATAAGATCTGTTGAGGTTAGATTTAAGCATATAATTGAGTGTTAACGTTTATATATGGAATAAACACACAGTGTGAAAGGGTGTGTCTATCATGAGTTTGCTGAAGACCAGCAGAACACAACTTACAGGGTGTTTCATGAAATATTAAACAAATCACGAAACATGTGGTGTTGTGTATACCAGATACACACACACGTGCACTTTCCACTAACACGTCTCACACCTAACACTCTGGCAGCGTGAAATTGTGTTTGAGAGGAAATAAAAAGGCGGGTGTGTCTTTGTATTCCCTTGCATCTGCAAAGAGTAAACAAATTGCGGCTGTGCTCCTGCTGGCAGATTAGCGACGGAAAGGGAAATTCTATTAGTCATTTGACACAGTGATACCTCTGCAATTAGCCAGTCGGCTGAGGGGCCGCCTCGCTTGATTTTATTTTCTTGGGCTGCTGCAACTAGGAAAACCTGTCTGAATGCACAAGAGATGGAGGAAAGGGGAAGGGGGAGAGGGAAAAACTAGGGGATAAAACCAGCACTTTAAGCTTTCGATATCCATCTAAACTTCTTATTCTTTCATCTCTGCTTCAGTGTCTTTCAACTGTACTCTGGTCACTATCGTGTTTCCTGCATCAATTCCTTGCCCTTTTCTCTTTCTTTGCTTTTTTCCGAATTCTCCAGCTCTATCACTCTCTGCCTTTACCTCCATCCCTCTTTTAGCTCGTGGATTTCTTCTGAAACCTCCCTTTTGATTTACCAACCTCTCCCTTTTACCGTAGCTTACTCCTTCTCTCATTCCATTTTTGTCAGTCGTCCTCTCCTCATCATCGTTTCATTTGATGCTTTGTGTTCCTCTTCTTCCCTAACAAGCGTCTGTCTTTCTCTTTCCTTCCCTCCCTTCACTGTCGTTCTAGTAGACTATGTGATCAGAGCTGAGGACATGTCCTTTCTCTCGACACGCTTCACTGCTCAGCACGATTACACAAAGCCCCATCAGTACAGTCTCTATCTCTCTCACATACACACACTCACACAGACATCGCCGTCATCACACATACATGGATTACTAAATGTGCCAGTGATTGACTTAGACTGAACATGCATGCCTGTAACGCATCTTTTTCTAATGCTTTAAGGTCATTTACCAACATGCGCACGCAACCTTGGCTTCAGCAGCCATGGAAGAAGCACATTTCCGAAGATAAATACACACACACTCACACGGACACAAACACGCACCCTGCTTGGATGTGAAGGAGAGTAAGGATTAGTTTCTCCCTCTGTTTATCCCTAGGAGAGCCTCCTGGCCAACACACAGCTCTTGATGTTCCTGAGCTCCTAAACACTGGAAGACCGACACCCCCCTACCCCTACACACACACACTCACAAGTGCTCTCCCTTGCACTTTCAGTATCAAGTATACAGCTTTTTATAGTGTTGAAGCTGTAGGATACTTGTTTCCATGACTAAAGGTGCCATGTCTTTCAGGAATCATGCTGGCTGGACACAGCAGGACTCCAGGATGTTGCTAATTGTTCATGCTGTGGATGTACAACGGCTAAAATGATAAAATAAGAGAATATTTTGTTTGTATTTATAGGTGATATACACCACTATACATGACACCCTTATAATCATAGTTGCAGAGGTTTGTAATTTCTTGTAACTGCCATAAGAACTCAAATCTGCTCTGATGATAAACGAGTAGATAGCTACTATAAAATAGCATAAGGCCACGGGCTGGTTTTGTTCTTGTTTCCTGAATCTTTTGAGTCATGAGTAATTTTTCAGTCACCTTTCCTTCATGCTTTGGCATCAGCAACTGCTGTGCTTTTAACCTGTCCTATGGGCCTATTCTAACATCACACATGTTTGTTAAAGATTGCAAATTATTTTGATAATGAGAAAAATCTGACTTTAGACCTCTGTGTGTCTACAATAACTCATGTTCATGGACAAAAATTATAAAGGAAAAACTGTTGACTAATTGATTTGATGACCACCATAGCTGAGGGTACTAGGATGAGGTGGAAGTGACAAAGTTAAAGATGGTAAGGTTTTCAATGGGAGTGACCAAGAGGGACAGGATTAGAAATGAGTCCACCCTTTGACAAAGGTTGTTAAAGGTGGAACTACCAGGCAGGAGGAAAAGAGGAAGACATGGAGGAAGTGAAGGCAAACGGAGAGTTGAGAGAGGGTTGGCGTGACAGAAGCGGTTGTAGGAATAGGGTGACATGGAGGGAATCTACAGGTACCTTGGTGTTCATCTGAACAATAGACTGGACTGGACTCATAACTCAGACGCCCTCTACAGGAAAGGGCAGAGCAGGCTGTACCTGCTGCGGAGACTCAGGTCGTTTGGAGTGGAGGGCCCACTCCTGAAGACCTTCTATGACTCTGTTGTGGCTTCTGCTATCTTTTATGGCGTGGTCTGCTGGGGCGGCAGCATCTCTGCTGGGGACAGGAAGAGACTGAACAGGGTGATCTGAAGGGCCAGCTCTGTTCTAGGATGCCCTCTGGACCCAGTGGAGGTGGTGAGTGACAGGAGAACGGCGGCTAAGCTGTCATCCCTGATGGACTACATCTCCCACCCCATGCAGCAGACTGTGACAGCACTGAGCAGCTCCTTCAGTGGGAGACTGCGGCACCCACGGTGTGGGCCGGAGAGATTTCGCAGGTCTTTCCTCCCCACTGCTGTCAGACTCCATAATAAAGACTTTAACTGATCAAGCACACACATCCATACATATGCAATAATACTAAGTGCAATAATCCTTTCTGTCATCGTTGTATTTTTACTCAGTTGTATATAGTATTTGTATTTGTATTCTATTTTTATCTTATTGTATATTTATTTTATTTTATTCTACTGTATATAGTATTTTATTTTATTCTATTCTGTACAGTTGTGTACTGTATTTATTCTTATTGTATTCTAATTTTTGCCTCATAACTTTTGCACTGTCCACTTCCTGCTGTGACAAAACAAATTTCCCACGTGTGGGACTAATAAAGGTTATCTTATCTTATCTTATCTTATCTAACGTGAGCAGTCAAAAGCAGACAAGGCTAAAAGCCAGATAACGAAAAGATAACCCAGACACACTGAACTTGCTCAGTAAAAAGACGAACCAATAAATGTTTGTGACTTCATGCATAAAGAAATGGACTGAGCAAACTTGTATTAAAATTAAACTAGAAAATAGCTGGACTTCCAGTTTAACTGATCATGACTTACTTATTTGAATTTGACCAATATAAATAAGGTAGTAAGAGGGGCGGCTAAAAGAAGATGTACTAGATCATTGTCATAGACACTGCGATGATTATTTGTCACCTTTGTTAGGATATTTAACAAGAACGTGTTATGGTAGGGAAATACATCAAAGTGCAATGATTACCACTTAAAAACAATAAACAATGGATCAATAAAACATAAAAAAGCATCAAACACATGTGATTTCATGAAGACAAATCAGTTTATCAGTTTGACAGGCATTGCTGCACATAATATTTATATGATAATCCTGAAAAAATAAATCCATTTTCACTTTTCTTTTTCTCACCTCCTTTTTTAAGTCCGTTTTTGTTTTCTTGGTTAATTAAACTGAGATTAGACATTGTCTTTCAAAAGAGAGCTGGCTGCAGTATGACAGTCTGGGCATTTAACCAGAACAAATGTTTTCGCAATGGAGTAAACATCACATTATAAGTAAGTGCAAATTCACACATCTTTCTTTACTGGTGTTGAAAAGGCAGTAGGTCCATTAACAATCCAAGAGGATCACGGGCCAAGCTGAAATTGATCTTGGCCAAACAGACCTAATCTAACCTGGCGACAGAGAAATCCTCCTGGAGTGACACAATAAAGTGACTGGGGAGAAGCCAGAAAGTTTAACAATACCGCAGCACTTTAATTTTATGCTACAAGGATTTATCAGGCAATAACTATTGTACTGCACATTAGTAGGGGATGCCGTGACCAGATTTTTGATTCAAGCCTAGGGACTGTGCATCTTCAATACAGCATCTATTCTGATACTTATTTGAGATCTAAATACTGTTGAAGCATTAAGCAGATGATGTAAATGATGTAAACAATCCACTGTTACAGTTGCAGGAACTACAAAGAAACGTATTCTAGTTAAGGCTGTACAGAGGTGATGCTTCTTTTCCCTCATAAAAAACATTTGGGAGAGTCGGGACTGCAGGGACCACACGAAGCCAAACATAAGCAAGTTTTATTTTGTCCTGTCATCAACTTGTGGAAAAACTGTTAATTAGTGACAGCTGATATTGACCTTCCACCAGCAAAATGTGTTATTATCTGTTTTGATTTTATATACTGTTTTGTTTGTTTGTTTGTTTGTTTGTTTGTTAAGTGGGTTTAGAGCTCTGGGTAGCTCCCCAACTGGGTCTAGACTGGGTCTAGAGAGTATTTTAAATTCAGGGAATTTAAAATAGAAAGTAGCTCGTCCACAGAAGGACTGGTAGCTCCCCTTACGATAAGGGTTCAGATCGCGCGAACAGGTATGAAATGTGTGTGTTTAGTTAGTTTGTTTGTTTGCTTGTTTTAATCAATTTTAAATCATGCTTTTTATTTGTTTTTGTTTCTAATGTCTCTGTAAAGCACTTCGAATCACCTTGTTGTTGAATTGTGCTATACAAATAAATTTGCCTTGCCTTGCCTTGCCTTGCCTTATTTTTAAAAAAGTGAAAGTGATGATCATGCCTCTTGGATGTTCTGCACAGTTTGTTCAGACACTTTGATTCTCACTCTTAGATGCATGCTTGCAGGGTAGACCCTGGCTATCATTAAAAACAGCAGTGCTGCAATGCTAGCAGACTAAGGTGAATATGGAAGAGTTTAGTAACAAGCTTTACAAGCTTTGATCAGCTCTGATGACTTGTTTTAAATCGAAAGTGTTCTTAGTGTTTGTTTGGTTTTTGACTTTTTTGCTAATTAGATTTTATTAATAACGGCCATCATGTTTGAGTATAAGGATGTTCATAAGTGCACTTCGGACAGCCTAGTTTGCAAGCTGATGAATTACTTTGTCCTCGTATCATCAGATCTATGGCTGTACATCATGGACACTCAGGTGAAGAGAGCTGTCAAATGATCACCACCTGGCAGTGAGTTGGATCAGATGGCATGGGAAGACGCAGGACAAGCCTGGCATAACCAAACATATATTGCAAGTGCGTTGGGATTGCATGGCAGAGGCCTGTGTCTGGGAGATTTTCCAGGTATGCTTCCTATCCAAAGACTCCAAGAAGGCAAAGTACTTTGACAGTCAGAACCGTCTCTCTGGCTATGTAACACAAAAGGAATATATTATGCCCTCCCTTAACAAATTAACGTGAGTCTTCCACATTCCCTGAATATGTATTTCAAAATTTAGCTCAAAACACCCCTTATAATTCTCCCTGTTGTAACTTTATAGTGTTTGTTCTCACTCAAGAAAGATATACAACAAAGCATTGTTAGTTGAATTGACAAAAACCTAAAACCTCAATCACACCTAACCGTTTTCACTAAGGTGGTTATTTGTTTCTGGGTGCGCTTACATAAACGGGGACATCTGATGAACCAACTGTGTTCTGCCTGCCTCATTACATTATCTAGATTGTCAGGTAATGAAGTTCAATAAAGAATATAAAAAATAAAATGGCGAAAGGAAAATGTGTTGTTGCAAATAAGGCAAGAGGGCAATGCAGCAGAAAATAGCTGTGCTGTGAATTCATGGGTTAATATATTTATTTTACCACTCAGTGCTCTCTCAGCAAGGCTATTTATTTCATATATGACAGCTGCACATTAGAGTTATAAAACTTTAAACCTGATCCTCTTAAACATTACCGGCTCTTCAGTGCATTGAGATCTGATGCAGTCCCATAGCCTAATGAAGAATGTATGAAACATACTCCTCCAGCAGAAAATGACTGTTGCACTTTACAGCACGGTGTTGTTAAAAGACTCAGTGATAATGTGGCATATCATAGCAGACTTCAAAACACAAATCGAAACAGAACTTTCTTTGGATGGAGTATCTATTTAGCATAAGTAGGCCATGTGAAAATGAAGCCACCTTTGTGATGCTTATATTAAAAAAGTGGCAAAGTTAGTTAAGGTTAATAACTGTGATTGTGGTCTTATTAGTAAATATACAGTGTACACTCCTATTCACATTCTTTAAAATACAGGCAGCCGACAGTGCCTCCTGTCAGCTACCTAGTAGATACACCTATGGGATAAATTTGAAAATCCTAGGTGATTTTCAGAAAACCTAACCTCTGCTCTCTGACCTTGAGGTCAAACTGGTCCCAAGATTAGTATAAATGCAACTATGGCATTGATTTCCAATTTCTTCTCGAATTATCACATTCACAAACTTGGGTGTTCATGCTGCCCACCCGCCTGCCAGGTGGCGTGACGACAAGACCCCATCAGCTTTTGACAGCCGAGGGGTAAAAAGTTAATAAGTTGTTAACAGGTGATTTTCAGTAAGTGTGTTTATGTTTTTTACACCAACAGTCCTACCTGTATTACTGCATGTAAATAGTCATCATAGATGGACTTACAAATATCAAGTATCTATTATGAGGGCATTATATAAAGTGTTACCCGTCATACCAATTTTTGGTGCCTTTTTAAAAGGCCAAAAAGTCTTTAAATCTTAAATATCCATTAAATAAGTTTGATTAAACACACATAAACACACAATTCAAGTGGCCGTGACTACTATCCGGTCGTTAAGTCTGACGTCACTAGCTGTGTCCGGGCCTAAACTCCGCTGCAGGTCCATATATCAAACGATCACTATGGCATTACTGAGAGTTGAAAAACTGTCTAAAGTCTTTCATCTGTAATAAAATGATCAGCGTTCTGCTCTACCAGGTGTAACAATTGAGTTTAACATCCAGGCATCCATGAAAACGGAATTTATGACATTTAACAGAGTTAGAAGTTAGCAGGAAGTTAGCTCGCTAGCTTCTATCTAAATACAATATAGCATGTCCTGACTGCGGGGTTTTGGAAACAAATTAAAACGTCCAGCTCTGTTATCACTTCCAACATAAATGAAGACAGAAAACTAAACAGCAGTGACGTTTGTAGGGTTACTGAAGTTGGGCTAGCTGGTATATAATGATGTGCTACGTGACCGCTAGCGACACAGCTATGTTAGCATAATATAAACAAGCTAACTTTTTTCCACTCGATAAAAGTTAACGTGAGTGTTCTCGGTGGTCAGGAACAAATGTAATCGCATGGCAGGATGCTGTAAAAGGACCAAACTTCAGCCAGGAGAACAACTGAGATAATCCATCCACAATACGAGGTTAGTCATTCATATGCTGCTGCATGGGCTGGGCTGTAGTTACATCCTAAGGTTTTAAAAACTGAGCTTAAATAAATGATTAGCGGTAATAAAAGCCGAGGGAGGTCAACAGTGATCACTGACTGTTTTAGGAGCTTTTTGAGATTAAATAGAAGAAAATGCATAACATTAAACATGTAAACAACACAAAAGCCATATTAAACACAGACTACTTTAGGCCCGGAAGTAGGATTCGTCACATCATCACTTAACTACCGGATAACAAGCCACATTGAAGAACTAAGGAATATGTGCCAGATGAAACTGAGCTTTCCTTTCTCCCCATACGGTAAAAAAATACATTTTTCCTGGCCAAAATATATTTCAAATATATGGTAAATATATTTTGTATTTGTGATGCTCCAAAAAAATATATTTTTGAAATTGAAAATATATTTCTTTCAAACCAAAATACATTTCAAAACATATTTTAGGGTGAAGAAAATACATTTCCAACCTTACAGTAGAATGTATATCAAAGTATCCTTTATTTAAAATATATTTAGTGCAATAATGATGATAATGATAACAATACTAAAAGTAACATGTTTTATGCACATCTGCAAAAAACAGTTGGATTCAAACAAAACAGAGTCAAAGGTCTATCACGAATTAGGTTGTTTATTCATTTGCTTACAGTATTTCACATTACACAATATCTCACTATAATGTAGCGTTCATTGACTTTGAAATTATCTGTCAGTGATACAGTAAACAAGATACAACAACTGCTATGTACACTTTAGTTTTTGACAATATATACAATTTAGTACTTAAAGGAACACACTCCACTGTTTTGGAAATGGGCTCATTCTCCATCTCCCTCAGAGTTACAAATGCAGCGTCTTCTTTCTAGATCCGTACGTTAATAGGGCTCTGGAGCGTGATCTTACGGGATGGGGCGTAGCCAGGATTTTTGGTCAAGGCGCCATATTAGCAGGCCAAACAAATGCTTGCTGTGTGGTCGGTTGTAATGTTAGATTGCACTACCGACAAAGGAATAAGCTTGAAAACAGGCTCTCTTTTCATTGTTTCCTCACCTGGAAACATCATGAGGGAGCTTATGTGTTGGATGTTACCAAAAGAAGGCGTCTAGCCTGGATAGCAGCTGCGAGACGAGCTGATATTCAGTTCTCTACCAGCCACAGATATCTGTTGGTGTGCTCCAGTATTTTCATTCAGGTAAGTTCTAAATAAGTTCATATTATTATTTATAGCCTGTTAATTTTATTTTCAATAGCACAAACTTAGAACAAACATGCAGAACTACCTTCTATTTATAGAGTTGCTAATTATTTGGCATTATTGCAACAAACCAGCCTATGAAATGAATGAAACAAATCCTGACTGGGTTCCAACACTACACATGGGGCACTACGAAATCCCTGCTTCAAACTACATGCTACATACCACCATGCCAATCAGATTACTTCTTCCATGTGAGGGTAAAAAGGTGACCTTCCTGGATAAGATGGCAAAGGTTTGCTGCGTTTTGGTGAACATGTGCCCCAGTGTGGTAGTAAAACCAGGGAAAAATGCTCTTGTTAAATACTTTTAAGTCTTGTGCTGTTTATGTAGTGATAAGTTTTCAAAAGACACAGTAAATTACAGAATGCTAGTAGTGGGTGATATTATACAAATGCTGTCATGATTTTATGTGAACATTTTGTCATTTGTAAACTATACATAACATTTTTTCTACATTGTAACTGATGTGATGTTCGACAAAGTGCTTTTAATTAAAAATAGGCAAACATTTCTTTGTTTCTTTATTCAACTTTTGAACAGTGGTATTTAGTAAGTACATATTCAGTAAATGCAAAGTATTTACATGACCCCCTAAATTAAAACATTATGGGTTATTCAGAACAGAACTATGCTTGGAAAAATATTGTCCCATCAGTTGATCCAACTCCTCCACAGTAGCAGGTGGAACTTTTCTTTTTTGAGGATGGCTTCTTTTACCTGTCACAACGAATGGTCTGTTTATGTTTTGATCAAGAACCTTTTTTTTGGGCAGCTGAAGAGGAGAAGTCTATCTTATGGCCAACCTCTGGCTGTATCTTGGTCATATTACCCAGCAAAACCCAGTATGCAGGTTCATCTGTAACAGTCCTTGTGCCACAGATCCTCACTGTTGCTTCTACATTAAACAGAAGAGCAGTGACATGGCTGCAAGTCTCCACGACTCTAGCGATACAGCTGCAGTGGGCGGCTTCAACCTTCCCTGTGATGCTCACAATGACCTGTGGCTGCAATGCTGCAATTCAGTCTTTAAGAGTGCAGGACCTAAAACACACACAGACAAAGTTCATTTAAAGACAAGAACTTTAATAAGCCAAGTCCGACACAAATGTGTTTTATTTACTTTCAAATCCATTTATCATAAATGTAACAAATAAAGTGTTTTTATGTATCCATCTATAGAACGCTGCATGTTATATTCTAAATCTGCATGTTTCTTTTTAGAAACCTATCAGCAAAAAATGAACCTAAAGTATGTAATGCAAGGATGTAATCACTTTCAAGAGGGAGAAAACATAAAGTTCGACTTTAAGTGACAACTATGGACACCTAATATGACAAGCAGATTCTGCAGGTCATTAATCAATGTATAAAACTAAAACAGAATGTATTTTTAGTGACACAGGACACAAACAAGGAAGCAAGATGTGTAATTAGGATTATTTATAATAAATATGAATTAATTAGGGCAATTTCTTTAACCATAAAGAATAACTAAATCCTTCAGGACAATGTCACATCAATGCACTGAACTCACTATGTTATCCCTCTAACAGAGCCTCTACATGTTCTCACTGTAATTTCCCCCTCACGAATGAATTTTTGCTAGCACTAATTTGAATGCTGGGGGGAATCAAACGCATTTTACTCGCAGTACTCAAGCTGACTTACCTTTGCTTGAATGACGGCGTACTCACAACGTGGAGGCTTAAAAATAGCCAAATCTTGTACCCAGTCCTTGGTGAATTGGATGTGCGCCTCCAGAGATTTATAATTGTGAAATTGGTGCGCCGTGTATGCTCTGACTCCACAGACAAGGTATGAGAGTAGATCATGCTAAGTCAATAGCGGTTTGGTCTTCAGGGTTTCTACTCCACGGCTATATTTCATACGGGTCCACATTTCAACAATCAAGTACCGTCTCTTTGCATCTGGACAGAATCTGTCTCTATACCGTCATTTTCTTTTGAGCTACGTTTCAGAATGGTTCGTAGCAATCTTGTTTTGATTCGTGACCTGCCAAGATGGTGCTGCGCTCCCACAATGCATTGCGACATTACGTCAACTCCAAAGCCCTTTGCGTGCAGGAGTGTATGCGCATGCGCATTGCCACGGTGGTTTAAAAAATAAAGATATAATGAAAAGTAATTAATAAAAATTAAATATTTAAACATTCCCACAAATGTGCAATGAACGTGCAAAAACTCTCTTTAGTAGTTGTTGCTGTTTCTTTCTTTCTTTCTTCTTTTTTTTTTTTTTTGAAAAATAACGACGTCTCTGAGGCGCGAAATCTGACAGCGAGAGGAACGGCCGGATACAGGAGACGGGAAGAAACAAGCCGATTATGTTCGCGTTAATTAAGTGGTTGGAAGATGTAAAATTCTCAATTCTGCCAACTGAACATATACGAGATTTTAATGAGGATGAATAATTAGCCGGCATGGAGGAAACGGACCTTTATTTCGTGGAGTGGCGACAAGAAGCCAAGGCGGGTGGCCAGTCTAAGAAGCCTCCATCATCAAGCTAGCAGGTGCCTTTTCCCATATAATATTACTTTATTCTCGTGTATTTGGAACGGAAGCGTAGAGCTGCCACCCAGGCAAAAGAGAAATATAAGTATATCACGTTATAACGTGAAAAGTTTATCGTTCTAACAATATACTATCATGTTTGAACAACATGTTTGAACAACATTGTACGAAAAATGTACATAATTATCACGTCCGTACAATATTGTGCGAACGTGACAATTATGTATATTATAATAACGTGATATTATATTATACAAACATGAAAAGCATAATGTTAGAACAATAAACATTTCACGTCATAACGTGATACAGCTCTATTTTTCTTTTGCCTGGGTGGCAGCTCCACGCTTCCATAATTTGGTAATCAAAATATGTAACTTAATTAATTATATTGTGACGTACTTTTGCCTTTTCTTATTATTCTGCCTTCTCAATAACTATCAAAGCCTATTCACATTTAATTTGGCTTTCACAGAAATCCTACCTCTCCTTCTGGCTACAGAGTACTTACCAAGGTTAGAAACAAAGAACAGTTATGCTTTATTAATGTTCGCTAATTACAATGTTCCACATTTCCTTGCTTTTTAAGTCATTTTTAGGCTTTTTAGAGTTTTTGTTTTTTATTTTTTTAGCAGTAATGTTTCTGCCTATTTATTTCAGCCCATGAAATCGAATGCAGATCTTCCTAATGTGAGATTTACATAAATGTAAGTAATTTTGTTTGTCATTGTCATTAATGTTGTTGCTGTTGTTGTTTTTGTGCAGTTTGCAATCATATAAACCTAGCAAGCATCAGTCAGCACAGTGACTAACCTAAACAGATTCTTGCTTTATTCACATATATTATATGTAATTATATATACCTGCACATTGTACCTAGGGTTGCAGCCACTTGGCCCCACCCCATTGTTGTGACAGCCCTGATTGTACTCATACACTGCATCTGAGCAGGGAACAGTCTGCCACATTAATGTATTTTTAAGTGACTTGTTTGTAATACATGAATTTGTTTTTTACAGATGTCAAAGTCTCAACCTCATGCTGCCCTCCCCCATCCTCCTAAAGTAAGTATTTGTTGTTGTAGTTTTTTATGCGGTGTCTGTGTCACATGCTAATCATAATTACTGAAATAACTGTTTTCTAACAGATTTTCCAAAACACTAGTTATGTTTGTTGTCATTCAGACCAATACTACTGCTTAGACATTGTTTAGTGGTCATGCATGTTTGACAAGCTCGTTATGATACCAAAACAGTAGGCCTATCACAATAATCGATATATCGACTTAACACACAATACATGTACATGACCTCAATAATTGTTGATGATGTAATTTATCCGCCATTATATTTACAAAAATAAAATATAATGATAACATAACAATAACATTAAATAACATTGTTTTCTATTTGTTAGAAAATTTACTATTTATTCAAGTTTTTAAGGTATCTAATATTTTGATTCCTAATTTCAATGATCTAAATACTTTAAGAATTAGATGTTGGTTTGTCAATTGAAAGTGTGTAGATCTTGCATTATTAT